>NC_090021.1:303771508-304084842 GCF_037176765.1 Anolis sagrei | reverse complement strand
TGGAAGTAATGCTAACTGTTCTGTGGTGTGCTTTGAAAAACTAATGGAGCATTATCTTCTCGCACATTCATTACTTTTAAGTAGGATCTGTCATTGCAAGCCAATCCAGATTTACTGAAAATTGCCATTCCAGACATGCTTACTTCTAAAAACAAGAATGTTTAGAACTGCAGCCTATGTTACATTTGCAAATCTGTCAGCATCTAAAATGTAAAAAATAGATTTATATTCTCTCCCTCTCACCCAAAATGACTTACCAAAAGTAAAGTAAAAGTAGGCCAAGCAGTTCAATGTTTGGATCCATGTTCCATTTCTGAACGTGTCTTTTAAAAATGCAATTAAAGGGTATTCAGACCAACACTTATCACAGTTTGTTAAACATTTCAGCTTTCAGTTTCTTAGAATTAAGGCCATAAATATTCATTTTCCCTCCATATTACTGCAACTAGAGAAGGTCCTCGGTATTGGATTGTGAAGCAGCTGATTTCATGTCAGCGACTTCTGGACAAATTAATCTGGGGAAATGGATATGAAACTGCATTGGTGAAATCTCTCCCTCTCAACATGAAAGGCAGTGTGGCAGCATGATGTTCTGAACAAATCTAGAAGGCTCACACAAATGCTTGCAAATGCCTTCAGTTTTTGCTTAAGTACACACACATAACTAATTGTGTCAAGTAGCATCCCTGTTGCCTCAATCTTGTCGGGTAACAGCAGTGCTCTTTGGATAAGCTTCAATTCTATCTGCAAAGCCTAAATTGCTTAGATAATCAAAATATGGGTCTGCTGTTAATCAACAATGGGGGTTTTGATCCTTTTAATGTATTGACAACTTTGGAATTTTTCATGAAGGGCTCTAAAAAGAGAAGGCCATGGGTAATCTGACCAGTCTTCCCCACTATGTTGACACAGGAATATAATAGCATTTAAATTAGAATCATTATTTCTAAACATGCACCTGTGTAGCTAAATTAGCACATATACATTTTATGGGAATAGGCAAATGGCCACCTCAGATAGATTTTAACTGTGAATTTTAATGCTGTTTGTGTTTAATTCTGTTTTAATGTTTGTATATTTTAAATTATTTACTAATGCTTTTGTGCCAAGCTGATTTAAGTAAATACAGGCAGTCCCTAAGTTACAAATGACTCATGGTAAAGGACAAGGGTGAGACAACAGAAGTGAGGGAAATCTATCTCTAGAAAGAGGAATTTGCTCCTGAAGGAGTTGGCCACCTCAGATCCATCGCAGTCAGGTTTCAGACCGGGACATGGTCACCTTAATGGATGATCTCCGCAGAGAGCTCGACAGGGGGAGTGTGTCCCTGTTGGTTCTCCTGGACCTCTCAGCGGCCTTTGATACCGTAGACCATAGTATCCTTCTGAGACGCTTTGCGGGGATGGGTCTTCGAGGTACTGTTCTGCAGTGGCTCCAGTCCATCCTGGAGGGTCGTACCCAGAAGATGTTGCTGGGAGACTCCTGCTCAGCCCCACAGCCATTGTCCTGTGGGGTCCCGCAGGGCTCAGTATTGTCCCCCATGTTGTTTAACATCTACATGTACCTGCTGGGTGAGATCATCTGGAGTTTTGAAGTTTGATGCCATCTGTACGCAGATGACATCCAACTTTATCACTCATTTCCACCAGATGCTAAGGAGGCTGTCCAAGTCCTGTACCAGTGCCTGGCTGCTGTGATGGTCTGGATGAGGGCGAGCAAATTGAAGTTGAATCCAGACAAGACAGAAGTCCTCCTGGTCAGTTGCAAGGCCGAACAGGGTATAGGGTCGCAACCTGTGCTGGATGGGGTCATGCTCCCCTTGAAGGCACAGGTTCATAGCTTGGGAGTTCTCCTGGATTCATCACTGAGCCTGGAATCCCAGGTTGCAGCGGTGGCTAGGGGAGCTTTCGCACAATTAAAACTTGTGTGCCAGCTGCGCCTGTACCTCGGGAAGTCAGACTTGGCCATGGTGGTCCACGCTCTCGTTACATCTAGGATAGACTACTGCAATGCACTCTATGTGGGGTTGCCTTTGAAGACTGCTCGGAAGCTTCAAATAGTCCAACGAGAGGCAGCCAGGTTAATAACTGGGGCAGCATACAGGGAGCATACAACTCCCATGTTACGCCAGCTCCACTGGCTGCCAGTTTGCTACCGGGCACAATTTAAAGTGCTGGCCTTGGCCTATAAAGCCCTAAACGGCCCTGGCCCAAATTACCTGTCCAAACGCATATCCCCCTATGAGCCATCACAGAGATTAAGATCCTCCGGGGAGGCCCTGCTTTCCATCCCGCCATTTTCACAGGCACGATTGGTGGGAACGAGAGACAGGGCCTTCTCAGTGATTGCTCCCCGGCTATGGAACTCCCTTCCTGGTGAGATCAGGTCAGCCCCCTTCCTCCTGACCTTTAGAAGGATGGTAAAAACTTGGCTGTGGGACCAAGCTTTCGGGACAGGGCAATGAAGCGGCAATAGGAAAGATGACCAGGCCAATTAGACTTGATGCGGATGGCTAGGACAGTTTTAAATTGTGTATTTTAATATTTTGATAAATGTCTTTTAATGTTTATGTATTATATGTGAATTTGTGTCCCGGCATTGAATATTTGCCGTGTATATGCTGTGCTCCGCCCTGAGTCCCCTTCAGGGTGAGAAGGGCAGAATTTAAATGTTTTAAATAAATAATAATAAATAATTGTCATGGGGAAAAGATGTCTCTACTGAAGCTTTATCACCAGTCATTGTTTCCATAACAAGCCTTTTTTTTTTCAAAATCCAATTATCACAGGGACAGAAAGTGAAGTGAAATTTTCTGAACAGGTGCAAAAACAGCAAAACAAACACCTTAGGCGCGTTAACCCTTCCCTATGCTTTCCAAAGCATTGTGTGTGTGCTTGTAGCTGGAGTTGCACTTAAAATGTACCTGTTCTGACTTAAAAACCTAACTTAAGAACAAACCTACAGAACCTATTTTGTTCATAACTTGGGGGCTGCCTGTAATATAATAGGATGGATACTGCAGCTTTTATGAAATATCACCCAAAGGCATAATACCATTTATCATGTAGCCCCCTAATCCTGCAAGGAAACCCCACTTTCCTAACTATACCCTGGCCCCTTTCTTCCATGCTAAAAGCAAGCCAGGATAAATATGGACAAAAAGACAATGAATCAGGCAGCAGATAATAGTTTTCATTTAGTAGACTGACAGAAAGAAGCCTCAGAAAAATCCGCTTATGGCTTTCCTGATTCCACATGGGTGTTGACAGTGTGACTTTGACCAGTTTCCATTCGCTTTTGTTAAAAATTGAAGTATGTTGCCCTATCTCAGGAGATAGTTGGAAACAAGGGCCCCTATGACGACAACACATTGTTAAAACCTATCTACCCAAGCCTCTCTTATCAACTGGAAACAAAGAAACAAAGTCCAAATTGACAAAAGATCTTTTGAATGTAACATTACTAAGGGAGTGCAGTCTTGAGAAATAAATCCCATTTAATTAAATAGAACTGACTTCTGAGGTTGCACTTTTAGGAATTCATTACAGTAAAGGAACAATGATCCTATGTGCAAGAAACAGGGGACAAAGCTATCTTCTAAAGCTAACTAAATCTAGGTAATAGTTAGCACCATGACGGGATATGGCCTGAAAAATCCAGATATGCACTTTGAATTTCATGATGGAAAAAAAGAATGCATTAGTCAAATAAGTAGTGCCAAGGAGTAAGAGAAAATTATTGACAAGAGTGGTAAGTAATTCGGGTGCATATGTGGGAATATTACATAATAAATTTGATAGCCATGCAACATCTGCTAAATTGATTCAGATTTTTTTTATTAAACTACACATACACACTAGCTGCCAGGCAAGATTTTAAATAATTACTCTCAATGGAATTTCACCTAACTGCCTCTGAATAGAACCGACCACAGATAAGAGGATATGGAGCTAGGTAGCAATGCAAGTAGTTAGCCCCAACAAATCTCTGGTGACCTTTTCCCACAATGTTTCTGTTATACTAAGATATAGGCTACCTGGCAACAATGTGTTACTACAAGTGCTAGCTTGAACTGATTGGAGCGGCAGTTCAATAGCATATGAAGAGACACAATTTGTGGAGTCCTGATTTGGGCCATGGCTGACTTTTCAACCACATGACATTTTAAAACAGGCTGGATCAAGCCAGAGTGATCCATCAAACTGCAAGCTGTAGAAAAGGCCATGCCACTCAGTGTCGATCTGTCTCTCTCGTCTCAGGGTAACATAGCCAATTGCATCCTTTTGTTAAGTGGTAAGGAGTATTTTGGCACATGTCAGGAACAGATGTGCGGAGGAAATGGTGATCTATCTCTATCCCTGAACAAGTGCTGAAGCTATCCAATGGTCATTCCACTGGGAATAAGTAGCACTAACTACACTTCGTACCACCGTGTTCTCTATTTCACTATGTGCATGTGTGTGCCTTCAAGTTGCCTATCAACTTATTGGCATCATGGATTTCATAGAGTTTTTTTAGGCAAGAAATATTCAGAGGTGGTTTGCCATATGGCACCTGGTATCCATTGGTGGTGTTCCATCCAAGTACCAGGAGCCCCGGGTGGCACAATGGGCTAAACCCTTGTGCCAGCAGGATTGCTGACCAAAAAGCCAGTTTTTAGAATCCGGGGAGCAGGGTAGCTCTGTCAGCTCCAGCTTCTCATGTGGGAACTTGAGAGAAGCCTCCCACAGGATGGTAAAAAATCTGGGTGTCCCTGGGCAATGTCCTTGCAGACAGTCAATTCTCTCACACCAGAAGCGACTTGCAGTTTCTTGAGTCGCACCTGACACAGAAAAAAAAAACCAAGTACCAAACAGGGCTGACCTTGCTTAGCTTCCAAGATCAGACAGGATCTATGGAGTATTTAAGCCTTATTGCCGTACAGCATATAGCTAAGCAGTCACATACACTCACATTGCAGCACTGATCTCTGATACACACAAGGCTTCGATGACACACAATTCTGTATTCATATTTTACACATTAGCACATTACTGCAGTTTGATGGATTACTCTGATTTAAAGTACCACAACTGCTGTGTAAAGTGTAGGTCACATATTCAATGAGTTTATTTTTTAAAATATAGATAACTTCAAAACCTGTATTAGAACCTCTGCTTCTCAAAAAATACACAAAACCATGAAAAGTGGTCAGAGAAGGCACATTTCTCCCCAGGAAAACCATGCCTTCCACATTAAAGGTGCATGCACTCATGTCTTCAACAAGTAACCTTTTGAAAAAGGGTTGGGTTTATATGGATACGGGTGGTAAAGAAGCCACCCATTCTCCCCTCTTTGGGTCCAACTGAAATAAAATACAGAAATAGCATCCAGTTCATTTGGGAGTCCAGATGTAAGTATTATAGCAGCTGTTCTGCTGCCACAGAAAGCAGATGAACTTAAAGCGCCTCCGGCACAGAGTTTGCAGACATGGATAATCATTCTGAAGTAATTACCCGCTTGCTGCCCCAAAGGATTTTCACCTGTGAGAAGTCACTGGGAGCTAATTACTCCAATTACTCCCTTGAAGAAGGCAGCCTTCGAGAGGCTAGAGCAAGCAACATTCCTCCCAGCCTGGTAGCCTGCTCCTTCCCATTAGTTCCCAGACCTCTGCCCATTTACTGAGTATTACTACATAGCCTTTCACTCCAACCACATTGTACCACAATCCCAAGCCATGAATTACTCTCCAACCATAATTTTGCACTCTCCTCCTACATCTTTTTTTCCCCTGCCCTTATCTCTGCATAGAAAAGAAAAAGAAATGAAAATATGCAATCGGTCTCAGCTTAAGCCATTAGTAAAATGAACTTATGTTGTTTGGATAGAGGCATGAAAAAGAAAAACAAGTCAATATTGCAGTGCTGAAGAGGGAATGAGGCATATCTGCCAGGGACACAGTGGCACAGAAAGATATAGCCAAACTACTGCTAGAAAGACTGCATGAGCCTTCACGGAATTATTTTGCACATTACCTCAAATGCACTCAAAATTGCATCTAGGAGATGTGGGGTTATTTCCATCCCATTTTGGATCATCTGTGGGCCGTTTTAGATTCAGGAGGGGCCTGTTTCAAATCAGAAAGGGAATTGGAACTGACCCCAGATAATTTCCCATTGCACCAAAGGCCTCTTGAGACTCAAAAAATGGTCTGGGGGCAAATTTAAACTTTTTGGTGAGGGACTACAGCCCTTCAAAATCTCCTACTCTCCAATATTTGCTGTCACATGTGCTAAGCAAACCATGATGTTCAAACCTGGCTGAACTTTGTCACTCTGGCTTACTTTCTTCCCAACAAGCCTCCCATAAATCCTGGATTCTTTATCATGTTCTTTTGGGGGAGGAGCTAGTATGCCAGCACCTGCTGTTTGGATATCATGATAAACAATTAGGTATCCAAAGCCAACTAACAGGAATTACTTTTTATCCCTTCCCCATGTTCGCAAGCAGGTTATTACTTTGAATGTATTGTCGAAGGCTTTCATGACCAGAATCACTGGGTTGTTGTATGTTTTTTGGACTATATGGCCATGTTGAAGCATTCTTTCCTGACATTTCGGCTAAATCTATGGCAGGCATCCTCAGAGGTTGTGAGGTAACAGTTTCTCCCCGTAGAGATGTTCAATATATTGTCGAAGGCTTTCATGGCCAGAATCACTGGGTTGTTGTAGGTTTTTCGGGCTATATTGCCATGTTCTAGAAGCATTTTCTCCTGATGTTTCACCTGCATCTATGGCAGGCAACCTCAGAGGTTGTAAGATAACAGTTTCTCCTCGTTGAGATATTCAATGTATTATTGAAGGCTTTCATGGGGATGCCTGCCATAGATGCAGGTGAAATGTCAGGAGAGAATGCTTCTAGAACATGGCCATATAGCTCAAAAAACCTACAACAACCTATTACTTTGAAGTTTTGCAAATAACAGTCCTTAATTTCTTCTAGTCTTCCAAGGTATCCAGACCATTATTATCACTTAGGTAAAAGATCCTTGGAGAGTTTCAAGAAAAGGTTTTACTTTCAAGATTTTGAGTAACTATACATCTTTGTCATAAGAATCATTTTGTTAATAAGCAAATTGTATGATTTTTAATTGTTCCCACAATAGGTGATATTTTCAAACAGTATTGTCTTAAAGGTTACTCCCAAAAATGAAATATTTTAGAACTTTTGGCATAAATAGTATAAAGAATTTACAGTATGGCCCTTTGCATATTCACACAAGGGTATATCCTCCACCCTGCCTTTGACACACTCCTTAGGAAATGTGTTCAAAATAGCAACTTCGGTCGCCTTGGGTGTCTTGGAGTGATGAAAGATTTCGAAGGCTGTGGCATTCTTTTATCCTTCCAACCTCTATATGCTCAAATCAACTATAATAGATATCCTGCCCACCATAATCTCCCTACAGAGTTGATTATTATGGAGACAGACAAATACAAATCCTGTCATTTAGCACGCACACAAAAAAAACCCTTCTGTTCTTTCTTCCCCTGCCTGAAATAGCCCAGATTTCTTCCAGCAGCATGACAATACCCCAGCAGTATTGGGAACATAGTCAAGTAAAAGAAATAGCAGGGTTGCTGTTAGTTTTCTGGCCTGTGTAGCCAAAAGAAATAGCAATTGGAGCCATTAGAAAGCCAGATAACATTAAGGTGCACAAAATAAGGAACTGCCACATTACAGTTTTCCTTATAGTGCCAGTGCCTAATCCTAACTTTCATACCCCATACAATTCAAATTATTGTTGCAACACATTCAAAAATAACTACAGGGCAAAAAATTGATTGCAAACTTCACCTCCCTTCTCAGAAAAAAGCCACTTCAATAAAACAACCAGTTAATGTTTCGTGAAAAGATTCTTCTTTGCTGTGTGTATGTGCAATGCATGTGAAGGTAGAAGTCAGTGCCCAGACTCAAGACTATTATTAGGCAGCCCAGTGGTCATCTCTGGATGCAAATGTTAGGAGGCAAAATCAAAGTACTGGACCTGAGATCTGCGTGCCCAGCAATCTGCCCGTGTCTCATAAAATGGCCTGCTACTGAAAGTGCAGCTGAGGATATTGCCCATTTCTAGAGCTGAAGATTAATCTGCTAAAGTCTGGTTGGCTTTTGTGCATAGAAAGGAAAGAGATACCTGCATGCCTTAAGATCAACCCTATCTGTCTTTAAAGTAAGCACTGCTTTAGAAAACCCAGTGTGATGTTTTCTAAACTCAAGCTACAGCAGATGGAATCTGAGGCTTGGGAATATTTGTACCTTGAACACACACATAGTTTGACAGCTATCAAGGGGCTGCCAGTCAAAACTTTGTCCCTACTATCCTTTAAACAGAGCTGCTATTTATTCCAGATTTGCATGAATGCACTCCAAAACTATGGAAATATTGGCACAAAAATCCATTCTCTTCATTATTTTTACTCAAAGCAAGAAGTAAATAAGGACTGATGAGCTCCAAGATTAGACCACACCTGGAATACTGTGTCCAATTCTGGGCACCACAACTGAAGAGAGATATTGACAAGCTGGAATGTGTCTGGAGGGGGGAGGGCTGAGTTTGTTTCCGGGGGGGGGGCTGAGTCTGAGTGAAAGAGGGTCTACCCTAGAAAACCTTTTGTATCATTACCCCAATAACCCCATGCATATGGGATATATTGAGTATGGTGATCAGATCATATGAATAAACATAACAGTTTAAATAATGCACCAGTAAGGCCTTTTCGCGAACCACCATGAGAATTTCCCCCGGCTACATGCCTGTGTCCAGAGGAGGGCAACTAAAATGATCAAGGGTCTGGAGAACAAGCCCTATGAGAAGCAGCTTAAAGAGCTGGGCATGTTTAGCCTGCAGAAGAGAAGACTGAGAGGAGACATGATAGCCATATATAAATATGTGAGGGGAAGTCACAGAGAGAAGGGAGCAAGCTTGTTTTCTGCTGCCTTGGAGACTAGGATGGGGAGCAATGGCTTCAAACTGCAGGAAAGGAGATTCCACCTAAACATTAGGAAGAACTTCCTAACTCTTGAGAGCTGTATTGTCGATAATGCAACAGCCAGCAGAATGATCTTGTCTGCTGTGGACTCAACTTGTGTTAATAATAATAATAATAATAATAATAATAATAATAATAATACAACAGCCAGCGGAGTGATCTTGTCTGCTGTGGGCTCAGGCTTTCATGGCTGGAATCACTGGGTTGTAGGTTTTTTCAAGCTATATGGCCATGTTCTAGAGGCATTCTAGAGCATGGCCAGAGGTTGTGAGATAACAGTTTCTCCCCGTAGATATATTCAATGTATTATCAAAGGTTTTCATGGGGATGCCTGCCATAGATGCAGGTGAAATGTCAGGAGAGAATGCCTCTAGAACATGGCCATATAGCCCGAAAAAACCTACAACCACCCTCTTGAGAGCTGTTCAGCACTGGAACTCTCTGCCCCAGAGTGTGGTGAAGGCTCCTTCTTTGGAGGCTTTTAAACAGAGGCTGAATGGCCATCTGTTGGTGGTTCTTTGAATGCGATTGTCCTGCTTCCTGGCAGGGGATTGGACTGGATGGCCCATGAGGTTTCTTCCAACTCTATGATTCTATTATTGAAATGGGCCGGCTAATGCCCAGTGAAATAGCAGAAGCTACCGTGGAGCAGTGACAGACATCCCATGGTCAATCTGGACTTCAAACACTGCTATCTCTTTCTGATACCCAGCGAGAGGGTAAGCCATTAATAATTAAAATGTGCAACTTATGTTCACGTGTTTTCTTTTTCCCCCGAGAAACAGAGTAATTTCAGGAGATCATAGAACTGGGCTATAGTACAAGGCAGACTTACCTGCAAGTAAAGCCCAACATAGGAAACTTTGCTTCAGCTGTATGTGTGCTGTTTGTTTATGTTTTTTCTTCGTGTAAAACATTAGGTTAAGTAAATAGAGTGGAAAAGGCTCCGAAGACTCATATTTTGTTGACTCCAATCCAACCAAGGCTGACAAGCTATCTTTGACTCCCCTGATGGGACCTTTTGATGTCCAACCCCTTTTGATTATCTGTCACCATCACAAAGTTTAGAGAAACTAACAGAGAGCAACACAGGCGACAGATCAGGAATAAAAGCAGGCTGCTCTGGAAATTCTTTATTTCTCTGCCCACACTCCTTAGCTATGAACTTTAGTATATAACAATGTGCATAGGTGACATGTTAGAGAAACACACATCTCATTTTCCATTAGCTGAATTTCCGGGTTTATTATGAGAAGCCATCTATGTGGGTTGCATGCAACGCACTGGACCTTTGTAGCACCATTCCCCCATTGATGATATGAAGTAGGAAGGGCTAATGGATTGTAGGGAATGAGGTATACTTAAGAGCATTTCCTTTCAAAACAGCCGTAGCCACCTGGAAATGGCCTGAGGACACAAAGCACCATTCTCTTATCGAATATATTACCTGAGATGAGGATACAGACAGGAGGAGAATTATGGAGATTGAAAACAACATACTTGAAAGTCAGTGACACCCATCTTTGAATTCCACATTACGAGAGTGCCACCTGCTGGGTCTGAACAAGTTCTGCTTGAAAATACTCTCTCGGTTGCTATCGACTTAAAAAAAATCAATAACTAAAAACTCTCTTACAGATAGTAACTCACTCTGAAGGAAACTCAAACCAATTATGCCTCTTTTGTGAATAGGCACTTATTAATGTTGAGTGTCTAGAGTGGAACCTTATATGCCTCATGAATAAGTAAAGAGTTTTTCAGATTTTCGGTCAGTTTTCCCTGACCTCCGCAAGCAGTCACCATACTGGAATATAAAGAGTTATAGAGGGATTAGGGTACACATGTATGCATATACACAGCTACTTAAAGAAATGCACAGCAAACATTCTACATGGAATATGTGTGGTGTTGCATGCAAAGATATGTTCAGATGTGAGCAATCTCAAGGGACTGTTGACAGCAACTTTATATGCGGCTCACATCACAATAAGAGAGAGGGCAACACAGAAGAAACAGGGGGGCACTCATTTCTGGGATGTGCAACCTTTATCTGGCTATTGTAACCATATTAACATTAAATTGATGTTTCCCACAGTGAATGAGTATGAATTCACATCAAGGCTGCCCATATTCCTCTATATCAGCCTTCCACCATCTAGATTTGTTAGACTACAACTGATAGTATGCATGGTCATAGAATCATAGAGTTGGAAAAGACCTCGTGGGCCATCCAGTCCAACCCCTTGCCAAGAAGCAGGAAAATTGCATCCAAAGCACCTTGCTAAGTATTATAGGAATAGTAATCTACAATACAATGTAATGGAGAGATGGAAAATTCTGGCACAAACTATAGACTAGAATGTGCCAGAGGTGTCTCCTCAATGGAGTTGTCCCAATTGTTATTATCTCCATTAAGTCTCAACCACAGTCTAAAGGAGTGGTTCTCAACCTGTGGTCCGTGGCCCAGCAATGGGCTGCAAGAACAAAAATCCAGTTTGCAAACCTCCTTCCTCTTTATTTATTTTATTTCTGCTCCTTTCTGCAGAGCTAACCATCCCCTATTTGGTTCTAATGTTGGAGAGTGGTCCCTGGTCAAAGTGGGCCCTGGTCAAAAAAAGGTTGGGAACCACTAAAGCAAGTTGTTTTGATATATTAATTCAAATGTTTTATATTCAAGTTCTATGTTAGTTATAGTTATAATTTTCAATTGATTATGTACTGTTTATATTATAGTTGTTATGCTTAAGTTGCTCTTTATGTGGGGTTATTTTGGATTATTATATTTGTATTTACTGTTATTGAGGCATTGAATGTTTGTATTTTTGTTTGTTGGAATCTGCTCTGAGTCCCCCAGGGGAGATAGGGTGGAATATAAATAAAGTTATTTATTATTATTATTATTATTATTATTATTATTATTATTATTAAACTCAGACTGGTCACAAGACTACATTGCCCATCATATCAATAACAACTCACAGGTACGTCAGTACTTTCTGAAAGTGACAGTAAAGCAGATCTGTATCTCTTTCCCCAAAAAGAATCAGTTCACAATCTCAAAACCGAAACTTAACTCTGCACACCCACCTTATTACTACACTTGAACAGTATAATTTCCATTGCTGAAAATTTAATAATTTTTTGCTTGCACACATGTATATACATGTAGATTGGATAGCAGCACTGTAACACACATTATGTGCAGCAGAACTGGAGAAGCCAGCAATCTATCTAGAAAACAGGAAACACATATGGACCTAAAACCCAAAGGACCATGGATCACAATTACATCTGAAAAACAAAGACATATTTCAAAGTCAATGAAATGTACTGAACCCCAGAGAAACGTAAGAGTTCCCTCAACACCCTTTTGCTTTACCACCACCCAGTTTACTGGCCTATTCACTAAAAAAAGATAAAAGGGGGAAAACTAAATGTGGCCCAGTACAAAAACAATGTCTCTTGCTTAAAGTCCTTTCCACCTTTTCCCACACATCTAGTGGCTGAGGCTTTGCACAGTTAGAGTCCAAGTTTGGAAACAAGGAAAGAAAAACAACAAAACTAAAAAAATGCTTGCAGAGGTTGCATTTCATAGTGGTAAGATGACAGCACCTTCTGGCCCCCTAGGAATCCACAAGAGTCAATCCATCATGCAGTGCACGTTTCCACATGTAGTAAGTAGAGCGTGCTGTTAGGGGGAAGCGGGCTCTGAACTCCTTGTAAGTTGGGAAGGTTTTTGACTCAAAGCGTTGCTGGAGAAACAGCTTGGCCTGGGCCTTGAACTGCGCTGTGGCAATCACATCCATCACAAACATGTCATCATTGCTGACTCGCTCCGCCATTTGATAACCTGGTTTCATGGCACTGTGGGGTTGAGCCATTTGCTTATCCACTGGAGCTGGGACAGTTTCCTTTTGCTGCGGTGAATGGAATTCCAACTGAGTCTTCTCACCCGTCTCAGTAGTAGCCTGTTCAAAGTTTTTGGAGGCCCCATTTGGTAAAGTGGAATGCTTTTTGGTCGGGCTGCTGTTTCTTTTTCTCCAGAACCAATAGGCTGTAGAAGAGACACCTGGATGGCGAAGGCGGAACTTGCAGAAGGGCATTTTCCATTGACAGACATGTTTTTTGGCTAAGTCACGAAGTTGCTTTTGCCAGCTGTACAGAGATGGCTTGATGTGAACTTGAATTTCAGGCTCTGGATGGTATCCATTAACCATCTTCCCAACAGGAGAATTTCCTGGTTGGAGTGGCAGGTGTGGCTTCTTTTTCATAAGAGGTATCTGGCTAACACAAAGAGACTGAGAAGGCTTGACATTTGGGTTCTCCTTCATAGCTTTTCTCCTCCAGTTATAATAAGTAGATCTGGAGATGCCAGGAAAACTCCTCTTGAAGCTCCTATAGGGTACAAGGGTATTTGTGGAAATTGAATTTTCCAGGTAAGACTTGGCTCCTTGCATGGAGGTGCCATTTTGATTCAGGAGAGGAGGGCCTACAGATATCAGGCTTCCATCAGATTTTGTAATACTACCATCTGTACCAGTACAGATCTTCTCTGGTTTGTACACCTGGGGAACCTTTGACAATACACCTTCAGCAGGAGAAGAAGCATTACCATTCAGCATGCTTTGCATCTCATGTTTCCAGGCATAGTAAGTGGAGCGAGAGATTTCTGGAAACATTTTCCGGAAATGCTGAAGTGGGACAATATTTCCCTCTTGAAAGCAAGTTTGCAAGAAGTGTTTGGCCGCAAACCTGGCAGCTGCTTTCTGTCTGTGCTCCCGGGACTGGCGCTTCCACCGATAGAAAGTACTTTTGGTAATGCTGTATCTTTCACGTAGGTCAGAATAAGTTACCTGAGGATCTTTGTTTAACAACTCCAGTGTCTTCACTGGCTGCGCTTGAGGTTCAGGAGGAGGATTGTTAGGTTCCAGTTCTTCTATTTCTTCCAGCCCCACAACAGGCACAAAACACTGAGCCTTGAAAACCTGACTGGAGAGCTGTTGCCCTGACCACATGATGTGAAGTGTGGAGGCTTGCATGCTACATGTTCTGGGTCGGATCAGTCGGTTAAAGTATGGTCGGATCTTTAGATTGCTCATTGGGTAGATGGAATAGATGTTACACTTCACCACAGAAGCAAGAGCATAGACATGCCACATATTAGCATAGGTCCCAGGGAAGCAGGTGGCTTTGATGTCAGCATCGAAAATAGCCTCCAGGACAGCCAAGGGTAAGCTAGTCATCTCAGGAGATTCCTCGGTGCAAAGCGAATAGCGAGCAGCCTGGAGCATCACTTTAGAGTCAATCATGCCTTTTAGGTAGTATTGCTTGTGAAGTAACATTTCCACTGCTGTGCGTACTTGTAACTCCAAGCTTAGGCTGGTATTTCCCCACAAAAGCATGCTGGCAGCCTCAAACAGGTGATTCCCTTCACCTTTGCAAATCAAAGGCAACATACGGGCAGGAGCATCTTCTGGATAGAGACTTTTTGCCACCCGGTCAATTTCTAGCTCTTGCTCAACCTGTCTTCCGCAGTAGTTAGGTAAAGAGAAAGAGGACAAGGTTCTCTCAGCCTCCAAGGCTGCACTGGTTAGCCCATCTAGCCCAAAGCATTCAGTAGCATCCTGTAACTCCTGAAGCACAGACTGCACTAGCTGGTGTCGCTGGATCATCCTGAAATACAGAGAATTCAATGAAAATAAAAATGTTACATTTTTAGCTTAACTCACACCTTGCTTACACACCCTGAATAAAGTGACACTGTTCGACTGCACTATCAAAGCAGACTCAGAACAATACCTGCAACAATAACCTACAACCAAACATAGACTATGACACCTGGTTGCTTGATTTTCTGAAAATTGATCATTTTGTCTCCTAAAATTATCTGAACATATGATATTCATTTGTATTTCTAGGTGCAAAGATTACTGCAAATGCAGACTGTGGCCAGGAAATCAGAAGACGCTTACTTCTTGGGAGGAGAGCAATGTCCAATCTTGATAGAATAGTAAAGAGTAGAGACATCACACTGGCAACAAAGATCCGCATAGTCAAAGCCATGGTATTCCCTGTAGTAACCTACGATGTGAGAGCTGGACCTTAGGGAAGGCTGAGCGAAGGAAGATAGATGCTTTTGAACTGTGGTGTTGGAGGAAAGTTCTGAGAGTGCCTTGGACTGCGAGAAGATCCAACCAGTCCATCCTCCAGGAAATAAAGCCCGACTGCTCATTGGAGGGAAGGATACTAGAGACAAAGTTGAAGTACTGTGGCCACATCATAAGGAGACAGCAAAGCCTAGAGAAGACAATTATGCTGGGGAAAGTGGAAGGTAGAAGGAAGAGGGGCCAACCAAGGGCAAGATGGATGGAAGGCATCCTTGAAGTGACTTGACTGACCTTGAAGGAGCTGGGGGTGGTGACGACCGACAGGGAGCTCTGGTGTAGGCTGGTCCATGAGGTCACGAAGAGTCGGAGACGACTGAACGAATGAACAACAACATGATATTCAACATTACAATTATGTCCCTTTTATTTAAAAGTCAGTTCTACTGAAACTCATTAGAATTTATTATTAAATAAGAATGATTCCAACTATAATCCCATGAAAACTAATGGATGTAAACATATTTAATTGGACACAGGATTACAACCCTAGTCTATGGGTTATATCTAATTTATAGGCCAGTCAATCCCTCCTTGATAAGCATACCAATATCTGATAATCTCAGATTTGTGCTCTGTCCTGGATCATACTACAGTATTTATTTTAACTCCACTATAGATCAAACTTTTGCTATTAAAGATAAGCTTTAACATTTTGAGAACTTGGAAGCTAGAAATGTGGCACAGGCAGCCTGATTGATGGTCAAAGAATTCCAGGAGCTGAAGTACAAAACACCTGGAAGGTGGAAGTTTTAGAACCACTGGCCTAAAAATAAAAGGGTGGAAATGACACAGTTCTCCAAAAGCATCCAATCCCTGTCTGATCTAGGAAGGTAATCACGATCAGATCTGGTTAGTACTTGGCTGCGTTACTGCTGGCAAATACCAACTGCTGTAGGCTATATTTCAGAGGAACTGACAAACCACATATTTTCACCATAGTCTGATTTGTCTAGTGCTTCCTAACACCCATCATTATTAATTTTAAAAATAATTTAAATTTTTTATTAAAATGTCAGTTTCTTACTGAATTCAGAAAGGTAATACTTCAATTTTACAGATTAGGAAATAAAACCAATATGTATGAACTTATTCATGTTTTTATTGTTTATGGCTATCAAGTTGGCTTCAACCTTTTGGTGACCCTACAAATGTGAAAACTTCAGGACATCAAGTTATCAACAGCCCTGTGGCTTCCTTGATGGACTTTATCCCCTGTAATGCAATCTTAGGTGTCTTGTGTGTCTTAGGTGTCTTGTGATAAGCCCAAAGTGCAATAGCCTCAGTGTGTCCCACATCATGTGTCCCACATCAAACTGCAGAGCTAAAATGTGACTACTTCTCTATCCCTCAAATGCAATGCTACTCACATAGGCAAACCCCCGAATATATGGCACTGATTTCAGACTAAAGAAAGTATTGCTAAGATAGATACTGTATATATAGTAAACTCTCGGTTAACTGGCAGTAAACTCTCAGTTTCAAACCAGTACTGAAGAAAGTACTTTTGCTATGCAGGCGATTATATAGGAAACTTGGAACCAGTTTGAGGCCTAAGTGGTAATGATACAAACCACAAAGCTTCAGTGTGCATTAAGGGATTTCTTTCATTGCCTAGCCAGTGCAGTTTGAAACTAGCTTCAAACTGCATTAAATGTTCAGTGTAGATGGGGCCCATAGCTGCCAACTGGCTAAAATTCTAACAGCATCCACCATCAAAATCAGACCATATAGTTGGAGATTGCTATTATGAATACTTTTTTAAAAAAACTTTATAATCTACACAAATCTAAAAGAACAGAAGGGCACAGCAAACATTACACAGATGTATTTTTCTAAATACAGCAGTTTTTACTGTCTGGCCTTGGTGATGGTGCACAGCCCTGAATAGGCTGCACTTGGCCTGTTTTGTTAATGCAAGACTCTTCAGAGACATCTTCTGGTTGATGAGTAGAAAAACGTGACTGGCCTTTAGCGAGTGAGAAATGCACTACAAAATGTAAAATAGTCTAAAGTAAATGCTAATAGATACATCAACGTTAGTGCAGTTGGCATCACAAACATCTGGGAAAAACTTGAGAGGAATACATCTTCTAAACAAAGAATAAAGTGATAGCATTATATTATAAAGGTAAATGTTTCCCCTTGACATTAAGTCTAGTTGTGTCCAACTCTGGGGTGTAATGCTCATCTCCATTTCTAAGCCAAAGAACCAGCATTGTCCGTAGATGCCTCCAAGGCCATGTGGCCGGCATGACTACATGAACCACCGTTACCTTCCCGCTGAAGCAGTACCTATTGATCTCACATTTTTAAAAGATTTTAAATTGTATATACATACATAGAAGCATAGAGTTTTTGAAATTCAACAATCAAAATACAAGTATTTTTCCCCAATCCTACCACTTCCCCATTCACTCCCGAGAACCTCTACCCTTGACTTCTCTTTACATTATTCAAAGGTACAGGTACTATTGAATATTTATACCTCAGCATGTTTGAGCATTTATCATCTTTCCCTGGTTTCTCCATCTATTCTATAGTCTAAACCAGGTATGGGCAAACCCAGGCTCTTTTGGCTCTTTTCTCAGCCCCCTCCCCCCCCCCTCTCTCTCACCATCTTATCCTTCCCTCCTTCTCTCTTTCCTTCCTCCTTCCCGCCTTCTCTTCCTTAACTCCCTCTTTCTCTCTCCTTCCTCCCTTCCACCCTTTTGTCCTTCCTTGCTTCCCTCTTTACTCCCTCCTTCCCTCTCTTTCTTTTCTTTTCTTCCCTTTTGTCTTTCCTTCCTTCTCCTTTTTCTCCCTCCCTTTCATTCCCTTCCTTCCCCTCCTGCCTCCCTCCCTCCCTCCCTTCCCTTTTCCCTTCCTACTTTCCTCCTGGGAGGTGTTTAGCTAGGAGAAGAGAAGGTAGAGAGGGAACATGAGAACCATGTCTCAAGATTTAAAAGGGTATCCCATTGAGGAGAGGGGAGAACTGACTTTCTGCTGCTCTAGAGTCCACAAGGGATCAATAGTTTCAAATGGCATGGAAAGAGGTTTGACTAAAATGGTGGTACAGAACTCCTGCACAACTTTCACGTTTTTTTACCAGGAATAAAGGATAGGTGTTGGCATGGCTGTGAACAAAAAGGGGAGTTTAATCAAATGTTATGGGAATGCTATCGAGTGCAAGAATACTGGGAAACGATTGAAGGAGAAATCAACAGAATGTTAAATTTACAAATCGTAATAGCTAATAGAACTACATGCACAGATAACAGGAGTGAAGAGAAAAAGAAAAATTGGTTGACAAATTAATAGCATGTGCACAAATTGTTTTAGTGAGGGGTTGGAAAGATAAAACAAAATGGACATTGACTAATTGGTATAACTATATAGTTAGTATGTTAAATATGGAAATAACAAATTGCAAATGGAATAATATAGATAAAATTGAAAAGGTTACAATAACTAAGAGGATGTGGGGACCAGTTAGGAATTATTTAGAGAATGTGCTAAGATGTAGAAAAATTAAGACTGAGGTTGATATTTCAAATCTAACTTCTGTAGTTTGATGTATAAATTGCATGTAGAAGGAGGGGAGTGGGTAAAAACAATAAAAATGGGGGGGGGGGGCTGAAAAAAATAGGAAGAACTTCCTGAGTGATAGAGGTGCTGGAGAGTAGTATAGGCTGCCTGGGTGTGTGGTGGAGTCTCCTTCTCCGGAGGCTTTTCTCCATAGGTCGTCTATTGGGAATGCTTTGATTATGCCTTCCTGAATGGTAGGGGACTGGACTGGATGGCCCTTGGGGGTCTCTTCCAGTTCTAGGATTTTAGATCTAATTGATAGATTTTTTTTTATCTCCTGTCCACTATCTTATCCTGATGAAGGCTAACCCTTTTGGGATCCAAACGTTTTCTGATTTTCCTTCACTTTCTGGCTCTGAAGGAGAAGAGGAATGGGGGTAAAGGGCAGTGGGGGGACTTGGGGAAAACCTCTTTCCTCCCAGCCCATCCACCCCGTTCCAGCCCACCATGCACCCCCCAAGTTAGAAAGTTTGCCCATGCCTGGTCTAAACACAATACCAATAGATTGAGTATAGCTCAGTGTTATTACATAACCATCTGTCTAAGGTTCTCAAAAGTATTCAGAGGGGAAATGATGTAAAATTGGACACAGGATGATCTACTTACATATGCATGTTTTTGAACTGCTAGATTGGCAGAAGCTGGGGCTAACAGCAGAAGCTCACCCTGCTCCCCAGATCTGAACCGCCAACCTTTCGGTCAGCAAGTCCAGCAGCTCGGCCATTTAACCGACTTCACCACCAAGGGCTATATTATATTATAAACCCACATCTAAATTGTACGGACAGTTGGTTGTTATGGATTGGATTCTGCTCTTCGGTAGGATCTCTTCCCCAACCAGGACAACTTCCTAAATGCATCTGGTTTTACTCTAGGAATACTCAACAATAATAATCAGGAAAGACCTGAAACTCGGTAGTGGAGTGGGGCAGAGTGGGGTGGGAGAATATTTTTCAATCCATATTGCTAAGAAGAAAAGAAATACAGGTTAAGTATCCCTTATCCAAAATCCTCCAAAAGTGTCATCATGAGTAGCTGAGATCATAAAGTCTTTGTTTTTGATGGTTCAATGTACACAAACAGGATTTCATGCACAAAATTATAAAAAATACTGTGTGTACATATCTTATCATTTACATCAATGCAAATATAGGTACTCCAAAATCCAGGGGGGAAACTAAAATCCAAAACACTTCCGGTCCCAATTGTTGTATAACAGCAAAAAAACAACCAGACACACAAAGCACGCTCATCCCTCCCAATAGCCGAACATAACATCCATTTATCTGACCCCTTTCACCATGAATGGTACTTCCAAGTACCAACAAACTTTTCTCTTCTTCAAGAAAAATAGGACTCAAATGTGTATAGTTTAGCCTTAACAATTCAGCCAAGGTGTCATTTAGGAAGAGGGAGGTCAATCTCTCCACCTTTTGTAATTCAAACCACCTGTCATTCTCAAAGAATGCTGCTGGCTAAATTGCTAGTTGGTTAATTCACATACAAACTATTATAAACAAATTAAAACAACCCTGTAATAAGTATGTCTACCAAAGGAATGAACCTCCTTTCTAAATTAAAAAAACACTGCTTGACTTGTGTTCACCAATCAAGTATTATATAGTGAACATTTATCCGGCTGCAGACAAATATGCTATAAAACGGAGTGGCTTGTTGAGTACTTAGCACAATGACCTTAATCTTATTTTTCTTTTGAGTAATTTCCATAAAGATAGCTTCTTAGTCAGCTGCAAAGCACAGCAATCTTGTGGTGGCTTAAGGAAATTGAAAGCTTATGATACAAACTATTAGTTTAAGAGCTCTGTGTTGGATAATTTGATATGCTTTAAAAATAAATTTGCAACTGTTGCTTGACATTCTTATTCCAAAATAAACACCAAGGAGAAGCAGCACTTTCTGAAACCACCGCACATTTATAGGAAGTATTTTATTAGCAATATAGGCACTGAATTAATTATAGCAAGAAATTAAGACAGCCCCTAAATGTGGTTATTATTAATAGTTAAAGATGGAAACACCTTTTGAGTCTGAGTCTAGGAGCCCCCGGTGACACAATGGGTTAAACCCTTGTGCCGGCTGGACTGCTGACTGAAAGGTTGGTGGTTCAAATCCGGGAAGTGGGGTGAGCTCCTGCCTGTCAGCTCCAGCTTTTCATGCAAAGACATGAGTGAAGCCTCCCACAGGATGGTAAAACATCCAGGCATCCCCTGGGCAACGTCCTTGCAGATGGCCAATTCTCTCACACCAGAAGCAACTTGCAGTTTCACAAGCCGCTCCTGACACGGAAAAAAAGTCTGAATCTGAACTCTGTACCAAGCCAATAAAAAAGAGAGGATACAGTGGCTTACATTTTACAGGTTCCAGGATTCCTGAAAACATTAATTAGGCCCCTTCCACACATTCGCTACTTTAAGCTGGGACGTATGTCAGTGTGGACTCAGATAACCTAGTTCAAAGGAGATATCGTGGGATTTTCTGCCTTGATATTCTGGATTATATGGCTGTGTGGAAGGGTCCTTTGAACAGATATTGTGGATCTGAAGACAGAATAGCTATAGGCCCTTCCGCACAGCCCTATATCCCAGAATATCAAGGCAGAAAATCCCACAATATCTGCTTTAAACTGGGTTATCTGCGTCCACACTCAGATAATGTGGGGTTTTCTGCCTTGATATTCTGGGATATAGGGCTGTGTGGAAGGGCCCTATGTTAAATCTGTTAACAGCTGTAAGAGATGCCAGAATACTCCTCATAAGTATGGAAACCACTTGTTCATTTTACACAAGTAATAAAATCAGCTCAAGCCAATGAATCCTAATGCTGCAATAAACCCAAGTACTTTGTAAGAATTCCTCACTCTCAAGAATATCTGTTTATTCCATCCCAGACAGTTGAATACTCACTGGACAAGATTATTATCCCTTATCTGAAATGCTTGGGGCCAGAAAAGTTTTTGGTTTTCAGGTTTTGGAATACCTGCATTTGCATATACATACCTAACCTTGGTGTTAGCACCCAAATCTTAATATGGAATTCATTAAATGTTTTCTGTATATTTCAAACACATGACCTATGGATAATTTTACATACAATATTTTAATAACTGTTTTCTGCAGGCTTTGGAAGATTTCGGACTTCAGGCAACCCTATTAGGATTTTTCAAAGAGGGTTTGCCCTTGCCTTCCTTTGAGGCCGAGAAGTGACTGACCCAAAGTCACCCAAATCAAGAAATAGCTTCCAAAGATCTACAGCAGTAGCTGTCAACCTGTGGGTGCCCAGATGTTTTGGCCTTCAACTCCAATAAATCCTAACAGCTGGTAAACTGGCTGGGATTTCTGGGAGTTGTAGGTCAAAACACCTGGGGACCCACAGCTTGAGAATCACTGATCTACAGAGATACTCGCAGGAAAACCTCAGCAAGCAGGAGTCCAAAAGTGGCAGATTAAAACCTGGAATCTCAATCAGTGGCTGAGAGTGGATTAGAAACTCTCTCCTGGGCAGTTTGACATTACTTTAATTGTGATGGCTCAATACTATGGAATCACAGAAATTGTAGAGCCCCCCCCCCCCCCCGTGGTGCAATGGGTTAAACCCTTGTGCTGGCGGGACTGAAGACCAACAGGTTGTAGGTTCAAATATTGGGAAAGCGTGGATGAGCTCCCTCTGTCAGCTCCATCTCCCCAGGTGGGGACATGAGAGAAGCCTCCCACAAATTTGGTAAAAACATCAAAAAGAAACATATGGAAGTCCCCTGGGCAACATCCTTGCAGACAGTCTATTATCTCACATTGGAAGCGACTTGCAGTTTCTCAAGTTGCTCCTGCCACTGAAAAAGTAACCAGAAATTGTAGTTTAGCAATACCTTTAGACTTATGTTCGAAAGAGTGTGAAGGTGCCTCTCCCTGGTCCAACATTGACACCATTATCATGCATGAAATCCAATGCATGAACCAAACACTGCAAAGTCCAGTTTAAGCTCAGAACTTAAGTGGCTGGGGGAGGGGGGGAGGAAATGGTCTGAGGTCAGGAATTGTGGGAGTTGAAATCCAAAACACTTGGAGGATAAATAAGGCAAACACTCATGTTAGCAGTCTCACCTCCCAACAAACACCAAGGGCCCCTTTAACACAGCCATATCATCAGATTATCAATACAGATAATCCAGATTATCTGCCTTGTACTGGATTATGTGGGTCTACATTGCCATGTAATCCAGTTCAAAGCAGACAATCTGGATTTTATATGGCAGTGTAGAAGGGGCCAAAGGAGCTTGGAAGTAAAAGGCCGCAGTCTATGGTTTTCATAAAGGTCAAGAACGTCAACAGCCCAACTTCATTACATGGCCCTAACATTATGTGTCCCCTGTAGTAGTGGAACCCTTTCCTTGGGATTTACAGTAAGGAGGAAACTCCAGAGAGGAATTTGCAAAGAATGAGTTTCGGGAAGACTTGTGTCCACTCAAAAACACGTGGCTGGCTCAATGTTTGCTCAGATATCAGAGGAAAGGGGACAATCCTAATCCTTTAACACCAGAAGCCCGGCTTCTAAAGTTTTCATAACAAACCTAAAACCTCACAACCTCTGAGGATGCCTGCTATAGATGCAGGCGAAACGTCAGGAGAGAATGCTTCTAGAACATGGCCATATAGCCCGAAAAACCTACAACAACCCAAGCCTAAAACCAATTGGAGAAGAGTTATAGCAAAACGGGCCTGAAAATTAGGCGCACAGGAGGGCAGCCAGAAGCCCCATCCAATGGTTCAGGAAACTCTCATGGAAACAAAGATGCAAATGGAGGGAAATTGGAAATAAAAAAGAGGGAAAACATGAATACTTGTAGCACCCAGAGTGGAAGCGTTAAGACTTGTAACAATTCCACCTGTGATTCTTCCAAGTTGGAATGATCAGAGCAACAAACTTGACCTTAAATCTGAATTAACTACTCCTGAAAGTAATAAAACGCTACATTGGAGGAAAGGTGTGGGTGGAATTGCAACCTTCGTTACACAACCCCGTTCCTGCTAAACTCTAAAGTGGATTACCTTGGATTCAGCCCAGTCTAAGGGAGGGGGCAGGGGCCAAGACTGGGAATCCACATTCTCTCACCAAACCGGCTTGTAGACTTTGGAAGTTCCTCCAAACTCACCTTTTACTTGTTGGTGCTACTCCTAAACAGTTGCCTGCTCTTCTTTGGTCTCTCCTTGCAAGACTGCTTCCTGGACATTTAAATCCTGGAGCAGGAAGCAGAGGGGGCTCCACTTTCTCAGCTGGGTGTCCCACATTCAGACTGGAACTGGTTTCAAATCTGGAGTGAACCAATTAGAGTGGCTGGCTGGTGTGTGAAAGGGTCTGGGCCCCTCCCCTGCCCCCTACCAGGAAATAGTCCATCCCCAAGTGCTCTGGGATTCCCAAGATGAAAGGACTGCAGATTCAAGAGGTCACTTCCAAAGTTGGAGTGATCAAGGCTGTTGTCCTAAGACTCTCTTGGCCACAAGACTTCTTAAAGGGACAAGCGCCTTACTTACAGTGGTTAAAGAGTCTTACTATTTTGATTTATTTACTGCATTTATATGCAGTTTTTCTCAACCCTGGGGGACTCAAAAGTGGTGTACATCAAGTAATGGAAAGATTCAATGCCAACATGCATACAAGCCAAAACATAGTATCTAAAACAACGACATATAAAACAGTGGTTTGCAACCTTCCTATTGCCGTGACCCCTTAATACAGTTCCTCACATTGTGATGACCCCCAACAATAAAATTGTTTTTGTTGTCACTTCATAAATGTAATTGTGCAACTGTTATGAATCGTAAATATCTGACATGCAGGATGTATTTTCATTCACTGGACTAAATTTGGCACAAATATCCAACACACCCAAATTTGAATACTGATGGGGTTGCAAGTTGTAGTTGCTGGGAGGTATAGTTAAGCTACAATCAAAGAGCATTCTGACCTCCATCAATGATGGAATTGGACAAAACTTGGCACCTAGAACTCCCATGACCAACAGAAAATACTGGAATGGTTTGGTGGGCATTGATCTTGAGTTTGGGAGTTGTAGTTCACCTACATCCAGAGAGCATTGTGGATTCAAACAATGATAGATCTGAACCAAACTTGGCACGAATATTCAATATGCCCAAATGTGAACACTGGTGGAATTTGGGGAAAATAGACCTTAACATTTGGGAGTTGTAGTTGCTGGGATTTATAGTTCACCTACAATCAAAGAGCATACTGAACCCCACTAATTATAGAATTGGGCCAAACTTCCCACACAGAATCCCCATGACCAACAGAAAATACTGTGTTTTCTGATGGTTGTTGTGATCCCTCTGACACCCACTTGTAACCGCCTTCCCCCCCCCCCCCCCCCCCGGGGTCCCAACCCACAGATTGAGAAATGCAGCATTAAAACCATTAAAATCATATTAAACACAAAACATAAACATTTACTATATACTATGCTTTGCAGAACCTACACAATTCCACCAATTCCACCCTACACAAAGACCCAAAATAGAATAGGAAGGGCCAGCAATGGGAAAAGGCAAAAAGGGGGCTCTCTAGAGGTGTGTTTACATTGCAGAATTACTCCAGTTTAACACCATGTTAACTGACATGGATCAATGCAATGTTGTATTTAACTATGATTTTATTTTAATTGTGTTTTTGCTTTGAGGGATTGTTTTGTATTTGTGTCTGTGGGCATTTTTTCCCATATGCAAACCACTCCCCTTCAGAGAATAAGAATAAAATTATTATTATTATTATTATTATTATTATTATTATTATTATTATTATGGGAGTTGTAGTTTTACAAGATACTTGGCCCTCTGCTGATGCCTCACCAGGTTGACCTCATTTTAAAAGTCATACCATAATTTTGTAGCATTGCTCCATGACTTTTAAAGTGCAACCAAACTGCATTCATTCCACAGTGTTGATCACCCTAGGAGCAAATTGTGTATTCATGGGGAAAATGACATAGAAACAGGTTTCAGATGTAATTTAGTGCAGCTGCTTCTGTTGTTTCCACAATTTTCTCAAAAAGAGAGAAACGTTACTAGAATCTTGTGTATTCTAGTGCAAGACACAGAGATTTTGACTTTTTTATAAGGGGTATAAATAAAGTTGTTTATTATTATTATTATTATTATTATTATTATTATTATTTTCTCTTCCCCCCTCCATCAGTTTAGAGAAGCCGCATTTTGTGTATGTGTTTTTTTATATACAAGAAGGAGATGGAGTATTGACATTTTAAATTAATGTAGTTCAATTTTAGGATTTTCTAAATTCCCTAAAGGCAGTAGATCCCATCTGATTTTTGAAGCTAAGAAGGATTGACAGTGCTTAGTGCTTGAAAGGGAGATTCCCAATGAATACCAAGTGCCATAGGCCACATTTCAGAGGAAGGAACTGGTAAGACCACTTCTGAGTATTTTTTGCCTAAGAAAGTCTGATAAAATGCATGGTTTTGCCATAAGTTGATAGGTGACTTGAAGTAGACAACTTAAGTTTTGAGAAAGGTCTTGATCTAGAGCAGGCATGGGCAAACTTCGGCCCTCCAGGTGTTTTGGACTTCAACTCCCACAATTCCTAACAACCTCAGACCTCTTCCTTCTCCCCTCCCCCCACCACTTAAGCAAAAAGGAAAGGGTCTGAGCTACTAGGAATTGTGGGGGTTGAAGTCCAAAACACCTGAAAAGCTGAAGTTTGCTATGCCTGATCCAAATGGAAATTGTATTACAATTTCCTCAAATGTGTGCCCCCCACTCCCACCTCGCTCTTATGCTCCTACTCCTTTATCTCGTGTACAGGTTGAATATCCCTATCCCAAAATGCTTGAGACCAGAAGTGTTTTTGATTTTGAAATATATCTTAGAGATGGGACCCAAGTCTGTATACAAACTGGGTTTAAGTTTCATATACACCTCATACACATGGCCTGAAGGTAAAATAATCTTAGGCATGAAATACAATTTGTGCACAGTGAACCATCACAAAGTTAAGTTGACAGTATCTCAGCCACTTGGCGTATTTCAGAATTCCAGAAAAGGGATGCTTAACCTGTATATGTCTAGAAACCTGTCAATATAAGCCTACTTCATCAAGCTCAGATATGGACAAACTTCGGCCCTGCAGGTGTTTTAGACTCCAACTCCCACAATTCCTAATAGCCGTTTAAGCAGCTGAGGAGGAAACTTTCCAAACTCTTAAGCAGTCATGATAGCTGGAAGGTTCAAGAGTTAAAAAAGGAATTTTTCCAAGCTCTAAAATATAGCAATATTCAGAACACGGAACTCAGTAAAAGACCCAGTTTCAGGAAAATGGTGAAACAAAAATACAGTCATGAAAAGTATTTGTCCGCCATTTTTATTATTAATAATATTGTTATGAATAATCACAATAGTGCAATTGTGTCCTATAGTGCATCTACACTGAAGAATTTAAGCAGTTTGACATCTTTTTTAACTGCCATGTCTCAATGCTATGGAGTCATGGATATTGTAGTTTTACAGGAACTTTAGCCTAACCTGTCAGGCTCTGCAGGGAGTGACATTATCTACATAGTGCTAGTACTTCACCTTCTACACATTCCGGGATTCCATTCCACAGAGCCATGGCAGTTATAGTGGTGTTTTCATTCTACAATATATTTCAGTATGGCAAACTTCGGACCTCCAGGTGCTTTGGACTTCAACTCCCACCATTCCTAAGCTTAAGCAGCGGAGGGGGGAAAGGAAGGGGCCTGAGGCTGTTAACAATGGTGGGAGTTGAAGTCCAAAACACCTGGAGGGCTGAAGTTTACCTATGGTTGGTGTAGATACACCTTTGGTGTATTTTCATGTCATGAACAAAGGATACTTACTGAGTCATCAGCTGGGTCAGTAATTAACCTAGGAAGCAGAGAAGACACAGAAAGAGATATTCTGACCCATTCAGATATGTGGATGGCTAGATCTACAAGGCTGTCCATAAACAAATCCATAACTCTTTTTCAGTCATTAGTGCCAACCTTGACTGTGTATAGTTTCCATTTGATTTTAAGGAGTTTGCTTGTACAGTGAAGAAACATTCTGCTTTAGTTGTTGTTTTATATGTATTTCCTTTGGTAGTGAGGGGTAAAGTTATTTAGTATTCAACAAGAATAGAAAAGGATTGATTCTCTTTATGTCAATTTACATTTTAGGCAGGAGAAGAGATGGTGAGCAGGAAAATATTAATGGGGCGAAAGAACAAAGCTTGTGAAAGTTTATTTTTTGTGTACCATTATTCCTAGACTCTTCTGGCTAGCATGGCCCGAGGCTGTGAGATTGTAAGAGTTGTAGTCAAAAACAGAACTTTTCTAAGCTTTGTTCCTCCAGCTGGATTGAATTTACTTTGCTGATTTGCTAATGGTTACAGACAGGTATATGCTCCAAAGGAAACTCAGACCTAGAAAAAAAAATGTTAACTTCTAGAAACGAAGGTTATTTCTTTGTTTTTGTTTTGTTTTGTTTTTTGTCTCATTTGTTGTTCTTCTGGGTGACAACTGAAAGACTCAATCCTGACTGTCAGATCCTCTACTGTATGGGACGTGCTCAGACACTGAAGATTTCACAAAACATCCAAACTTTCAAGATTCTCTTCTAAGTTTATAACAGTTTGGAAAGAACTGGACAAAATTGGACTCTAAATTGCATCATTCTTCACTAATGGCAGTACTACCTAGGACTTGTTTTGATGTTGAAAGGTTCAGAAGTCCTGCTCCAATGTCCAATATTTTGATTTTCAGCTTGTACATGGAATTGCACGAGGAATTACAAACAGTAATAGTGCTAAACTATGAGTAGGAGGATGAAGGAAATAGCAGAGAAACGCAGGGGATTTACAGTCAGGTGTTAATTTTGACACTGGTTACAACCCTGGTAGAGTGTAGCAGCAAGATATCAACCCACTTTCCAGTTATTAATTTGGAGGTAGGGAAAATAGGAGAAAAGAAATCAGGAAGATGCTAGAAAAAGTTTCACTCCAGCTTGTATTTCTCCTTCTTTCTATTGCATAGATGACGTTTCCCCCCAGCATTTTACTGTATTAATAGCGGATACACAGAACATGAGGGATAAAGCACCAGATATTACAGGTAATAAAAATGCAAAAAAGTCAAGTCTGGGGTGCATGGAAACAGGGTTATTATATATTGACCACAAGTCAGTCTAGGTGGGATTCTTCTAAGCCTGTGATGAAAAAACATTTTTCAACATATTAGCTGTTTTTACATGTATTTTGGGATACTGAATTTGAAAAACACAGTAAAAATGTTATACACAGTTCCTTCTCAAATTCGGTGACATCTTACATCATAGAAACATAACAAGTTGTTATGAAACTGGAGTGTTATTTTTGGATTTAAAATGTCAAATTCCTATGAAACTAGCCTATTTTTTTAAAGTTTTTATGACATTCCGTTTTGCAGACCTGTGAAGAGTGCAGAGCCTATATTTATTTTTATTTACAGTATTTATATTCTGCCCTTCTCACCCTGAAGGGGATCACAGAACATACATATGCAGCAAACATTCAGTGCCATTTTATACACAAACAAGACAGACAATTATATATAGATAGAGGTCTATATTGGCTTTCCCCATCTTCAGCATCTTGGGGGCTTTGTGCTTGATTCCGGCCATGGGGGTGGGGTGCTGTCACTCCATCTCCCTGCTGAAGAGCTTTGTTTGTAACTTTCTCCTTTGATCAAATTGCCGCATTCCTTATGGGTGCCTCAGAATACCTCCTCGCTTTTAACTGGTACCTATTTATCTACTCACATTTTGCTTTCAAACCACTAAAGGCCAGGAGCTCACCTTGACCCAGGCTTTGAACTGGCAGCCTTTTGACTGACAAGATTTACTGCAACTGGTGGTTTAACCTGCTGTGCTAAAGCCCAGCCTGGACTTTATGCAGATAAACACAATAAAAGCATACCATGTGTCTACAATTTTTTCTGCATGGATCTGATAAGCTTGGATCTGATAAGAAGACTTTTCCATGATCATTCAAT
Source organism: Anolis sagrei (assembly GCF_037176765.1). Classification (NCBI taxonomy): domain Eukaryota; kingdom Metazoa; phylum Chordata; class Lepidosauria; order Squamata; family Anolidae; genus Anolis; species Anolis sagrei. The sequence continues at coordinate 304,055,008 of NC_090021.1, read as the reverse complement.
TCATTCTGAGAAAGAGAGTCCACCTGAAGTTCCCCAGTGCTTGGTTATCTCAAGTGAACAAAAGTGAAATGAGATCTTTATGTTGCAGTTTGCTGTTTGAGTCTGTATAAAAGTAGAGCTCTACAAAATACTACGACTTGATTTTTCATCTATATAAGTAACCATATAATGTTAGTTTGTGGGATTAACATAATCCAAAAACCACTGGATGAATTTATACCAAATTCGGACACAACACACCTATCAGGCCAACAAGTGACCATCACTCATAAAACACTGAAAAACACAGTGGAAGAGACTTAAAAAGCCAAAAAATAAAAAAATACATTACAACGCACGCACAAAATCACACACACACACATATATATACAAACACACATATACACAAATATACACACACATATACACATATATACACACACAAAACATACACACAGACTGGGCCACAGCAACTCATAGCAGGGAATGGCTAGTATTATATAAGAACTTTAGGATTTTTCTCTAAGAACTTCGTATTTTCGGACATAACAGCCACACATGGAGAAAGGATCCAGTTTAGCCACATTTCTTTCAGCATTTAGTGGTAAGTGACATTTTCCCATCAACATTACAGAATAGCATTAATTTTAGAGGACTTGATTGGTGTAACAATTTAATTCCCAGTTCTCTATGAGAGGGTGAAAGAGATTTGAAGAGTGATGAAATCCAGGTTTAACTCCATTTTCCATCATTGAATTCTACATTCAACTCAGGTTTCTATCACCACTTTAGCCCACTGATTATATTATACGAAGACAAGTGTAATACTCATCAGCAAATTATGAATATGAAACCCAAAGACTAGAATTACACTGGGCTCTTTTAAAAATGCAAGAGCTCTGGGTCTCCTTGATATGCAAACGAAGTAGTTTGTGAAACTGTAGGTCCAGGAGTGGCACAACTATAAACATTGAGACTAGGCAGTTTGTGGTGTCTTATATCTAGTGTAATTGGCTTACCTCTTTGAAAGAGGTCTCTAATTATATATGTTCCTCTTTTCCAGATATGAAATTTTTCAGCCCCGCTCCACCTGCCAAGTTTCCCATAGGAATAACAGTGGTATGTCTTCAGGAAAGGGGGGAAAGCAATGATGCCTTGCAATTACAAATTAAAATAGTTTACCCCTCTATTCTGCTTTGGTTAGACCACATCTGGAATACTGTGTCCAATTCTGGGCACCACAATTCAAGAGAGATATTGACAAGCTGGAATGTGTCCAGAGGAGGGCGACTAAAATGATCAAGGGTCTGGAGAACAAGCCCTATGAGGAGCGGCTTAGGGAACTGGGCATGTTTAGCCTGAAGAAGAGAAGGCTGAGAGGAGATATGATAGCCATGTATAAATATGTGAGAGGAAGCCACAGGGAGGAGGGAGCAAGCTTGTTTTCTGCTTCCTTGGAGACTAGGACGCGGAACAATGGCTTCAAACTACAAGAAAGGAGATTCCATCTGAACATTAGGAAGAACTTCCTGACTGTGAGAGCCGTTCAGCAGTGGAACTCTCTGCCCCGGAGTGTGGTGGAGGCTCCATCTTTGGAAGCTTTTAAGCAGAGGCTGGATGGCCATTTGTCAGGGGTAATTTGAATGCAATATTCCTGCTTCTTGGCAGGGGGTTGGACTGGATGGCCCATGAGGTCTCTTCCAACTCTTTGATTCTATGATTCTATGAAAACAGATGAATGTGCCAGAAAACGGTAACATTGCAATTGTATATACACTTACCTTAGAATAAGTCCCATGCAGAACTTAATGAGATTTGAATCTGACCAGGTAAGTCCAAGATTGCACTGGAAATTTTCAATAAGCAATCAATGTCAATTATAGATTTACTTATAGAAATAGGTGCTTGTGTAGGAATTGCAGGAATATGGGAGAAATGGCAGTATCCAGTCTCGTTCCTGGTGGGTAAACTATAATTCTGTAGAATACGAAAAGGCACATAAAATAGAAGAGCTCTGATCCTATTTAAGTCCTTCTATAGGACTGGGCAGGGCTGAGACAGGGGGCCAGAGTGCTGTGCATAGCACAAGAAAATAGTCAGAGGTTGAAGAAATCATTTAAAAAACCTCAGCTTTCTACAACAAACATGTTGAGATTATATGCAAAGATATACCACTTGAAGCTATCAGTAAGTAAATATCTAACAAACCTAAAAGCATATAATGTGAATTCATTTCCAGTAGTAAATCTTGAAGTGAATAGTGGTGCACACAGTATCAAAGGAGAAACATCTTTTGTCGTGACCCACAGAACACAGATTGTCTTGAACACTGAATCAATAAACCAGTTCTAATATCCTTCCCAGGGCAAAATTCCTCAGCAAAACTTACTGCTCTGAGGAATGCATCTATACTGCATTATTAATGTGGTTTGACACCATTTTAATTCCCATGGCTCAATGGTATGGATTCATGGAAGTTGTAGTTTTACAAGGTCTTTAGCCTTTTCTGCCAGAATTCTAGTGCCTCACCAAATTTTTAGCATAATGTATTTACCGTAACATATTTACTAATCTGGGGAGCGGGGTGAGTTCCCACTGTCAGATCCAGTTTCTGCCAACCTAACAGTTCAAAAATATGCAAGTGTGAGAAGGTAACGGCGCAGGCATGCTGGCCACATGACATTGGAGGTGTCTATGGACAACGCTGGCTCTTCGGCTTAGAAATGGAGATGAGCACCACCCAACAGAGTCAGACACGACTAGACAAGACCAATGGTGCAGCTACATTATAGAATTAATGCAGTTTGACACCACTTTAATTGTCATGGGTCAATGTTATGTTATGGAATCCTTAGAGTTGTAGTTTGGTAAGGCACCTGTACTCTTTTGTCAGAGAAGGCTAAAGACCTTATATGACTGCATAATAATGAAAAGTATGTCCAAGTGCATTCATTCTACAATGTAGATGCACCTCACATCCTTCCAAAATGGTTTTCATTACAGTGAGTTCATTTTTTCCTTTCTACCAGTTCATAATACCCATAGAACTTTCCTTCAGCACCTTATGATCAATAATATATTCAAAACAATACATAGGTAAAGAGAATGCCTACTGTAAGATTTGCAGCTTAATGCTGAGAGAACAGGGACACTTGAGAAAGATGGCAGATGACATGATGCTTACTACTAATTAAAAAGCTCCAGTACTGTGACCCTGTCCAGTACACTTCTGCCTTTCTCTTCTAGCAAAATGCTGTTCTGCTTTTCTTAAATAAGCCCTGGTTTGCAATTTTGGCTTCTGAAGGAAATGACAAACGAGAAGAATACATAGACTGAGTAAGATGTCCCTTGAATTTCCTTTTTATTGTTCTATATAAACAATATCTCACACATTTGCCTAGTTTACAAAATTGCTGGGGTGGCAGGAATGATATATGCTTCTCTGAGCTCTTTTGAAGAGAGAGAAGTTGTTTTTAAAAATGCATGTATAAATAAATAACTATATGGCTTCTCTTTAAGCTACACCCAGGCAAACCTCCTTTGAACAAAATAACAGTAGGTGAGTTTGTAATTGATTAAGTGACCGAACCCAAAGGTTGTTGACCAGGCATGGTCAAACTTTGGTCCTCCAGGTGTTTTGGACTTCAATTCCCACAATTCCTAACAGCCTCAGGCCCCTTCCTTTTCCCCCGCTTAAGCGGCTGAGGGGGAAAAGGAAAGGGCCTGAGGCTGTTAGGAATTGCAAGAGTTGAGGTCCAAAACACCTGGAGAACCATAGTTTGACCATGCCTAGTGTTGACCAATGGTTCATCTTCATCCTAAAAAGAAGTGACTAGTGAGGTGCCGCAAGGTTCAGTCTGGGGCCCAGCACTGTTCAACATCTTTATTATTGACTTGGATGAAGGTTTAGAGGGCATGCTAATCAAGTCTGCAGATGACACCAATTAATGTCTCAAAAGTCATTGAAAGGAATAAAAGCACAGACATCACATCCAAAAGTCTAGCAAACCCTACCTCCTATACTAAGCAGATTATCCTTTTGCCAGATTTGTGCAGAGCAGAGATTGGAGGAGGGGGAAAATCTTGGAGAGTTGTAATTGATTACACTGGCCAACACACATTTTGGTGCCTCAAATGTTCCCTCTGTTTTGGGGTATATTTGACCTGCTGGTTCCATAAATGGCACCACTTTCCCCCTTTTGAGAGACGGGTGCCATCTACCAGTCTTCATCTGCTCATCCATAGAAAACCATGATAACTATATCTAAGAAACTATAGTTGATCCAGTCTATAGGGCTGATGCAGTCTATCAGGAAGCCAAATAACACTGGGAGCAGGCCTAAAAACAAAGGGGGCTTCCAGACAGGACTAAATCATGGGTTTTAAACAGGGGCAAAAAATCCCGGGACTTCAAAAGAGGTCCAGACATGAACCTGTTGGTCCTGGGATTTCTGCCTGCATTGTCCAGACTTGATGTTTTGTTGAGAGATTTAGAGGCTCCAAAGATGGCCATTGTGGGACTTCCACCAGAAACTTCAACGGTTTAAAAAAACCCCTCAGAATTCAGATATTTGGATATGTGGAGAATCACTGCAACAAATCACTGCAAAAGTTCCATTCTTTGTCCTGGCCAGAAAAACTGTGCCCTTCAAACTTTTCATGAAGTTTCTGGCACACAAACAAAGTTTTTGCCTTCTTCTCAAGTGTCACCTTCTTTTTAGGAACCAACCAATCAGGAAGCATTTAAAACCTGGGAACAAACCCAGATACAAAATCCCATGATTTCTGATTGCAGGAACATACAGACATGCCAGATTTTGATTTGAGGGGAGGGGAGCTCAGGATCTACCCTAGCTAACCTTTTGTATCATTGTCCCCATACCCCCATGCATATGGGATATATTGAGCATGGTGATCAGATCATGATATAAATAAACATAACAGTTTAAATAATGTACCAGTAAGGCCTTCTCGCAGACCACCCTGAGAATTTTGGATGGGCTGAAGCCCCTCAAGCCCCCCCCCCCCCCCCGCCCTGGCTACAGGCCTAAGACATGCAAAGATCTGCATATTCAGTTCAAAACTCTGATATTCCCACACCTAAAAATCTTGTGTTTTTTTACTTTTGTAGCTATTCCTTCTGCGTTTACAGGGAGCAGTGTTTGGCCACTCTACTGTTTGCTGCAGAAGCTCCTGAGATAAAAGTACTGTCTGGATGGGCCCCAAGACACTAAGAAAACAATTCTTTAGGTTAGGCAGTGTAATGAACAAGTCCCACAATCTACACAGGGAATGGGAAAATCTTGGTTCTCCAAATGTTGAAGGACTGCAATTCCCACTCTCATTGATTCTTTGGATCCTGGGACTTGTGTGGTTCTTTTTAATAAACAAAGGAGAGCTGCATGGTTCTCCAATCTAAACTGAGTTGTGAAATAAACACAGCCCCTTTGTACAGAAAGAAGTGCTTACATAGTACATCTGTATAAAATAACTTAAAAAAAACTTGCCATGCCACTATGTATAGGCACTGGCCAATATACACATCCTTCCCTGAAGGCCATTCACCTTAAAGTTAACTGAGGACAAAAGTCCTGCATCTTTTCCCAATTAGTCAGACCCTGAGCATGAGCAACATGTCTCCCAGAGGAAGTGCTTTGCACTCCATGTAGCTAGAATTGTTTCTTTGCTAGATAGTAAGTCCTGTTGTGCCTTGGAGGCGTATCGTCAATATGCATTGATAATGGTTTACAGTGTAACTGCCCCCCTTTTGTTTGTTTGTTTTTCTATGCAATTGGAATTCAAGACAAGAATATCCCTGGGTTTTCCAGACTCCCTTCCTCCAGTATTTCGGATGGCAGATCAATAGGACATCTAATGACATACCACCACATTTCTAGCATTGCTACGGGTTGAGTATCCCTTATTCAGAATGTCAAAATTTGACATTGTCAATGTGGGTGGCTGTCTGAGATAGTGAAAACATCTATGTGGTTTGTTGTGATGGTATGGTTCTGCTCGATCCCATAGTTTCTGGTAGACTTAGTGATTCGCTCTTCTTTATGTGAGAAACTCCTAACCATAAGAGCTGTTCAACAGTTGAACTCTCTGCCTCCAAATGTGGTGGAAGCTCCTACTTTGGAAGCTTTTAAACAGAGACTGGATGGCCATCTGTCAAGAGCGCTTTGATAGTGTTTTTCCTGCATGGCAGAGGGTTGGACTATATGGCCCATGTGGTCTCTTCCAACTCTGTGATTTTATGATGTGTCACCCCAAATTCCTGAAAAAATCATTTGGGGCTGTTTTTGGTACCATAGAAAACAACAGGTAGAAGGAACAGAATGTTTATTCTGAAAGTACACCATTCATGGGTTGTTGTAAGTTTTCCGGGCTATATGGCCGAAAAATATACAACAACCCAAATATTCCAGCCATGAAACGCTTTGACAATACATACACCATTCATTCTTACACACCATTGACATATGTTTTTCAAAGCACACCAATAGCGTACTTTGTCCCCATATTTACCATCTTTGCCACAAATGTGTAATTGGTTAATAAGTTTTGACCGGCTACAGGTTACCTGTGGATTCATCCCTGGCAAGACAAAGAAGCTATAACCCAATGTTCCCCAATCAAGAAGTATCACCAGTTGAAGAAGAAGCCATTAAAGTATTTAATTCAGTCCAACTGGAAAGGCCGACAGCTCGTAGTAAGCCGCAGAAGGAAGCCGACATGTTTTGTACAGATAAAACAGGCATTTTTATACACTGAGTTCTTTTGTTTATTTATTTAAACAAAATAAATATACCGCTGTTCTCAGCCCTTAGGTGACTGTTTTTCCCATGTCCGCCCACCTGGAGCCAGCTTTGCTCTGATTGGTGGAGCCGCATTAACGTCATGACCAGCTGGAGAGGATTCTTTCTGCGAGGCAGGATTGCTGCGCTCACTAGCCAATCAGACAGCGTTCCCCGCTTACGATGCAGATTTCGACTCTCCAGTTGCCAATAGGGGACAGGATGTCCTGGGAGACAAAAGAAATGCATAGCTTTCTGAGTGGACTATCATGTCCCATTCTTGGGACAAACAAAGAGGGACATAGGCTTTAGTGTCAGGGTAATTGTGTCATGAGTCCCCAGTGAATGAGTCTAACGCCTCCGGTGCTAGTGTCCATTGAGATCCAGATCAAAATATTGTCCACAATGAGAGGATTATATGAAGTTTGTTCCTGGGAAAGGGGAAATGGCATTGCTGAACCTCCTGGTGTCCTGGAGGAGGGTTGGGTAATTAGTCTTTTCTTTGAGTCCAGGTGACTGCACAAAGAGCAGGTGGCCTGACGTATGTATCCTGTCAGCCTCTGCACATTTGAGGTCATAGGAATCCATAGATTCCAGTGATAATAGGTGTTTGAGTCCTATTGTTGCAGTGGTGACCACAAAAGCTGGAGGGGGCTCTGGGGTCAAGAGGTGTAGGTGAAAGATTACTTGAACTTTGATCTGGTGGCTTGATTTCCAAAAAGTTTTAGATATGAAACACAAAATGTGACATTATACACACAAGAGGGTCTATAGATACTGGGGGCTCCCAAATGCAGGAACCAGGGTACCCACAGGGGCAAGGGTTGGCAAAGGGGTTGGTTGGGGTGCAGGGAGATTATCTTAAGAGGGAAAGAAGGAAGGAAGCCCTGCTGTGAGGACTGTGGGGGCTATGGGGTCAAACAGTTACAGCGGTTGGCTGCAAGAGGCGAAGAGGGGAGGGAGAAGGATACAGAAGGCAAAAAGAGATACAAAGACTCAAAATAAGAAGGTAACGCACCATAGTGCACATTTATTGAAGGGTTATTTTGTAATAAAAAGGGGGAAAGAAAGTATCCAGCACACTGGTAGCTGCTGCCAAGCTCCTCCACTCCTCTGAAAGTCCACATAATTGATCTCAGCGAGGCTCCGGGCTCCCACTCTCCATGGCTTCCTCTGCCGCAGCTCCAACTATATTTTATTAGTAATTTGACCTGGGGGGCAGGGATCACACTCGACCTCAGTGATATCACTTTAAAATAAAGAAAGAAATCCCTCCAAAACACAAAAAATGAAATACAATAATGGGTTATTGTGTGTTTTTCGGGCTGTATGGCCATGTTCCAGAAACATTCTCTCCTTATGTTTCACCTGCATCTGTGACAGGCATCCTCAGAGGTTTTGAGGTCTGTTGGAAACTAGGAAAAAGAGGTTTATAGGTTGTGAAATGTCCAGGGTGGGAGAAAGGACTCTTGTCTGTTTGAGGCAAGTGTGAATATTGCAATTGGCCACCTTGATTAGCATTGAATAGCCTTGCAGCTTCAAAGACTGGCTGATTCCTGCCTGGAGGAATTCTTTGTTGACAGGCGATTAGCTGGCCCTGATTTTTTCTTGTCTGGAATTCCCCTGTTTTAGAGTGTTGTTCTTTATTTACTGTTAAGATTTTAAAATTATTTTAATACTGGTAGCCAGATTTTGTTCACTTTCATGTCTTCCTCCTTTCTATTGAATTTGTCCTCATGCTTGCGAATTTCAGTGGCTTCTCTGTGTAGTCTGACATGGTGGTTGTTAGAGTGGTCCAGCATTTCTGTTCTCTCAAATAATATGCTGTATCCAGGTTGGTTCATCACCTTGAAACTGCTAGGCCGTTAAATGCTAATCAAGGTGACCAGTTGTAACACTCACACCTACCTCAAACCCTGGACATTTCAAAAATATATAAACCCCATCTTCCTAGTTTCCATAAGACCTCACAACTTCTGAGGATGCCTGCCATAGATGCAGGAGAAACGTCAGGAGAGAATGCTTGTGGAACATAGCCATACAGCCCAGAAAACTCACAACAACCCAGTGATTCCAGCCATGAAAACTTTCATAAATACAATACATAAATACATAAATGTTTAAATAAATACAATACATAAATATAATAATGTTTAAAAGCAATATATTTGTTAACTGGGGAGAAGGAGCTGGAAAGTTGAAAATCATAACAAATGTATTTTATAAGCAGTGATAGCAGTATCTTTTCAACAAATATATGTACGCATATTTGTTTTGCCCTCAATTTAGTTAAGGATCAATTACCCCCAAATTTTTCTAGATATAGGGCAGAATCTGTGTATGTATGTACCTTCAAGACCTATGGCAACCATAGGGTTTTCTTAAGCAAGGTATATTCAGAGGAGGTTTTACTAGTTACTTCTACTAAAATATAGCTTACAGCATGTGGTATATTACCCATCCAAGTAGTAACCAGGTTGGACCCTGTTTAACTTCAAAGATGAGAGAGGATCTGGTGCCTTTTGAATCTGGCAGTGAAATGACATCCAAAGAAAAACGTTTAATTGAATTTTCTCCCTGCAGAATATATATGGGGGAAAGAACTGGGAAGGCGGGAGGTTCACTGCAAGCATGACACTTCGTAGCATATTAATTTGCAGAATGTCATGACACAAAACTACAATGTGTCAGTGCGGTGTCATTCTGCCACTGGGCTGGAGAAAAGCAAACAAGCCTCTCTGGAGAGCAGAAAAGTGTGTTTAGTTTGAGCTCATTGTTATCTAAGGAGATATTGACAAATCAGAGAGGTCAAAGTCTGGAACAAACTGCTCAGGTTATTTATAGCTAAAGATTAAACTGGTTTATTCTGCCTATCTGTGTTTAAATGATGATTGAAAGGAAAGGATTCCTAGAAGGTGTAAATCTTTAAACAGGTGAAAGGCATTAATTTATTAGGAGTGAGTAATGCATAGTTCATGAAATATAATTAAAAATAGAGAGAAATACCACCACTGACTGAATTTTAGAAAACTTCCTGACAGCGAAGACAGCTTGAACTGGGGGGATCAATTGCTTCAGAGGAACAAAAAGGAAGAGGAATCCCCTACAATTAAAATTGGTTTGTACTGTGTGATGGAAAGGTGGCCATCTTGCACTTCCAGTACTATTGGATTGCATATTTTAAGGAGTACTGTAATTTTCTTGTGTAGCAATTTGAGCACTGGAGACCTGGGTTCAAATCCCTGCTCAGTTATGGAAACCCTTTAGGTGACCTTGAGCAAGTCACACTGTCTCAGCCTCAGTGGAAGGCAAAGGGAAAATCCATTATAATAAGTGTTGCTGGGTTTGTTTGTTTTTATTGTGTCGAAAGCAAACTGAGAATATACTGCAAGTTGCTTCTAGTGTGAGAGAATTGGCTGTCTGCAAGGACGTTGCCCAGGGGACACCTATAGGAGGCTTCTATCATGTCCCCAAGTGTTGCCAATTTAATTATGTGGTAAGGTCAGGCTTCAAGGCACACAACAGCAATCTATATAAATAAAAATGTAGTGTTCATTTGTGGGATTAACATAACTCAAAAACCATTGGATGAATTGACACCAAATTTGGACACAATGCACCTATCAGGCCAACGAGTGACCATCATTCATAAAAACACTGAGAAACAGAGCAGAAGAGACATAAAAAACCAAAAAGCAAAAAATACATTGCAACACATGCACAAAACCATATATATATACACAAACACACATATATACACATATACATAGATATAGACACACACACATATGCATATATACACACACGAAACACACAAACGCAAACTGGGCCACAGCAATGCGTGGCAGGGGTTGGCTAGTCTATATAAATAAAAATGTAATGTTCATTTGTGGGATTAACATAATTCAAAAACCACTGGACGAATTGACACCAAATTTGGACACAATACACCTATCAGGCCCATGAGTAACAATCACTCATAAAAACACTGAAAACACAGCAGAAGATACTTTAATGGCAAAAAAAGCAATTTTCTCACACCAGAAGCGACTTGCAGTTTCTCAAATCTTTCCTGTCACACATAAAAAAAATTATAAGCACTGTGTGCTTTAAAAAAATGAAACACTGCATAAAATGTTCTTAAATACATATTAAAATAAATATATTTAAAATCTTAGAATATGATTATTGACTGCTTTCTAACAGTTACTTCCAAAGAATGCAAAAACGAATGGTTAAAAATTTAGACAGTGGTATGAACTAAATGCTAGGAAGAACTTCCTGAGAATAAGAAATCTTTGACTGCAAAACATCAGAAGGTGGTGAAATCCCATGAGCTGGGCTAGATCTCTTGCCTTAGTCATGGAATTGTGTGCTGGATGGTGTTATATAACCATGGTTATGAAGCAAGAAAGATCATTTATAGATTTCTTGATCAAAGATGGATGTACTGCTGTTAACATCCACAAAAGACTCAGAAATGTGTTTGGTAACCAAAAATTGATGAGATTAATGTGCGGAAATGAGTGAAAAGGTCCAAAGAAAGCAAAACCAGTGTTGAAGATGTAGTGGCAGGCACTGACATCTGTCACTGATTTAAAAAAAAAAAAAAACAAAACAGGATGGACTACATAATTTGTGCAGACCAATGCATAATGTCTGAAAGATTGTTGAGGAATTTGGCTGTGATCACAGTGCTGCCAAGCAAATTCTTCTCAACCTTGCGTACAGGAGAGTGATGCAGAGTGGGTCCCTTATCAGTTTACAGCTGACTTGAGATTCTGTGTGTACTTAAAACTGTTGGCAGCATTTAAAATCCATGAAGACAATTTCTTCAGAAATGTTTGCCTTGACTATGAAATCTGGGCATATCTGTATATTTCAGAGAGTAAGAATCAGCTCATGGAGAGGCAGCACTTCATCTTCGCTAGACTCAAAAAATTCAGAAGTCAGTGCTCAGAACAGATTATGGTGAATATCTTCTGGGATTACAAGGGAAGGAGATAGTTTTGCTTGACTTTGATGAGAATGGGACAACAATAAACAGCGACGTCTCCATTGTGTCACTGCAGGATCTTTGAGAAACCACCCATAAGAAAAGACTATAGAAACAGCTGAAAATAATCAAATTATACCACAGGTTCTTTGCTCAAATGGGGTGACCAGTGATGTTTAAACAAACACAAAAGAATCTATGTAAGGAGAAGGTATAGTGTCCAAAGAGCATATAGTATATAATATTTAATATTACCAAAATCCCCAGTAAACAGCTCAATTCAGTGGCATAAAGCAAAATGAAAATGAGCAGCCACTCTCAAACAAAACAGTTTTAAATCTGACGTAGGTCCCAATGTATATAGGCTTCAGGGGTACATGTTCAATAAAGAAACCTTCCAGATGAAGTAAGCAGACAATGAGTCGTGTGGTTATTTGCAAAATGGAGAAAATAATGAAGATGCTCTTTGGACACTATACCTTCTCCTTACATAGATGATTTTGTGTTTGTTTAGATATCCAAGAAATACTCTGGGATATTGTGTAGTAGTGACCAGTGATATCACATTCACTTTACAATCCTGATATGGCAACCTCAGACTTTCACTCGTTTGGTTGGATTAAGGAAAGTGATTGGATATGGTATTTCAATGATATAGGGAAAGTGGAAAATACTATCAGACACTGCACCAGGGAATGCATGAATGAATTTTTCCAAATTGGATTTGATGAATGGGTTTAAAAGTGGTGCAACTGGTAGAGACTAGTTTGAATACTAATATCCTATAGACAAAGAGTATACACACACACACACACACACACACACACATATTGCTGTATATTGTGTTTTAAGTCCTTTTTGCTGAACAAAAGTGGGATACACCTTTTAATACAAACAAATTCATAATGGTAGTATCAATATGGAAACCATACTTTCTTCCTTCTTTGCCAAAGTGGAATCCTGTTGTAGCCCTTTACTTTTTAGACTGCAGGAGAAATCCTAAGAGCATATGTGGAGAAAGAGCTTTTGCTGGGAATTGTGAGAGGTTCAAAGTCAAGATGAAAGTGCTTCCCTTCTGAATTCCTCACACTCTTTTGCCCTCCCACTTGCCCATAAAAGCTGTCCCTGCTCAGCAGGCTGCCAACTCTAGAAAGGGCAGGCAATTCCCTGCCTTTCCTGTGTTATCAGCAACTCCATCCAAAGATGCCGTGGAACCCTGGGAACCTTCTTCTTTCTCACCTCCCACTGTTCAAAAGAACAAGACTATCAGATAGCTTCCAAAACAATACCCGTTAGTTCTTGTCCTAAATCAGGAGTATTGGTGAAGCATCTGATCAAGCAAAAAACAAGACACCTCCATCCCAGAAAATGTCATCATAAAGCATTTTTTTTCGTGTCAGGGGCAACTTGAGAAACTGCAAGTTGATTCATAATAATAATAATAATAATAATAATAATAATAATCACTTCATTTGTACCCCGCTACCATCTCCCCAAGGGACTCGGTGCAGCTTACATGAGGCCGAGCCCGAACACAACAATACAAGCAATAATCACAACAATACAAGCAATTAAAATAAATCATAAACATATAACATTATCAATAAGACAACATACAATTAAAACTATGGGAAGGCCAAATGTAAAATTAAAATTGGAAATAGTGCTGAATACGGACGAACACATGATAGTGGCATTTGTGGAGAGACATATGAGCAGACCTAAAAAATGTAAAGTGCTTTAGAGGGACAAAGTGCTATGGGATCATTAGTCCGGGAAGGCACACTGGAACAACCACATCTTCAAGCTCCTCCTGAAAACTGCCAGGGTTGGGGCCTGCCTGATGTCCTTAAGGAGTTAGTTCCAGAGTCGAGGGGCCACCACCGAAAAGGCCCTCTCTCTCGTCCCCACCAATTGCTCCTGCGATGCTGGCGGGATCGAGAGCAGGGCCTCTCCAGATGAATGAAGAGATCGTGTGGGTTCGTATACAGAGATGCGGTCATGCAGGTAGGCGGGTCCCAAACCGTTCAGGGCATAAAGCAATGATGTATGAGTAATATATATAATACTACTTTACCAACACACACACACACTTTCACATAATGAATTACAAAAATGGTTTAATGTTCCAAAATCCAATGCTACATTCAGTGTGTTGTCAAAGGCTCTCATGGCCAGAATCACTGGGTTGCTGTGAGTTTTCTGGACTGTTATGGCTATGTTCCAGAAACATTATTTCTTGACATTTTGCCCACATCTATCCTCAGAGGTTATGAGGATTGTTGGAAAGAAGGCAAGTGGGATTTGCATATCTGAGGAATGTCCAGGATGGGAGAAAGATCTCTTGCATGCTTGAGGTCAGTGTGAATGTTGCAATTGGCTATCTTGATTAGCATTGAATAGCCTTGCCTGCCATAGATGTGGGTGAAACGTCAGGATAGAATGCTTCTGGACCATGGCCATACAGCCCGGAAAACTCACAGCAGCCTACTACATTCAGTATTTGTCAGCGCGTGTGCAAAAAACAATTGCCCAGATTACATATCAGATAGTAAACAACTGAGCTCTACTGGAATGAAATCAGCTACCTCGGAGTAAAGTAAATTATGTCTTTCTGATACTAATGGCATCCATAGAGATGGTATCCATCTAATCCAGGGTGATGGATAAATGTTGACTGGGGAAAACAGCTCACATACTTGCTTGTCTTTCAAATTTATCTGCAAGATCTTGAGCTATTCCCAGTTTCTCTCACCCCAGCCAGAGCTTTTCTAGATAACAATTTGCAGAATCCCTCATTGGTCATGCTGACTGGAGATTCCATGAAGTATAGTTCAAAACAGTTAACTATCCCAGTCTCAAATGCCTGTGTAATAAAACTCCTGTGTGCTGTTGTTTTTACTGTGTGCCTTAGAGTCGTTTTCAACTGATAAAGGTGAATCTATCACAGGAAGATTTCTACAGAGGGACATTGCCTGAGGCTGAGAGAGAGTGAACCTTCCCAAGGCTGCCCAGTAGATTTCCATGGCTGAGTAGAGATTTGAATCCTGGTCTCCAGAATCATAGTCTAATGTTAAAACCACTGCACAATGCTGATTCCCTTTGGACGCTTTACCACTAGAATGCAGATCAAAGTCTTTAAAGACCTGTTTCATTTGCCTTGCACCGGATTCAATTACCTTGCTTATTCTTAATGGAGGAGAAAGTTCTCTTAATTGTCTTTTATTTAAAGTAATCTATCTAAGGGGATAGGTTAGTAAGAATGATAGTCATTGCTAGTATCGCTATTGTTATTATTTGACAATAATTATGAATTTTATTCACAAATTCCTCACAAGTTTGCTTGAAGTATAAAAGGGTGTTCTTTAGTTTACATATATCTTAACTTTTTAAAATTTGGTTGAATTCATGGTAAACTTCTGATTTCATAGAATCATAGAATCAAAGAGTTGGAAGAGACCTCATGGGCCATCCAGTCCAACCCCCTGCCAAGAAGCAGGAATATTGCATTCAAATCACCCTGGACAAATGGCCATCCAGCCTCTGCTTAAAAGCCTCCAAAGAAGGAGCCTCCACCACACTCCGGGGCAGAGAGTTCCACTGCTGAACGGCTCTCACAGTCAGGAAGTTCTTCCTAATGTTCAGATGGAATCTCCTCTCTTGTAGTTTGAAGCCATTGTTCCGCGTCCTAGTCTCCAAGGAAGCAGAAAACAAGCTTGCTCCCTCCTCCCTGTGGCTTCCTCTCACATATTTATACATGGCTATCATATCTCCTCTCAGCCTTCTCTTCTTCAGGCTAAACATGCCCAGTTCCCTAAGCCGCTCCTCATAGGGCTTGTTCTCCAGACCCTTGATCATTTTAGTCGCCCTCCTCTGGACACATTCCAGCTTGTCAATATCTCTCTTGAATTGTGGTGCCCAGAATTGGACACAATATTCCAGATGTGGTCTAACCAAAGCAGAATAGAGGGGTAGCATTACTTCCTTAGATCTAGACACTATGCTCCTATTGATGCAGGCCAAAATCCCATTGGCTTTTTTTGCTGCCACATCACATTGTTGGCTCATGTTTAACTTGTTGTCCACAAGGACTCCAAGATCTTTTTCACACGTACTGCTCTCGAGCCAGGCGTCCCCCATTCTGTATCTTTGCATTTCATTTTTTCTGCCAAAGTGGAGTATCTTGCATTTGTCACTGTTGAACTTCATTTTGTTAGTTTTGGCCCATCTCTAACAAAATGAAGTTCAACAGTGACAAATGCAAGATACTCCACTTTGGCAGAAAAAATGAAATGCAAAGATACAAAGATGCAAAGATTTCCCAAATTATTTATGCATTGCTTCAATATAACAATAATCTTAACTGTGCTACAGAAGTTTTTGTTATTCAGTTTTATAGGAAGCTTTAATTTTATTAATATTATTTATTTACTTACTTTTCTCCCGCTTTTCTCCCACAGATGGGACTCAAAGCGGTGAACAAAATAGAAACAAGACAACTACACAATGCAAAAGTAACCATTATCCCTCCCACCCAACCTATAACCAAGAAATCAGACATTGCATAAAACACAAGTTACGTTCATTTACCTAAACATAAAAATAATCACATATATCATTAACATTAAAATCCTGCACCTCAGGCCACTGAAGTTGTCCTAAGAGTTAAAACATTAGACATTAAACTAAGCAACTCGGGTCTCCAGGTCTTTGGCCATGTGAGTCTTGTCTGATCCTAGTTGTTGGGAAAGGCCTGCTTCCATGAAACAGTTTTCATCTGAAAACAGAAGGTCAGTAACGAGGCGGCTGAATGTATCTCTTTGGAGAGGGAGTTTCAGAGCTGCGGGGCCACCACCAAAAAGACTCTCTCATTCCCACCAACTGTACTTGTGATGGTGGTGAAACCAAGAGGAGGGCCTCTCCTGGTGATCTCAGGTGGGCTGGTAGGAGGAGATGCGGTCCTTCAAGTAGGCTGGGCTCAAACTGTTTTGGACTTTATAGGCTAAAACCAACACCTTGAATTGCGTCTGGAAACAAACTGGTAGCTGCTTCAGTAGCTGGGTAGTTCTTTCCCTATATCCCACTCCTGTAAGCAGTCTAGCTGCTGACCTTTGTATCAGTTGCAGTTTCCAAATGCTCATCTGGAGCAGCCCCATATAGAGTGCATTTAGTCAAATCTGGATATGACTAAGGCATGTACCATCATGGCCAGATCAGGCTTTTGTTTGTTCTTGTTATCCTATTAGGTGTTTGTGGTGAGGCGGTTGGCAAGATTTATTTGGTGGTCAGGAAAGGAGGGCTGCTGCCCTTGCCTTCCTCTGAGGTTGAGAGAGTGTGATTTCCCCAGAATCACATAGTGGGTTTCCATCACTGAGAGGCAATTTGGACCTTGGTCTCCAGACTCATAGTGCAATGCTCAAATCACTACACCACTCTAGTACTCATGTGTACATCTCCTGTGTGCAGCCCCCCCCCCCCCCCCAGTAAGGCGAAAAGGCCTTACTGCAGTGTTTCTCAACCTTCCTTCTGCCGCGACCCCTTAATACAGTTCCCCATGTTATGGTGACCCCCAACCATAAAATTGTTTCCGTTGCTACTTCATATCTGGAATTTTGCTACTGTTGTGAATTGTCATGTAAATGTCTGATATGCAGGATAGATTTTCATTCACTGGACTGAATTCGGCCCAAATACCCAATACGCCCACATTTGAATACTAGTAGGGTTGTGGGGGGGGGGGGGGGTTGAATCTGTCATTTGGGAATTGTAGTTGCTGGAATGTACAGTTAGCCTACAATCAAAGAGTATTCTGAACTCCACCAATGATAGAATTGACCCAACTTGGCACACAGAACTCCCATGATGAAAAGAAAACCCTGGAAGGTTTTGGTGGGCATTGACCTTGAGTTTTGGAGTTGTAGTTCACCTACTTCCAGTGAGTATTGTGGACTCAAACAATGATGGATGTGGACAAAATGGCATGAATAATCAATATGCCCAAATGTGAACACTGGTGGAGTTCGGGGAAAATAGACCTTGACATTTGGGAGTTGTAGTTGCTGGGATTTATAGTTCACCTACAATCAAAGAGGATTCTGAACCCCAACAATGATAGAATTGTGCCAAACTTCCCATGACCAACAGAAAATACTGTGTTTTCTGATAGTCTTTGGTGACCCCTCTGACACCCCCTCACGACCCACCCAGGGGTCCCGACCCCCAGGTTGAGAAACACTGCCTTACTGGTACATTATTTAAACTGTTATGTTTATTCATATCATGATCTGATCACCATGTTCAATATATCTCATATGCATGGGGTATTGGGGTAATGATACAAAAGGTTTGCTAGGGTAGACCCTCTTTCAATCAGACTCAGCCACCCCCGAATCAAAATCCTGGCTACGGGCCTGCCTGTGTGCATCATTTTTAAGAATCCAGATAGAAGAGTGAGGTGCAAGTCAAGCACCGGAAAAACCACTATAAATACAAAGTAGCCATTTCCAAATGCTCTTCTGGCGCAGCCCCACATACAGCACATTACAGTAGTCTAATCATGTTTATTCTTGTTATGGCAATCATATTAGGTGTTTGTGGTGGGCGGTTGGCAAGATTTGTTTGGTGGCCAAGAAGGGCTACCCTTGCCTTCCTCTGAGGTTGAGAGAGTGTGATTTGCCCAGAGTCACATAGTGGGTTTCCATCACTGAGAGGCAATTCCATCACTGAGAGGCAAGCCATAGTCAAATGCTCAAACCACCACACCACACTGATACTTATATGTACATCCCCCATTTACATCATTTGTAAGAATCCAGACAGAAAAGTGAGATGGAAGTCAAGCACCAGAAGAACCACCACAAATACAAATGCAGCCAACTGTAGAATTTTGCAGAGTTCTTCTTTGAGGCTGGAAATAATCTAAAGCAGAAAAAGAAAGTGTGAGAAGAAGCAGTCACTTTGATGTGTCTTGCAGAGCTGCTGGGAGAATGAAGAGGGGGGAGGAGACACATGTAGCATTTTTAGTTTTTTGAAGGAAAAGGTGGGATCTAAATCTGATATAAAAAATAAAGAAGATAAAGACATTGCAGGTACAGGACATGAGAGAAAATCTCAGACTGCAGAAAAGTGAAAAGATGGAATGGCTACTCACCTTCCAGAAATACGACAAATGCTACTGCATCATCTGCTTACTGAGATATTAGTATCAATAGGGTTTTTCCACTTGAAAGCCTTCAAAGCAGCTGACAAATTTAACAGCAAATAAAAATTCTCAATTATGTGAACACATCTCTAAATTTAATCAGAGATTACAGTTTCCTTGAAAGGTTTTTCAGAATCATATTCCATACTCATTCAGCCAACATTAAATTTGAGTGTTGGATTAGGACTTTAGGAGCCCATGGTTCAAGTCCCTGCTCAGCAATGGAAACCCATTGGATGGCCTTGGGTATGTCACATCCTCTCAGCCTTAGAGGAACATAAAGGCCAATCTCCTCTAAAGAAATTCTGCCAAGGAAACCCCAAGATAAGTGTCAAGTCATTGTATATGAGACTTGACTTGAAGGTACACAACAACAACAACAACAACAACAACAACAACAACAAAACAGCAGTAGTAACAGCAACATTTTATTGTTTTACAGTGTAGAATTAATATAATTTTTTTGCTGGTCTGTCCTTTAGCCAAACGAACAGAGGCAAAAGTTTCCCAGGAATGTCAACAGGACTGTGCATTTTGAGAAGATCTGGCGCTTTGGCTTTTCCCAGTGGCTTGTCCTGTAACAGACAGTTGTTCTGCTACTGATAAAGAAGTGTGAGATGGGAGGAGGGTGTTGTGTTGTAAAATATGCAAATGTCTTGGTACTGTGCTTGGCTCCAAAGGTCTAAGACAACCGCTCTTGGAGGAGGGGAAAAAGCAGAAAGAGAAGCCCAGAAAACACTCTCCTCCTTTGTTCTTGGATTTGGATGTGTCAGGAGGGGCCATGGAAATTTTTGGAACTTACACACTAAATGGAGCTCACAGCAGGTGTTTTAGCTGGCACCGAAAAGACAAAAGGGCTGGTGGGGAAGTGCTTGGAATGGACAATTGCAAGCTCAGCATGTCCTGTGTGTGTCAAATCCCTCAGCTTCCAAGAGCGGTCCAGTTTTTTCACAACCAGATTGTGCATATCAAAGAGCCTTGATCTCTTGAAGAGATGAGAAGTACAAAACATCTGGGTCGGACTCACGTGGGAATCACTTCAGTCACAGGAGTCTGATGGACAGGTCGGCAGCACAGACATATTTTTCAGTGGCCACAGCTATCACCACCGGTGCTAAACCCCAGAGCTGTTACTGTACAATATGCATTCATCGGTGCATTTAGGAAACTTGTATCAAGAATTTAGTTGGGTTGTATATTAGTGTTGGAAATTACTTCAAAGTATCGCAGAGTTCAAACTAATCAGACCAACTTGGTCTCCCACTTAATGTACATTAACCAACTATATGTCATGAAATTTGACCAAGGTGGACCTGCGCTGGAATGCTAGCTAAGAACTACCTATATTCTTTTAAGTCTATCCTAACCCAACAGATGTGACAGAGGGAAGAACAAAACAATTACACAGAATTACAGTTTCTTGTATGAAATATGGACTACCAAAGACCTAAACCAGTAGTTTTCAACTTTCCTAATGCCGAGACCCCTTAATACAGTTCCTCATATTGTGGTGACCCCCAACCATAAAATTATTTTCGTTACTACTTCATAACTGTAATTTTGCTACTGTTATGAATCGTAAATATCTGATATGCAGGATGTATTTTCATTTATGCCCAAATTTGAATACTGGTGGTGGTGGGGGGGGGGGGGGTAGTTTTTGTCATTTGGGAGTTGTAATTGCTGGGTTTTATAGTTAACCAACAATCAAAGAGCATTCTAAACTTCACCAATGATGGAATTGAGCCAGTCTTAGCACACAGAACTCCCATGGCCAACAAAAAATATTTGAAGGGTTTGGTGGGCACTGACCTTGAGTTTTGGAGTTGTAGTTTACCTACCTCAAGCGAGCACTGTGGGCTCAAACAATGATGGATCTACACCAAACTTGGCATGAGTACTCAATATGCCCAGATGTGAACACGGATGGAGTTTGGGGAAAACAGACCCTGACATTAGGAAGTTGCAATTGCTGGGATTTATAGTTCATCTATAATCAAAGAGCACTATGAACCCAGCCCACATGGGATCTGCACCAAACTTAAGCACACTATCTACATGGCAAAAATCGAATACTGGTTTTTGAATTCAGGGAGTTGTCGTTCATTAACACCAAAAAGGAAGAGAAGGACAGGCAGAGAGATCTTCAACCTTCTCTGTCAAAGGGGTTCCTAAAATCATCATTAATTTGTGTTTTCTGATGGTCTTTGGCGACCTCTCTGAAACTCCCCTTGCAACCCCCACCAGGGGTGCTGACCCACACAGGTCGAGAAACACTGACCTACATGCAAGAAACTGTAATTTTGTCTAGTTGTTTTCTTCTTCGCTCACAGTCTTTTTTCCTTTTGTATCGAATCTTTAAGATTTTAGGTACAGAGTCTCTTGTGGATTTTAACAGGTCTGTAAAACTATTTAAAGAATTGAATAAAATACTTTAAATGCCAGTACTTAGACCACATAGAGCAATGAAGAATATTGGAAACTACCTTAGTGTACGTTGAAGTAGGTTAGTATTATTAAAACAGAATGCAGATGGAGAACTGCGGCTGAGGAAGTTTCTTTCAAAAACTGTTTAATGAATTCCCAGCAGAGGTGAGATTTGAATCCTTGACTTTCTGGTTCACCTCTCAGTCTCTCAGCCGCAAAGCTACCCTATTTATCTGTCTGTCTAATAACTGACAGGTCGAGAAGATCATATAAATATATGATGCTCCGTAGAGATTGACCTCTGAAAAACAATGAATGATAATTAGTGAAACAAAACAGTAACAGAGGGATTCCTGAAGAGAAACAACTGAGGTCAAATAAAGCAATATTGACGGCAAGGAATAAAGTCTATTCATAACAGTCTCCGGTGAGAAACCTGTGAATGCTGAGGTACACATATACACAGGTTTTCTTTTTTCCTAGTGAGCAGTCACAGGTAGAAACCCCTCTGACATTATTGCTTTAGACATCAGAATTACTTGCCTCAGCACTTAGATGATTGAAATTCATACTGTTGGAAATAGCCCAAAACCACAGTGGACATTAAGTTAATTTGTTTTTCAAATGATGAGACACAGGGCAACAACATACTGAGAAAGCAAAAATGGAAAGGAACAAGGTCAGAAAAGAGATTTGATAAAGGAGTGGGAGTGCTTAGTGTGTGAGAAAACGAATATTGGCTTCAGGCATGAGCTAAGGAGAGGAGAAGAGAGAAGAAAATACATTGGACACCAAAGACAACATAAGCAGAGAAGACCAGTTCCAATGGCCATAATGATATATTGCAGGGAGCGGTCAACTCTCCTGTTTAAGGAGCTCCATTGGCTGCCGTTCATTTTCCGGTCCCAATTCAAGGTGCAGGTTGTTACCTACAAAGCCCTGAACGGTTTGGGACCCGCCTACCTACGTGACCGCATTTCTGTATACGAACCCACATGATCTCTTTGATTATCTGGAGAGGCCCTGCTCGCTCTCCCACCCCCATCGCAGGCGCAATTGGTGGGGACGAGGGAGAGGGCCTTCTCAGTGGTGGCCCCTCGACTCTGGAACTCACTCCCCAAGGACATCAGGCATGCACCAACTTTGGCAGTTTTTAGAAGGAGCTTGAAAACATGGTGTGCCTTCCCAGAATAATGAACCCTCAGCATTATGTCCTCTAAATGCACTTTACACTGATTTAGGTTTGCTTGTACGCTTTCACCAACGCCGCATCTCTCCTACCTTGTTCCTGCCTAGCATTATTTTTAAAGTTTAATTGCATTTGGCCCAGCCATAGAATCATAGAATCATAGAATCAAAGAGTTGGAAGAGACCTCATGGGCCATCCAGTCCAACCCCCTGCCAAGAAGCAGGAATATTGCATTCAAATCACCCCTGACAGATGGCCATCCAGCCTCTCTTTAAAAGCTTCCAAAGAAGGAGCCTCCACCACACTCTGGGGCAGAGAGATTTTAAAATGTGTGTTGTATTACTGTTATTGTTATTGCTTTTTTGTTTATGAGTTTTATTTTAATTGTTTATTGTTGTTGTTATTGCTTGTATTGATGTATTGTGGGCTCAGCCTCATGTAAGCCGCACCGAGTCCCTTGGGGAGATGGTAGCGGGGTACAAATACAATATTATTATTATTATTATTATTATTATTATTATTATTATATTCCTGGTTCCTGACATGAGACCAAAAACTACCCAGTAGTCCAATATTCTGTTTGCAAAATGGTGGTCAGTCATTTTTGTTGTTGTTTTTGTTGTTCTTGTTGCTGCTGCTGTTATATTTATTTATAAGGACAATCAAAGCAGCTAACACTAAAAATACAATATGTAAATTAAAACCCAAAGCATTCAAACATTAAAATAGAATTAAACCCAGGACATAGTTAAAAGCAAAAAAGACACCTGGAGGACCAAACACCTGGAGGACCAAAGTTTGCACAGACTGGTATAGAGTCAGACATCCCTTTGAAGCTAATGATGAAGAAGCAAAATGAGAGAAACAGAGAGAAACTGTGACCCTGAACACACTCTTTGATAGGGGTTTTCTCTGCAAGAAAATATTCCCTCTGAGTTATAGTTCAAAAATAATTTTTCCAGACTCTGCAGTAAGGATATTGTCATTTCTCTTGTGCATAAACAGAATGTGAAAGATGCCCTGCTTCTTCCTGCTGCAAGCAACGCCTCCCTCTTGCCACGCACATGGAGGAGGTTAAGCGCTGTAACAGGGAACCGGAAGTATGGGTTAAATCCGTGGCGACTATAGCCCCTTCTTCCTTTCTGTAGAACCTCACGTTGGGTAGGTTTACCCATAGAGTTAGAGCATCACAATGACATTATTTTACCCACTATTGCGGTCTCTTTCGGCCTTTTGAGTGAGTCGGGGCAGGGGAGGCTAAAGACCTTGCAAAACTACAATTCCTCATCTGCAAGCAGGCTCCGCCTATCCTCCTCGAGGCCTTCTCTCCGTCCTGACTCTATACCTTCCCGAGAGTGGTCCGAAAGCTTAGCTGCAGTTTGCGCTCATGAATAATCAAGAAAGGTAATGAATATTAATGAGATTGTGGAATGCGGAGGGGAGGGGTGGCCTTTGGTCCGGACTGTAGGCTCCGTTTGCAACCATGGCTCTTGGGCGAGCAGCGGTGGGGCTTGGTGGCCGGTGAGCCTTTTGGGGGTCCAAAAAAAGAGGGGATCCGGGGAGGGGGCTCTTCCTTGTGGGGGAAAAACAAGGAAGCAGGTTAAGAATGCAGCAACACTGTAGAATTAATGCAGTTTGACACCGCTTTGTCTCAATGGCTCTGGATCCCTGGGAGTTGTAGTTTCACAAGTGTCATCATCCTAGAATCATAGAGTTGGAAGAGACCTCATGGGCCATCCAGTCCAACCCCCTGCCGAGAAGCAGGAAAATTGCATTCAAAGCACCCCCGACAGACGGCCATCCAGCCTCTGTTTAAAAGCCTCCCAAGAAGGAGCCTGCACCACACTCTAGAGCAGAGAGTTCCACTGCTGAACAGCTCTCACAGTCAGGAAGTTCTTCCTAATGTTCAGATGGAATCTCCTTTCTTGTAGTTTGAAGCCATTGCTCCACGTATTAGTCTCCAGGGCAGCAGAAAACAAAGTCGCTCCCTCCTCCCTATGACTTCCTCTCATATATTTATACATGGCCCCTATGATGTTTCCTCTCAGCCTTCTCTTCTTCAGGCTAAACATGCCCAGCTCCTTAAGCCGCTCCTCATAGGGCTTGTTCTCCAGGCCCTTGATCCTTTGAGTCGCCCTCCTCTGGATACATTAAAGTTATTGTGGTGGCAGTGGTAAATTTTATTGAATAGCCCTTAGGCCACATCACAATACCAAACCAAACAACAAGACTCGATAAAATTATTTCAAAACGTGAATAAGGAAATTGCAAGGTTTTGTTTACCCAAGAGAACAAACATTACTCCAGAAATGTCTAGGTTTTCCAGCATGGCTTTATGGTTGACTTCCATTGGACGTTGACTGCAGAATTGCACAGAGATTCCTAGAGAACACTTTATCAGATCCATGAATAACCAAATCCACAAAAGTCAACATCACAAATGTGGCCGGATGGGCATCTGTAGGAGGAGCTTTGATTGTGTGTTCCTCCTTTATAGAGAGTTTAACTGGATGAGCCTTGAGGTCTCTTCCAATTCTATGAGTCTATGAAAATACCCATATTGCAATTTAGTTTAATATCTTTGTAACAGACATGGGCAAACTTTGGCCCTTCAGGTGTTTTGGACTTCAACTCCCACAAATTGTGAGAGTTGAAGTCCAAAACACCTGGAGGGCCAAAGTTTGCAAGTGCTTGCTTTATAAGGACAACTGAATGAGCACAAACATGTGCACAGTATGAGAACTCATCATGGCAAACTGTCAGAGATTTCATAAAGTAGCAACACTTCTTGGTTTATAGCTTGAGCATTGTTTTTGGCGCTGAAAATTTGAAATATCCTAACCTACTTATTGCTGCAGCTGGAAAGAAAGCTGAAGCACTTCTCCTGTCATAGCTAAACAAAGTCAGGACAGCTGGCAAATCTGTTTGGGTTGTTTTTCCAGATGCTGATGCTGCAGCTTTCTTGCAGAAAGAAACAGGAAATGAGCAAAAGAAGGGCATGGAAGGCAATTATCCCTAGAGTTTTGGGTTGCAAAACTTTCACTTTTAAATAGCTTTAGTCAGTGCTTTATCAGAACAATATAGATAGTCATTAAAAAAAGAAAGAGCACAAAATATAAAAACAAAGAGACATAAATCACACACAAAAACACAGGAAACAGCACCAAACAAAGCTAAAATCTCCAAGAGTGAACTATTTGATATAAAGTTGTCAGTCATTATTTCATCCAGGAAGAATTTTAACAATAAAGATCAGGACAGATAGATAGAAGATCTCTCCAGAGAAGGACATGCATTGCTGATGGACTTTATATATCACTGTTTAAATTAGGCATGGGCAAACTTCAGCTCTCCAGATACTTCGGACTTCAACTCCCACAATTCCTAACAGCCTCAGGCCCTTTCCTTTTCCTCCTCAGCCACTTAAGCGGCTGAGGGGGAAAAGGAAGGGGCCTGAGGCTGTTAGGAATTGTGGGAGTTGAAGTCCACAACACCTGGGAGACCGAAGTTTGCCATACCTGGTTTAAATTATAGTACTCAGGAAGATCCCACCATAAAATGAGTTATCCGTCTTATTCTATACCATATCTTTAATGCAATCATCCATTTTCTTCCATCAAGAAAATCCACAATCGGTTTTAAAGTTTAAAGTTTAAACTTTTAAAGTTTAATTTGTGGAAGCTGTCATTTTTGCTTCAGTATTTATTTATTTATTTATTTATTTATTTACAATATTTATATACCGCCTTTCTCACCCCTAGGGGGACCTATTTATTGCTGTTTGCAAACTGCTAGGTAAGCAGAAGCTGGGCTTTTGATCGGCAAGATCTTTCTGCAGCTAGTGATTTATCCTGCTGTATTAAGCCTAGATCACATATATTGACATATATGCCTTTAAAGAGGTTTAGATAAATGATTCCTCATGTGCAAGGCAACTTCCCCACGTGCAAGGCAATAGGTAGGGAATTGGGACACAAATTTAATTGTTGGAATGTCACATTTCTTTTTTTGTGTGCATCTAACCTCAAATTGCTCCTGAGTGTTAAATTAAGGCCCATATGCTTCTCTTTTTATAGCACATTGGTATCTTTCCAGCAGAAGCTATGTTTCAGCCTTCTGACAACATTTTCTTATCAAGTATGAATCTTTCATGAATGTGGCTGTATTAGAATTAAAACCTCCTGGTACATTTCCTCTTCAAGAGGAGACTATTTTGTAATTTTATTTAGTTTTTCTTTCAAGATAGTTGTCTATTTAGAGGGTTTAGACAACTATCTGCCTTGATAGTTTAGACAACTATCTGCCTTTCAAGATAGTTGTCTATTTAGAGGGTTTAGACAACTATCTACTTAGACAACTATCTTGAAAGGCAGAGCTGTGTAGGGTTTGATGTTTGCTTGCATTACCTCATCTTGTATCCATCTCTTCCAGGCCCCGACCCCGGCTAGACCGGCAATTTCTCCGACGTTTTTTAAAGATCCAGAAAATTTTATTTTCAACATGCTCCTCCAAGAATACCCTGATGTTCCTAACCTTGCTGGGAGTTGCCCTTTTGGGTAAACGAGTTTCCTTCTGTCATGATCCTTGATTTGACTTCTTTTACCCCAGACCTTTCTAACAGCTCATCCTTTGATGTGTCTTTCTTCTCTCCCGTAGAGCAGCTGATCATTTACCAAGTGGGGCTGATCCCCAGCCAGTATTATGGGGTTCTGGGGAGCAAGGACTTCTCTGGATTCCAAAAAATAACCATACTTGCTCTGATGCTCATTGTATTGAACTCTATGGTAAGGGAGCCCTCTTCTTATAGCAATATATACCATATATACTTGAGTATAAGCCAAGTTTTTCAGCCCTTTTTAGGCTGAAAAAGCCCCCTTTGGCTTATACTCAAGTCAAGGTTATTTATTATTTTCTCTGAACACAAATCTTGCTAAACAGGGCGATTTTCCTTTTTGTTGACTCCAACCAAAGCAACTTCTTCATAGTACACTGTAAACACTGCACATTGTTGCTAACAAACCTGTTAGCAACAATGTGCAGAGTTTACACTGTACTCTGAAGAAGTTGCTTTGGTTGTTGTAAAGGATAAACGTTCACTTGGACAGGGGGGACAAGCAATCACACCCACTGTCCTTTAATTCACAGGGTTATCATTCAGCTGGACACTTCTTTGAATAAAGATAGTTAACTATAACAAGGGGGAAAGACTCTCTTATCCCACCTTAGTACTATATCTTTTAAGTGACCAACTGTGATGTAGTTGTAGACCGATGTATTTGTTAAATCACTGCCACTACCTCAATTGAAAAGGTCTGAGGAAAACCATATGTGTGAATGTGAAAATAGGAAGAGTTATATTTAAGCTCTTTGTTCTTCTTTAACCACTGCTACTTTTGCTGACTGGACTGAGAGCAATCTTCTTTGTGTTGACTGAGATGTAAAGGTTGTAATAGACTGAGGCAGACTCCAATTTGAAGGTGAAATAAGAAACAAAAAGGGAAATTGCCCTGTTTAGCAAGATTAGCAAATGCTGATTGGTTTTCAATAAATGCTTGATTTTTATACCTGTCGTGCATACCTATATACCTGGAATCACATAAAACATTCTCAGGCAGAAAGGGGTTGCAAGTGGAAAAAGTTTTTAAAGCATGGTTTAGATCTCAATCTGGTCTTAAAGAAGGCTCTAGAACTCCTTCATCAAATGCAACCATTGAGTGCAGAATGCCTCTGTTGAATGTTTTTCATAGAATCATAGAATCATAGAATCAAAGAGTTGGAAGAGACCTCATGGGCCATCCAGTCCAACCCCCTGCCAAGAAGCAGGAATATTGCATTCAAATCACCCCTGCCAAATGGCCATCCAGCCTCTGTTTAAAAGCTTCCAAAGAAGGAGCCTCCACACACTCCGGGGCAGAGAGTTCCACTGCTGAACGGCTCTCACAGTCAGGAAGTTCTTCCTAATGTTCAGATGGAATCTCCTCTCTTGTAGTTTGAAGCCATTGTTCCGCGTCCTAGTCTCCAAGGAAGCAGAAAACATGCTGTCATGTAATCTCTGTTTTTAATCTCTCTCATTTTTTAGTCTCACTACTGTCCCTCTCTTTCCTTTCTCTCTTTCATCTTCCTGCCCTTCTCAGTTAAAGAGCTTTGACCAGTTTATCTGCAACTTGATGTATGTGAGTTGGAGGAAGACCCTCACGGAATACCTCCATGGCTACTACTTCCAGGGCCAGGTGTATTACACATTGAATATTCTGCATGAGGAAATTGATAACCCGTAAGTGGCTGAATATCTTCTGTAATGTTCCTATTCCTTTCAAACATGTGTGGACTCCATCTTACCTTCCTCCATGACTCATAGGTCTTAGTTTGCAGTGCTCGTATGTAAATGATTATCACCCTCCAGGTATCAGAAGGACTGTAGTTGAATTGAGTTTTCATCACATATGTGCCTAAAGCCTAGTGGTTAGTTCTGGCTAGAGAAGGCCTGTTGACTCAATTATTGGAAGGTGAGTCAGTAAATTATTCAATCCTATTAATTCAATAGGTCTACTCTAGTTGGGACCAACAATAGGATTTTCCCCACTTTGTGCTCTGAAATCTAGACAATATATTTAAAACTAAAGTATAAAATACAACATCAAGTATTTGATTTGTATATATGATGGTTCTATTAACTGTGAATGACAACGATAATAGTGCTGAGATGCCAGTAGGAGCCAAAAAATTAAACACTAATAGAGTTTGTCTTAGAGCAGCATTTCTAAACCTGGGGGTCATGAGGGGGTGCCAGAGTGGTCACCAAAGACTATCAGAAAGCACAGTAGTTTCTGTTGGTCATGGGGGTTCTGTCTGGGAAATTTGGCCCAATTTTATCATTGGTGGGTTTCAGAATGCTCTTTGATTGTAGGTGAACTATGAATCCCAGCAACTAC
Source organism: Anolis sagrei (assembly GCF_037176765.1). Classification (NCBI taxonomy): domain Eukaryota; kingdom Metazoa; phylum Chordata; class Lepidosauria; order Squamata; family Anolidae; genus Anolis; species Anolis sagrei. The sequence goes on along the minus strand of NC_090021.1, from coordinate 304,025,487 downwards.
AACTCCCAAATGTCAAGTTTATATTCCCTAAACTCCACCAGTGTTCACATTTGAGCATATTGAGTATCCGTGCCAAATTTGGCCCAGATCCATCATTGTTTGAGCCCTCAGTACTCTCTGGATGTAGGTGAACTACAACTCCCAAACTCAAGGTCAATGCCCACCAAACCCTTTCAGTATTTTATGTTGGTCATGGGAGTTCTGTGTGCCAAGTTTGGTTCAATTCCACAATTGGTGGAGTTCAGAATGTTCTTTGATTGCAGGTTAACTATAAATGACAGCAACTACAACTCCCAAATGACAGAATTAATCTTCCAACCCCACCAATATTCAAATTTGGGCGTATCAGGCAGGGCCATAGCCAGAAATTTTTTTTGGGGAGGTTTGAAAATTTGGGGGGGGGGAGTTAGGGTCACGCTGAAGCAAAGAGCACAGCAGGAGGCAGAGCAGCCTTCAATAGCCTGCAGCCCCACCCCTGTCAACCACCTCCACCAAGTCTGGCCTCCTTAATGAGATCATTCAACACCTCACCCCCCGCCCCCAAACTTGGTTGCTTCGTTACATCGGCTATTCCTGCAAGTAATGACAGTGTGAATAAATTGTCAATATTTGCTTGAGATAGTGCTTGCAGTTCAGGAGGGACTCTTAATTTTTTGCGTCTCATAGACTTAGCATGGGGATTTGGTTAACCAGTTAAAATTCATGAGTAAACCAGGTTTTTTTTTTAACCTGAAAATTTTCGGGGAGGGGGGTTGAACCCCTAACCCCCCCCCCCCTTCTACAGGCCTGGTATCAGGTATTTGTGCCAAATTTGGTCCAGTGAATGAAAATACATCCTGCATATCAGATAGTTACATTACGATTATAATAGTAGCAAGCTTAAAGTTATGACGTAGCAACAAAAATAATGTTATGGTTGGGGGTCAGCACGACATGAGGAACTATATTAAGGGGTCGCAGCATTAGAAAGGTTGAGAAACACTGTCTTAGAAGAAGATTTCAATTTATCAGATAGCACGTTTTGGAGCACTGTGTTCACATCAACAAAATGTTGACAAATATTAATCTGCTGCAGGTTCTTACTTGCATTTACAAGTTCTGATTTCTCCTTGCAATTGAAAGTCCACAAAAGCAGAACATTTCTGTTAGATACAAGATCTTAATGAAATGAAGGTTTATCCTTTTTCTTTTTGTAATTTGGAGAAAATGGCATATTTTGCAAATTGCCCCCTAAAGGGTTTCTTTTAAAGTCTATGTCCATGCTGCCAGGATATAGAATAGAATATAATAACTTTATTGTCATTGTACATCGTACAACAAAATTAAATGATATTCCCAATCACATACATATACAAATTACAAAGCAAAGCACCCACCCTTCCACATTCTAATAGCTATTGCACAATCCCAGTATGAAATATCAGTGTGGTTTCTGTTCTGCAATGGTGTTTCAAAAGAAGGGAATTGCCAGGAGCCATATTGTGGTTCAAGAGTGGTTTGCTGATTTAAAGGAACCACATTTCACCAGCTCCAAAAGGAACAGATTGTCCCACTCTGTTGAAGAACTCTGCTGCTGCTAACATTAAATTTTGTTTTGCTGTTCCTGCCCTAGTGCTGCATACTAGTTTAAGATGTTATCTTTATTCTGCAGAGACCAACGAATCAGTCAGGATGTGGAGAGATTCTGCAAACAGTTGAGCTCTATGGCCAGTAAGCTGGTTGTCTCACCCTTCACACTTGCTTACTACACCTATCAGTGCTTTTACAGGTAAGAACAGACTTAATTCAGGGCAAGCATGGATTTGGAGGTTTCATCCCTAGGACATATTGTGAAACAACCAACCCTTGAAAATGAAATCAGATGTCCAACTTTGTCATGATTTGGGAAAAAACTTATTTTTAATTTTCAGGATGTAACAATGTAAAAAAATGGGGGAGATGACTTTATATATTTTTAAACACTGTTTCTGCAAGCAACTAAAAAGCCTTTTTGTTCTGGCAGGCCTTAGCTGATTTTTTTAGAGAAAGCAATGCTGGACTTCTATTGCCATTTAATCGTGATGTTTTAATCTGGTTTTAATTTTATTGCAGTTTAATTATTTTTTTACTTTTGTATAGTGTGTACCTTAATTATATTTGTTTTAAATGTTGTGACCCACTTTGAGTCCCAAACTGAGATAAGGATGGGATATCAATACAACAACAACAACTTAAAGGCACTTGATTTTCTTTTAGTAATGCAAATTGGGGAGTGGATCTCTAGGGGTTCCAGGCATTTAAATATCCCCTGAGGCTTTATGTCAAGCTGAAGGGTGAGCCAGCAAAAAGGACTCTGTAGATATACTGTGTATTCTCAAGTATTAGCCGACACGAATATAAGCCACCTAATTTTACCATGAAAAACTTGGAAAACTTATTGACTTGAGTATAAGCCTAAGGAGCCCCCGGTGGGACAGTAGGTTAAAGCACTGAGATGCTGAACTTGCAGGCTGAAAGGTTGCAGGTTCAAATCCGGGGAGCGGCATGAGCTCCCGCTGTTAGTCCCAGCTTCTGTCAACCTAGCAGGTCGGAAATATGCAAATGTAAGTACATCAATAGGTACCGCTCTGGTGGGAAGGTAACAGCACTCCATGCAGTCATGCTGGCCACATGACCTTGGAGGCGTCTACGGACAACGCCGGCTTTTCAGCTTAGAAATGGAGATGGGCACCAACCCCCAGAGTCAGACATGATTGGACTTAATGTTAGGGGAAAACCTTTACCTTTAATATAAGGCTAAGGTGAGAATTGCAGCAGTTACTGGTAAATTTCAAAATAAGAATAGATACCAATACAATTACATTAATTAAGGCATACAGTTTCTCTTCTTCTCTCACCACAGAGATGTAGCTGGGTTGCTGTGCCAAAGGAGGAGGAGGCACATAGATAGTAGAAGCCCTGCAAAGGGCTTTTTTCAGCCCCACACTGTCCCGCCAGGTCCGTCACTTGAGTATGAGCTGAGGGAGCCTTTTTCAGCATAAAAAATGTGCTGAAAGACTAGGTTATATTGGAGTATATACAGTACTCTTTTGTAAATGGAATAACAATAACAGCATGAAGAGTATAGAATCATAGAATCAAAGAGTTGGAAGAGACCTCATGGGCCATCCAGTCCAACCCCCTGCCAAGAAGCAGGAATATTGCATTCAAATCACCCGACAGATGGCCATCCAGCCTCTGCTTAAAAGCTTCCAAAGAAGGAGCCTCCACCACACTCCGGGGCAGAGAGTTCCACTGCTGAACGGCTCTCACAGTCAGGAAGTTCTTCCTAATGTTCAGATGGAATCTCCTCTCTTGTAGTTTGAAGCCATTGTTCCGCGTCCTAGTCTCCAAGAAAGCAGAAAACAAGCTTGCTCCCTCCTCCCTGTGGCTTCCTCTCACATATTTATACATGGCTATCATATCTCCTCTCAGCCTTCTCTTCTTCAGGCTAAACACGCCCAGTTCCCTAAGCCGCTCCTCATAGGGCTTGTTCTCCAGACCCTTGATCATTTTAGTCGCCCTCCTCTGGACACATTCCAGCTTGTCAATATCTCTCTTGAATTGTGGTGCCCAGAATTGGACACAATATTCCAGATGTGGTCTAACCAAAGCAGAATAGAGGGGTAGCATTACTTCCTTAGATCTAGACACTATGCTCCTATTGATGCAGGCCAAAATCCCATTGGCTTTTTTTGCCGCCACATCACATTGTTGGCTCATGTTTAACTTGTTATCCATGAGGACTCCAAGATCTTTTTCACACGTACTGCTCTCGAGCCAGGCGTCCCCCATTCTGTATCTTTGCATTTCATTTTTTCTGCCAAAGTGGAGTATCTTGCATTTGTCTCTGTTGAACTTCATTTTGTTAGTTTTGGCCCATCTCTCTAATCTGTCAAGATCATTTTGAATTCTGCTCCTGTCCTCTGGACTATTGGCTATCCCTCCCAATTTGGTGTCGTCTGCAAACTTGATGATCATGCCTTCTAGCCCTTCATCTAAGTCATTAATAAAGATGTTGAACAGGACCGGGCCCAGGACGGAATCCTGCAGCACTCCACTTGTCACTTCTTTCCAAGATGAAGAGGAAGCATTAGTGAGCACTCTCTGGGTTCGTCCATTTAACCAATTACAGATCCACCTCACCGTAGTTTTGCCTAGCCCACATTGGACTAGTTTCCTTGCCAGAAGGTCATGGGGGACCTTGTCGAAGGCCTTACTGAAATCCAGGTACGCTACATCCACGGCATTCCCCGCATCTACCCAGCTTGTAACTCTATCGAAGAAAGAGATCAGATTAGTCTGGCATGACTTGTTTTTGATAAATCCATGTTGACTATTAGCGATGACTGCATTTGTTTCTATGTGTTTGCAGACCGCTTCCTTAACAATCTTTTCCAGAATCTTGCCCGGTATCGACGTGAGGCTGACCGGACGGTAGTTGTTTGGGTCATCCTTTTTTCCCTTCTTGAAGATTGGGACCACATTGGCACTCCTCCAATCTGCTGGAACTTCTCCCGTTCTCCAAGAACTCTCAAAGATGGTTGCCAATGGTTCCGAAATGACTTCCGCTAGTTCCTTCAATACTCTGGGGTGTAGTTGATCTGGCCCTGGGGACTTGAACTCATTAAGAGTGGCCAGGTATTCCTGGACAACTTCTTTCCCAATTTGGGGTTGGATGTCCTCCAATCCCTCATCCACTCCATCTTGCTGAGGTTGAAGACTCTCTTTTTGTGAGAAGACCGAGGCAAAGAAGGCATTAAGTAGTTCTGCTTTTTCCCTATCCCCTGTCAGCATTGCCCCATCTTCTCCTCGAAGAGGTCCTATCGCCTCCTTGTTTTTCCTTTTTCTACTGACATAAGAATAGAAGCCCTTTTTATTGTTTTTAATGTCCCTGGCAAGTCTGAGCTCGTTTTGTGCTTTAGCCTTGCGGACCTTTTCTCTACAGGTGTTGGCTATTTGTTTGAATTCTTCTTTGGTGATTTCTCCCTTTTTCCACTTCTTGTGCATGTCTCTTTTGTGTCTTAGCACAGTTAGAAGTTCTTTGGACATCCATTCTGGCTTCTTTGCACTTGTCCTATTTTTTCTCTTTGTTGGCACGGTTTGCAATTGCACCTTGAGTATTTCACTCTTGAGAAATTCCCATCCATCCGTAACTCCCTTGTCTTTTAGTATCTGTGCCCACGGAATGCTGCTCAGCGTTTCCTTCATTTTTTGGAAATCAGCTCTCCTAAAGTCCAAAATGCGGGTTTGTCTTAGTTTCGGCCTTCCTTTGTACCTCAAATTGCAGGAGCACATGGTCACTTGCCCCTAAGGATCCTACCACTTCGACCGCATCGATCAGGTCCTCCGCATTTGTTAGGATGAGATCAAGAGTAGCCAATCCCCTTGTTGCCTCTTCTACCTTCTGGACCATGAAATTGTCTGCAAGGCAAGTGAGGAATTTGTTGGACCTTGTGCTCTTGGCCGAGTTTGTTTTCCAGCAAATATCGGGATAGTTGAAATCGCCCATGACTACTACATCTCTTCTCTGTGCCTGTATGTGGTTGGAAATACTAGATCAAGCCTGCAGGAATCGATGAGACTCTCAATGTTATGGAGTTCCATTCCCAACAGTTCCAGCAAGTCAAAGCCAACAGCTGTGTATTCTGGAACTGTTTTCTGGCAACATCTGAATGCCCACAAGTACCCCCCTCCCTCCTGTGTGTGTACCTGGAAGATGGATTTCTCTTTTTCCCCCAATTCAAACGCTGTAGATAAGATACGTTGTAAAGTAGTGCCACTTATAGGGGTGTACTAGGGTGAGAGAGGTCACCTAGAAAGGACGGACTGAGGAGGGAGTGCAAAAGGTATGACGAGCAGGGCTTTTATATCCAAGGCTAGTACAGGAAAGTGTAAGAAAGGCAATGGCTATTTCTCTAACACAGCGTTTTTCCAACTCCTTCTCGAGGTATTTTAGATTTCAACTCCCAGAAATCCCAGCCAGTTTACCATCTGATAGGAATTCTGGGATTTGGAAGTCCAAAACGCCTGGAGGAGCACAGTTTGAGAAACTCTGCTCTAACAATTCAACAAGCCCAGATCAATATCCATCATTGTTGTGTTTGTCACATCTTCTCCAGCTTTGGAATTCAGTCCCGTTTTAACAGTTTGCTGACTTCCAAAAACAGCTACATATGGGTATGCTACAATTTGACAGAACAGCAACTGAGTAATAAGGTCCATGTCATTGTTGCAATTTCTGCTTTGTAAAGCTTGGTACTTATTATCCTGCAGCTGAAGAGTAAGCTGTTGTTTCTGTGTTTTTGTGGCCCTGCAGGGATTATCTAATCTGATCTCTTTCTTCGATAGAGCTACAAGCTGGGTAGATGCGGGGAATGCCGTGGATGTAGCATACCTGGATTTCAGTAAGGCCTTTGACAAGGTCCCCCATGACCTTCTGGCAAGGAAACTAGTCCAATGTGGGCTAGGCAAAACTACGGTGAGGTGGATCTGTAATTGGTTAAGTGGACGAACACAGAGAGTGCTCATTAATGCTTCCTCCTCATCTTGGAAAGAAGTGACAAGTGGAGTGCCGCAGGGTTCCGTCCTGGGCCCGGTCCTGTTCAACATCTTTATTAATGACTTAGATGAAGGGCTAGAAGGCATGATCGAGTTTGCAGACGACACCAAATTGGGAGGGATAGCCAATAGTCCAGAGGACAGGAGCAGAATTCAAAACGATCTTGACAGATTAGAGAGATGGGCCAAAACTAACAAAATGAAGTTCAACAGAGACAAATGCAAGATACTCCACTTTGGCAGAAAAAATGAAATGCAAAGATACGGAATGGGTGACGCCTGGCTCGAGAGCAGAACGTGTGAAAAAGATCTTGGAGTCCTCGTGGACAACAAGTTAAACATGAGCCAACAATGTGATGTGGCGGCAAAAAAAGCCAATGGGATTTTGGCCTGCATCAATAGGAGCATAGTGTCTAGATCTAAGGAAGTAATGCTACCCCTCTATTCCGCTTTGGTTAGACCACATCTGGAATATTGTGTCCAATTCTGGGCACCACAATTCAAGAGAGATATTGACAAGCTGGAATGTGTCCAGAGGAGGGCGACTAAAATGATCAAGGGTCTGGAGAACAAGCCCTATGAGGAGCGGCTTAGGGAACTGGGCATGTTTAGCCTGAAGAAGAGAAGGCTGAGAGGAGATATGATAGCCATGTATAAATATGTGAGAGGAAGCCACAGGGAGGAGGGAGCAAGCTTGTTTTCTGCTTCCTTGGAGACTAGGACGCGGAACAATGGCTTCAAACTACAAGAGAGGAGATTCCATCTGAACATTAGGAAAAACTTCCTGACTGTGAGAGCCGTTCAGCAGTGGAACTCTCTGCCCCGGAGTGTGGTGGAGGCTCCTTCTTTGGAAGCTTTTAAGCAGAGGCTGGATGGCCATCTGTCGGGTGATTTGAATGCAATATTCCTGCTTCTTGGCAGGGGGTTGGACTGGATGGCCCATGAGGTCTCTTCCAATTCTTTGATTCTATGATTCTATGATTCTATGATCTGCAGCTGCTGAATTTGTCAAAATACTGTTTCCTCTTTAAAGCATCCTTTTCCCTTTTAAACCAGCATTGCTTGAAGGAAAAGAAGGCAAAACATCCCTTTTTACTGCTACAGTAACACATTTGGCACTGAGGATGATGCAGCTCCCAGCGGATTCATGGGTTGCCCATGTTCCCTAGACCTCTCAGAAGTTACCTAATAAATAGCACACCATTTAGACACCTAAATGTTATCACAAGGAACATCACAATATTTTTCCTACCTAGAAGATAGCAGGGATTATCATTCAATTGACTGATAAAGTAACTTTTTTAGACAGATTTGGTAATGTCATTCTATTTCTCCCTCTTAGCACTGGCTGGATGGGTCCAGTGAGCATCTTTGGTTATTTTTTCATTGGGACCATTGTCAACAAGATCTTGATGAGTCCCATTGTTTCAAAACTGGTGCAACAAGAGAAGCTGGAAGGTAATTTCAGGTGAGTGTATTAAGCAGATCTTTGACCCTGGAGTCCATTACTGTGCAACAACCACAGTCTGGTGTTGCATGTCCCAATTCTTTAGTGTTGGTAGTGGCTTATATTGGGAAGGGTTATGGAACAAGACTTCTTGAGAAAATCATGCAACCTGGGTGGATAACAGTTGGGTAAGACCATTCCAGACAAGAGGGATGAGTGATCAAGACACGGTTACACTTTTGCTTTCTGTCTCCAGTATGGATAAGTTGACTTCAAGTATAAGTCAACAGCAGGTTTGGGAACAAAACTTTGGATTTTGATACGACCCATGGATTTGGAACAAAGGTTAATATAATCATTGAATCAAAGAGTTGGAAGAGAGGGCCATCCAGTCCAACCCCTGCAATGTAGAAAGTAATTTTTGTGCTTTAATATATATAATTTAATATATATTAACAGTAGGATGGATAATAGACTAACATTTAGGTTTATTGCAATATTAAATACCTACAAGTTTTAAAGAGGAATCCTAGTTCGAAAAATGTGTGATGTGAAATAGGCCTAGAAGTGACTGCGATGTAATGGTGCTCCCTTAAGAATCAGAACTTTTCTGTGCCTTCCATAGGTTTAAGCATATGCAGTTACGGGTGAATGCTGAATCTGCTGCTTTCTACAGGTGAAGTGGTTCTTTCTATTTTCTTGGAACATCTCTAAAAGGCAAAGGAGAAAATATACACTAGTGTTGTTTACTTGTTTTGCTTTCTTTATTTTATTTTTTGCCTTTGCCTACCAGGTGGTGGCAGCAGAGGCACAGACAGAATCCTCACACTGTTCCAAATTAGCAATTTTGTTTTAACTGTTTCTGAGCACATACCAGTTCACCAAAAGATAGTTTGTTTCATTTCTTTTGGGTCCTCCCATCATTTCATTCCAGAGACCCAAATACTTCTGAACACTATGGAAATATAGCCATTATCATCCTGCTGTCACTGTCTCTCTGTATGTGTATATCTATATCACTGCCTCTTAAACTGTGGTTCCAACCTCTTAGCTCATTGGGTTGCTGTGTGTTTTCCAGGCTGTATGGTCAAGTTCCAGAAGCATTCTCTCCTGACATTTCACCCACATCTATGGCAGGCACCCTCAGAAGTTGTGAGGTTTATATATCTGTGGAAAGTCCAGGGTGGGAGAAAGAACTCTTGTCTGCTTGAAACGTGTGAATGTTGCAATTAGCCATCTTGATTAGCATTAAATAGCCTTATAGCTTCAAAGCCTGGTTAGTTGTTGCCTGGGGGGATCCTTTGTTGGCTGGTGTTAGCTGGCTCTGATTGTTTCTGGCCTGCAATTCCCCTGTTTTTTTAGTGTTGCTCTTTATTTACTGTCCTGATTATAGAGTTTTTTTTAATACTGTTAGCTCAATGTTGGGGTAACGAAAAATTTGGCAACAATGAAAGGTTTCTGAATTCCATCCATTTACACAAATCTGTTAACCGCCGAGTTCAGTATTTACAGTGGATTCTGCATAAATTGCTTCAGCTGCAAACCTGACTATTTAGCAAGCCTTACAGAAATGATTTATTATCTGTAAATGTTTGATTTTATACCTATTTTATATATCTATATACCCAAGTCACAAAAAAAATCTTAAGTGGAAAAGAGTCATCAGAGGAAAAGGTTTGAGAAGCTCTGATATAGATGATGTGCATTATTATTTTTATTTATTCAGCTCAAAGAACCTACTATGTGTGTGTGCCATATAGCAAAAAATGCTTGTGAACAGCAAGCACTTGATTTAACAACAGAAAGACAGGAAGGAGGACAGAAGTGAGCAGCAGACCAAAATACAATACATGTCTTGTACTATTACACATCTTGCCACATGAGGTCACTCATGTTATTGAGTATCTCACTAGAGAAACTCAAAGTAATTTTAAGAGCCTTGAATTCCTTTGATCTGGAACACAGGGAGACCAGCTATCAGCCAAAATATCTAAAAGGCAAGCATATATCCCCTGGTTTAGATATTTCTCTGATCAAAGGAGGGACCTTATAGCCTTTTTTCCTTTTGTGTTGTCAAAGGCTTTCATTGCTGGAATCACTGGGTTGCTGTGAGTTTTCAGGGCTGCATGGCCATGTTCCAGAAGCATTCTCCCCTGACCAGCCAGCCTTTGAAGCTACAAGGCTAATTAAATGCTAATCAGTGTGGCCATTTGCAACATTCACACTTGCCTCAAGCAGACAAGAGTTCTTTCTTTCATCCTGGACATATAAACCTCACCTGCCTAGTTTCCAATAGACATCACAACCTCTAAGGATACCTGTCATAGATGTGGGTGAAATGTCTGGAGAGAATGCTTCTGGAACATGGCCATACAGCCCGAAAAACTCAAAGTAACCCAGGTTTTTTTCTTTCATTTTGTTTAGTTATTCAAGGAAATAATTGTAGTGGAATTTCAGCACATACATTTCCTATTTGAAATGTGGTTTAGCTTCATCGAACAACAGACTATTTCACTCTTTTAAGCCTTGGAGAATCTAGGCTCATGTAACCACCTACTCTCATTTTCTGCAGTCTTTCGATGCTTGTCCAGTGAATTCTGGGTCTAACTTTTCTTATTCAGACTAACTGTGTTCTGCTGATTTGCAGAGCTGGTGAAGTGGAGCATATGAGAACTAATCGCAGGCTACAAAACCTTCTGCAAACTCAAAGGGAACTGATAGGCAAGGAGCTACTGCTATACAGTAAGAAGACCATTTTTCCTTAATTCACAGACAGCTGTTCAAACCATTTCTAGCAGTTTCAGTCTCTATCAAGACCAGGTTTTTTATAGACTTATTGTGCCTTAGCTGACTTTTCTAGAACAAAATATCTTCTAAATAAAATAAAAATAATGAATAGACCATGATCCCTTTCTACAAAGGTTCTTGTTTTCATGCTTGCCTTTAGAAAGAGAACAAAGACATGGTCATGGAATCAAGCTTTTGACTAGTAAAGTAACACAGTACAAGAAGTAAACATGGAATATGTGTAATCAACCTCTGGAATGGCCTGGTCAATGAGTTTGGATCATGTGATTTTAATGTTTTATTAGGTGTTTTTAATGTTATACTTCAAGTTTAAATGTCCTATTATTTTATGGAGATTTTATCCTATTGTATTTTATGCTTAGTCACATGTTGTATGATTTATATTTATTATTTATTTACAGTATTTATATTCTGCCCTTCTCACCCCCCAGGGGACACAGGCAGGGTGGATCACAATGCACATATACATGGCAAACATTCAATGCCATAGACACACAACATATATAGACAGACATTTAACTTTCCAGCTTCATGAGGGTATGCTTCGAATTTCCGTCACCAGGGAAAGTGTCGCTTCACCATCCACTTGTGACACCAATGGAGTACTTCTTCATTCTTTTGCACGCTGCTGGAGATTTTTATGGCATCGTAAATTAGTTAAATTAGCCTCCCCGCATAAGCCGTACCTAAATTTCCTACTTGACAGATGCAACTGTCTTTCAGGCTGCAAATGTCAACAGCAAGCTAGAACCTACTCTGACCTGGGCTTCCTTCGAACTCATGACCTTTTGGTCAGTAGTGATTTTAATGCAGCTGACTCCAAATTTATGATTTGGTTTATGTACACAAGGCATTGGATTTTGCCATTATTTTTGTAAACTGCTTTGAGTCCCCCCATGGGTGAGAAAAGCAGTATATAATTACTATAAATAAATAAATAAAGCCTAATAATGTAGTATGATGAGATCTTAGCCCCGTTATTGAGTGTAAGCTCCAGGTATTGACTGGCTCATATTCATGTGTTTCTGCTCAGTTGGAATCAACACCTTTGACTATCTGGGAAGCATCCTGAGTTATGTGGTAATTGCCATTCCCATATTTAGTGGCATCTACAATGACCTAGATCCAGCAGAACTGAGCTCCTTGGTTAGCAAGGTGAGTTTTTTTCTCAGAAGATGGGAAGCTGGTGCTGTTTTGTGTTTATTATGGCACTTTTTGCCTTTTCTAGCTGCCTGGGATTTCTGTAACAGCTATTGAATGAAGCAAACAATCTGAAAAGAACTGCAAAAGCACTGCAAACCACTCCAACCAGAGAAATCAGCCATAGCAGAGCACCTGATGAACCAACCTGGACACAGCACAGAAGTGCTGGACCACTCTCACAACCACCATGTCAGACTACACACAGAGAAGCCATTGAAATCCACAAGCATGTGGACAATTTCAAAAGAAAGGAAAAAACCATGAAAATGAACAAAATCTGGCTAGAGGGCCACAGCTTCAACCCACATGTGCCTATGTCAGCATGGCCAATAGTTAAGTTTTGGGAATAGTGAAGGGGTCTAAAAATCTGGACAGGCAGAAATTCCCTAGCCCTGATGAAAATACTCAGTGTAGAATGGATGTTATGACCACTGAAAATTTGTTCAGAATAATTTCTACCTTCTATAATTTTCTATGTCTTATAGAGCCCCCAGTAGCACAGTGGGTTAAACCACTGAGCTGCTGAGCTTGTTGACTGAAAGGTCACAGGTTCGAATCTGGGGAGCGGCATGAGCTGTTAGCTCCAGCTTCTATCAACCTAGCAGTTCGAAAACATGCAAATGTGAGTAGATCAATAGGTACCAATCCGGCAGGAAGATAATGGTGCTCCATGCAGTCATGCCAGCCACATGGCATTGAAGGTGTCTACGGACAATGCCGGCTCTTCGGCTGAGAAACTGAGATGAGCACCAACCCCCAGAGTCAGACACGACTGGACTTAATGTCAGGAGACAACCTTTACCTTTACTTTAAGTTATCAGATGTCACTTTTTTGTTTTCTTTTGCTTTTGAAGCAGTGTTTCCCAACCTTTGGTCCTCCAGGTAGTTTGAACTTCAACTCCCAGAAATCCAAGCTAGCTTACCAGCTGTTCAGAACTGTGGGAGCTGAAGTCCAAAACACCTGGGAGACCAAAGGTTGAAAACTACTGCTGTAAAGAGAGCTGAGATTCTCGGGATGCCAACTCCTCCCTCCCTTAGAACACAGAGATTTATACTGTGGAGATCAGAGTTCGGATTCCCTCTCAGCCATGGAAACCCAACCATTGGGCAAGTCACAGTTTCTCACACTCTTTCAGTTTCAAAAAAGGCAAAGGCAATGGCAACCTCCCTCTGAACAAATCTAAAGCTTGCCTTAGGATCGACACAAGTCGAAAATGACTTGAAGGCACTCAGTAAAATCTCTATGGAGAAAATGGCCTCCATAATGTTGCTGCTGCTCTGCATAACTATTAAAAGCATTATGTGTTCATACCATGATGTTTCTCATCAGATTGAAAATTATTGCAAGCAACTCAGTCCAATATTTGTCCAAAGGCTGGACCAGCCTCTCCCATACCACTCTATACAATGTGGGTGGAGAATGTGTTTTTGTGTTGCAGCTCTTGATCCCTTGGCATTATTGGTGCTGGTTGGGGAAGTGGGCTGCAGTTGTAGCATAACATCTTCTGAAGAGCCACACATTCCCCAGCTCCAGAAAATAATCCAACCCACAACATCCACATAAAAGAGACGAAATTTGTTACAGAAAAGTCGCAACTCAAGTACTACTAATGCCTATCATAGAGCTGCTTCATGGGAAATATTGCTCTGCTTTTTAGGGATACTCTTGCTTTGTAAAAGGGGCCCAAAATAAGACCAACAAGTGTATGAAGGCATGTTGCATGAGTGAGAGACTGATGCATATGCTTGGTAAACAAGCTTGTCATCAGATAGCCAAGAGGATAAATTTATTGCTTCACCTGTTGAGGGACAGAGATCACATTCCCCTGAAATGGAGGAGGCAATGTAAGTCAATTCTGATGGAGAGACTGCCATAACCTACATAATTCCTTTAGATATTAAAACTGTCTGAAACTAATCACATAGATCTAAAAATAACAGGATTAGCAGCTGTAACTATGCAGAGAGAAGCTTCTTTAGAGCGAAAAAGGGCAGCTTCCTCTCAGAATTATTCAACACCTGAGCAAAATACTGAAGTTGCTTGCTAGCTTGGTGAGAGAGAGAAAGGGAGAGATCTTTCATTATTGTTAAACTCTCCATTTTGTTTACATTTCAAAAACATTTTGGTAGAAGGCCATGTACTTTCAAGTGCAGAGACCAGGGCAGCTTTCTTTAGTTAAGGGTTCCTATGCAAAATTAATCCCAATCTTAAATTTGCTGCCAAATTTACATTAGCCAAGTTCCTGCATCATCTCAACATAACATAAATGTCTGCTGGTGGAGTTACAGTACACTAGAACTATGCAATTCCTATATTGAACACTGCTGAAGTGCAATGTATGAACAATTTATGAAAAATGGTGAATATATATAACTATTCAATGCATAGAGGCAGTGCATACTATAGTAGTACACTCATAGAGTTGGAAGAGACCACAAGGGCCATCCAGTCCACCCCCTACTAGCATGGCCATGACTTTGTATTCTGGGGGCATTATTGCATCATCTACATGAAAAACTCTTCTCCCGTGGAGCTAGATATGTTCATTTTGCGTTATCAAAAAAAATTCATATAATGCATGTAATGCAACTTAAACCTGCATAAGTTTCCTAGAGGAATCTGACCAATGTGTGCTAAAGAACCGCCTGTCAGTGGGATGAATGTCTTACTTTGGCAGCTTTAACAGACAACTTTGTACAGTGGCCTTACAATAAGGGGAAGAGTGTATTAATTCACACCCTGCTAAGGGACTTTAGGGTTGCTTTCGGATGCTGAGTTTTTACTCTGTCCCAACTGGATAACACTTCACTTCATATTCTAGCTCAGCTCATCCAGGTTTGGAGATGGGTTGGGAATCTGCCACAGATTCTGCCCAGTCCCAGCTGCTATTTTTTTTATTGAGCCCCTTGCACTCTAGTGTTTCCTTATGCCACGAGCTAATTGTAATCTCAAGAAATACATAAAGAAAATAAGTAGGCATGATTGGGGATGATGAGAATTATAATCCTGTCTATCTGAAGGGTGCTACATTGAGGAACACTATCTTTATGTTGGATTCAGTATCCTGAGAACATCCTTTCGCTTCTGATGTTTAAAAAAGAAAGTCTTCTAGGTCATGTGGAAAAAAGAAGAGGGAAATCGTTGGCAGCATTTGATGATACTTTTGAAATCAAGGTCTTGAGAAGCTTTCTCCCCACCACAGGCTCATCTATCTCTCTTCTCACTTTCAATGATTATACTCTCTAGTGTTCTGTCTTAATTCTGTGAATACAGTTTGCAAAGTCTGTGCAAAATGATGACCTAAAATTTTTTCAATATGAATCTCCTCAGGGTGGAATTGGGGTTCATGGGTACAGCTAATTCTCTTAGCCAAGGAGATGAAAGTTATTCGTCTAGCTCATTGTGAGCAAGATTCAACACCTCTTGTCCTCCTTGTCTTGCTTTCTTAAACCTCACTTAAGTCTCTGAAATATTTTTGGTCTTTTTCACCTTACAGAATGCCTTTGTCTCTATTTACCTGATTGGTTGCTTTAGTCAGCTCATCGATCTCTCCACCACCGTGTCGGATGTAGCTGGGTACACACACAGGTGAGTCCTCTTGTCTGTGAGCTGCTTGAAAAGCAGTATTATGATGGCAAGGACCTTTATTTTGAATTCCTGCGGAACACATGAAGCTCCTGCTTTTCATGAATCTTTTAGAGGTCACTAGGGCTCACAAGAATCTTTGAATCCCACTACACTTGCCGTATCTTAGGCTTTCTTTTAAAGTATCTTTTGAAAAGAATCAAACAAGCTTTTGTGAAGAAACAGACAAGAAAGCACATCTCTTCTGTTCAGGCATAAAGGAGTGAACTTTTAAGGCAGAAACAGAAATGAAAATCTGAATTATTCCTCTTTGAACTGTTAGCTTCAGCTGGCTAGTGCCTTGGCCTATGCTCCATTTATATCTAGCTGGATACCTATTTCAGGTATACATTATAACTGTATGAACAATGTTATCTACTATTTGTATGTTTTAATCAATGTTGAACTACCACCACTCTTTGCTTTGACTATAAAATATGCTTTGGGAGTAAAAATTGCTTTGAGAATTTAAAAAATAAATCACTACGGATGTTTATTCAAGAAATAAACATTTCTGTCTCCTTCCATCTTGTTTTCCCCTCATTTAATGATTTTTGAAGAATTGGGGAACTGCAGGAAATGCTGCTGAAACTATCCAAGAAACAAAATGACTGTGAATTGCAAGCCAAATGGGATTTCAACAGGTGAGTAGCAAAAGTTATGATATTTTGATATGTTTAATATGTTTAATGGTTTTAATTCATATTTATATGTTTATTGATTTTTAGTTAATTATGTTATGTATTTTTTTCTGGTGTATAATGTGGCATTGAATTTTGCCAAACTGTAAACTGCTCTGAGTCCCCCCCTGAGGGTAAGATAGAGCAGGTTAGAAATATAGTAAATAGATAAATAAATATGAATAATAATAAATTAACAAAATCTTCTACCAGCATTTTAAAAAACCTCTAAAATCAGTACAGTAAATAAAGAGCAGCATTAAAAAAACATGGGAATTCCAGACAAGAATAAAATAGGGCCAGTTAACACCTCCCAACAAAGAATTTCCCCAGGCCACAATCAGCCAGGCTTTGAATCTACAAGGCCATCAAATGCCAATCAAAGTGATCAGTTGCAACATTCATACGTGCCTCAAGCAGACAAGAGTTCTTTCTCCCACCTTGGACATTTCACAAATATATAAACCTCTCTTGCCTAGTTTCCAACAAACCTTGCAACCTCTGAGGATGCCTGCCATATATATGGGTGAAACGTCAGGAGAGAATGCTTCTGGAACATGGCCGTACAGCCTGGAAAACTCATGGCTGGCTACCCCAATAAGAATTCTTTACTTATACCCTGCTTTTCTCCCTCATGGGACCCAAAGTGGCCTACAACATATTGCAATCATACAAATACATCAATAATAAATATGAACATCATAAAATAAGTTTTTTTTTAAAAAAAAAGCACACATTTGTGTGGCATCATCTGCTCCAATAGTAACAATGGCATTTTCTATCGCAAACACCTAATGTGCGATAAAAGTTTGCATTAGGTATGGGATACCCTGTATATTTTTGGCCTGTGTTTGTGTTTCCCCAACCCAAAATATTGGAAATGGGGAGATATCTAAGCTGAACACTTTCACTTTTCTTCTGGAGTAATAGGACTATCCTTAGAGAGATCTCTTTACAGCTCAGATGCATACTTCATTTTAACTATCCCTCTCCCTGTTGTTTAGGGAAAAGAGTTGAGTCCTTCACAACAACCCTGGAAAGTTCCAAGATTAAGAAGGACCAAAATCTATTGAGGGCCTGAAGTTTGGAGAGGTTCCTCTAAACATTGTCTGTTTCTCATTCCTTCTGCTTACTTGTTATCTTCTTTTTCTGGATTCTGTTAGTGTTTCCAAAGATAAGATGAACCCCAGTGATACTGCCTTCGTCCTGGAGCATGTCTCTATCTCAGCTCCTTCACAAAAGCTGCTCATCAAGGACATGAATCTGAGAGTCACACAAGGGAACAGTCTGCTAATTACTGGCAACACTGGCACAGGGAAGTCCTCTTTACTGCGTGTCCTTGGAGGCCTCTGGAACAGCCAACAGGGTGAGTACCATCAGCTTCTGTTTGTTGTGGGCTGGTGGGCAAAGGTTGGGTTTCAACTAGTGAGACTCTTTGTGCAGAATTCCTGCTGGAAGATGAGTTCTTATTTATGTTCTTTGTTCAGCAGTCAGGCCTTCCCTTGCCCCATTTAGACTTGGTGAAGAATTTGATGATCCCTTGCCATGTCAACGCTTCTTCTAAGTTTCCAATATGATTTTTTTTTCATCATGTCAGAAGTTACTTGAGAAACAAGTCACTTCTAGTGTGAGAGAATTGGCCGTCTGCAGAGATGTTGCCCTGGGGATGCCCGGATGTGTTACCATCCTTTGGGAGGCTTCTCTCATCATATTAGGTCATATTTCTGCATCTACCAAGCAAGGAGTGCTATTTCAGTCAGGCCTTTGACAGGGGCCTCCATGATTTTCGTGAAAACAAACTAGTAAAATGTGGGCTAGACAATACTACTCTGAGGTGGATTTGTAAATGATTAAATGACCAAACCTAAAGAGTGTTCACCAATGAGCAATGGGTTCAAATTACAGGAAAAGAGATGCTACCTAAACGTTAGGAAGAACCTCTTGACTGTGAGAGTTGTTCAACAATGGAACTCTCTGCCTTGGTCTGTAGTGGAAGCTCCTTCTTTTGAGGCTTTTAAACAGAGGCTGGATGGCTATCTGTTGGGGTTACTTTGATTGTGCTTTTCCTGCATGGCAGGGGGTTGGACTTGATGGCCCATGTGGTCTCTTCCAACTATATTATTCTATGATTCTATCAAGTTTACTATGATTGTTTCGGTTGCATCTTTGCAGGGAATGTCCACATGCTAACTTGCTTTGGCCCCCATGGAATGGTGATCTTGCCACAGCGGCCTTTTTTCACAGATGGGACCCTGCGAGAACAGGTAGGTTAACTTATTGCAAGACTCAAGGATAGTTAGACATCTCGCTGGCCACTAGGTAGTTGTTCCCAATGCTGTAGCAGCAAAATATCCAGTCTTCAAATATATTCCACCACAGAGAGATCAAGGCCCAGTGGATGTTATCCAGCGGCCCTAAACAGACAAGTATTGTGGTTGACTGTTCTCTTCCTCATTTATATGATACGAATTATTCTCATTTGGAATTTGTCTGGTTTGCTCCAATTTAGGTGATATACCCCTTGAAGGAAATCTATCCAGATTCAGGTAAATGATAATGATCCAGTATCATAGTGATATAGCCCTGGAAGATGCAGCCTCCACATTTTCATTATCATGAATGTCATTTATTGCATAATAGGGTCTGCAGATGATGAAAGGATACTGAGATTCCTGGAACTGACTGGACTGGTGAGTGATTAGAAGGGATAGGAAGGTAAATGGGAATATTGTGTTTATTCTTCCTTCAGTTTTGAGACTAAGGTAGCTAATAAATGCTTGTGGGAAGCACTGTTAACGTCAATGGTTAATTCCCCCTGAAAAAGGAGATAAACTAAATCATGAGCGTGTGTTCCATTGCCTGACCTGGGAACCTTTTCCTGCCATTCCAAATAAGTAGAGTGGGCTCAGTGAGCAAAAAGATTAATTAAACTCTAAGCATGTTCATTGTTATATAGTGGAACATTACCATTACTATTTATAACTAGTAATAGTGCCGATATCTGGTTTGGAACTAAGTTCAAAGCATGCCCTGATAATGATGATAATGATAATCATTGTAGTGATGATCAGATGACAAAAGAGTATATAGGAGATTGTAGGTAGAGATACCCTGACCTAAAAGTGGGAATGGTGAGGAAGGATCAAGGCTTTACATTTTTACATATATCTTAAAAGGGTGTTGACTGAAACAGCTTAGTTTTCTTTTTTGTTGTTTTCTATGTTTAATGCAGTCTGACCTGTTGTTGAGAACGGGAGGTTTGGACCAACCAGTGGACTGGAACTGGTAAGATCTCTTTCTGATCAGTATGCTGTGGGACTTGTGAGTAAATCTGGAGCTATAACTGGACCAAAATATTGTTTTTCTTCTTGCTTTGTTGCAGGTATGATATTCTGTCTCCAGGTGAGATGCAAAGGCTATGCTTTGCCCGGCTTTTCTATCTCCAACCTCAGTATGCAGGTGAGGAAAAGAATCCAAACTGAACAGTGCAAATTTTTGAATGAGGAATCTATATGTAATCTAGAAAATTACTGATTTGGTAATCTAGCTATGGAAGACCTAGACCACCATTGCCTAGCTGCTCTAATCCTAAAAGCCTCTTTCTCTGGAGGTTTTTGAGGCAGAGGCTGAATGGCCATCTGTTGAAATTGCTTTGTTGTGTGTTGCTGCATGGCAAGGGCTTGGACTAGATGGCCCTTGTGGTCTCTTCCAACTCTTTGATCCTGTGGTTTCTATCAGTTCGGTCACTGTCCTTGAAAGTGTCTAGCTTATAGCAATCACATTCCTACAGATGAAAGTAGATGGGTTAGACAAGAGGAAGAGACCAGGCAGGTGTGAGTTCAAAAACAGCCAGGGACCTGAGAGCATTTAGGACAAGAAAAAGGTGGATTTGAACAGAGATCAGTTCAGAGAATGAAAAGAAGAGGACAAGATCAAAAGGGAGAGTATGAGAGGGCAAAACAAACCAGGATTTACAAAGGGCAGAGAGAAGAGACGCTCCACATCCAGAAATTGCAAAATATAAGCAAACTATATTTTTGTGTTGATTTGAAATAAACAAATTTTTGGAAGAATTTTGGAAACAGACCACCAGAGACATTTCATGTGGTTTGTAGCTATTTTTAGCGTGGTGCATTGCCTTTAATCTAGAATCACTACTCAATTGGCTACACTTTCTAGACATTTTTTCATTGACTGACATGTCTTCATGGTGCTTTTATAGTCCATTTTATGTTTCAACTTGGAATACTCACAGCACAACCATATCGTGACTTCGAGAATAATTTAAAATGTTGTCAAGCTTCCATGGCTGGAATCATTGGGTTGCTGTGAGTTTTCTAGACTATATGGCAGTGTTCCAGAAGCATTCTCTCCTGACATTTTACCGACATTTGTGGCAGACATCTACAGAGGTTGAGGGGTCCATTAGAAACTAGGCAAGTGAGGTTTATATATCTGTGGAATGTCCAGGGTGGGAGAAAGAATTCTTGTCTTCTTGAGGCAGGTGTGAATGTTGCAATTGTCCACCTTGATTAGCATTTAATGCCCTTGCAGCTTCAAAGCCTGGCTGGTGGCTACCTAGAGGAATCCTTTGTTGGAAGGTGTTAGCTGGCCCTGATTGTTTATTAAGGTGGCCAGTTGCAACATTCACACCTGCCTCGAGCAGACAAGAACTCTCTGAGGATGCCTGCCTAGATGTGGACAAAACGTCAGGAGAGAATGCTTCTGGAACATGGCCATACAATCTGGACAACTCACAGCAACCCAGTTTAAAATGTGTGTTTATCATTTATTGCTTTCTGTGTTCCATTACTGTCATATCTTTTGATATACTTTTTATCTTGACATCAAGTAGTCAATTAAGTACACATGTTTTGGGTTGTGATGTCCCCTGTCTCCCTACTGGGTGAAAATTATAGTTTTGTAGGCCATATACTATACAGGAACGGGAAATGTGTAAAAAAAATCTCTGATTAAGTTTAGAAAAGAATAGACATGCCAGAGTTGGGTGGCCTTGTATCACAGGTATAGTTCTGCCTTGAACATCACAAGGCTGTCTTCTCGGATGACAGAAGTCATCTCCATACTTTTCCCAAGCTGAAATGAAGACTCTGCCTCAAGGTGCAAGTACCATGCAAGAAATAGGAGAATGTGGTGTTGTTTTGTCCTTTTTGTTATTATTATTACATTTCTGTCTTACTTTCCTGCAAAAAATGGAAGTCAAAGTGGCTGGTAGTAAAATAAAAATAAAAACAGAAATAAAGTTTGAAATGTAGCATGGACTATAAAAGCATCATGAAGACATGTCAGTAAAGCGGCTGAGGGGAAAAAGGAAGGGGCCTGAGGCTGTTAGGGATTGTGGGAGTTGAAGTCCAAAACACCTGGAGGGCCCAAGTTTGCCCATGCCTGGTTTAGATACATAAAGGTTTACAAGGGGGAATACATTCTTCCTATCTCAAACTACCTTGTGGATTTTGTAACTGGCCTTTTTCTGGTTTAGAGGCTGAGAATTTCCCATTAGGTCCAGCGAAAGGAAGAGGGCACCAAATAGATCCGCCACCATCTTCCTACTGGCCATGCTTCACTCCAGAACAGGACACTAGATGTTGTGGGTCACCTTGGGTGCCACCATATTGAAAGGAGTCCTGTTTTTGCTTGTAGTGCTGGATGAAGCTACCAGTGCACTGACAGAGGAAGCAGAGAGTGAGCTGTACAGGATCTGCGCCCAACTAGGGATGACTGTGGTCAGCGTGGGACATCGTAGCAGTCTGGAAAAGGTAGGATGGGCATGGGGGATTAACCTATCCAGGCAGAGTTAGAGCAACAGAAAGATTGTTTCACCCCACAGTTCCTGTTTATGGGTGGGCCAAACCCTTCTGAAAGTCATGTCTCCCATTTTGAACTCTGTTTCCTTTCAGTTCCACAGTTGGATTTTGAAACTATGTGGAGGAGGAAAATGGGAATTAACGAGAATCAAGAAAGACTGAACAGTTAAAGTCTCCGCTGGGCTCTGTTACTAAAGTGCCTTGAATTCAACATGCCTTAAAGGAAGACCTTTGGCTCGGGATTTGGAATTTCACAGCCAAGAGATGGCAATGAGGCTTCTGTAACTGAAAGACCTTAAAAATGGGAATAAGAAGAGTTCTTATTCTAGCCATTTAGGTGATTGCCTCAATTATTGTTTTTACTACTTTGTCATGACTTTGATGAGAGAAGAAGAACGGGATTTGTCTTCCATCTGTTCATCTTATTTGAAATGAGAACAGCTTTGAAAAGCTGTGCAGAAGCAGCCATGATGGAGGTGTCACAAACTCCTCTCAACTGAACCTGTCTATATTATTACGGATCAGTTTCATGCTCTTTGCCTGAGCACAACCTCCGTAAGGGATGCCACAGTCTCCACTATTAACTACCTCACTATTGCAGATGTGCATTCATTCTCTTTGTGGAAGTTTGTTGGAAGTGAGATGATGAAGAATCAAACCTTTCAGAGAGCCTTTAGAAGACTTTTTAAAGGTTAAGTATAGATCATGAAGGGCCCCCTGGTGGTGCTGCTGAACTTGCTGACCAAAAGGTTGGCGGTTTGAATCCAGGAAGCGGGGTGAGCTCCTGCTGTTAGCCCCAGCTTCTGCCAACTTAGCAGTTCACAAACATGCAAATGGGAGTAGATCAATAGGTATCTCCTTGGTGGGAAGGTAACTGTGCTCCATGCAGGCCACATGACCTTGAAGGTGTCTGTGGACAATGCTTAGAAATGGAGATTATCACCACCCTCCAGAGTCACAGAACTAGACTTAATGTCAGGGGACATCTTTACCTTTACATTTACTATAGATCAGTGGTTCTCAACTTGTGGGTTCCCAAGTGTTTTGGCCTTCAACTCCCAGAAATCCTAACAGCTGGTAAACTGGCTGGGATTTCTCAGAGTTGTAGGCCAAAACACCTGGGGACCCACAAGTTGAGAACTACTGCTATAGATCATGTAAGCATTTATCTAACAAACATGGAAACATTGGAAATAATGTCAGCCTTTCCTACTGCAGCAGAGCTCTTTATCTGTTTACATAGAGAGAATCGCAACTGGCAGGGCTGTAAGAATGAGAAAAGATGAGAAATCTTTACGCCATATTGATTGAAATTCAGAATACAAAGGCATGGCATCCAATAGACAAAATAATGCACTGATTTTAATAGATAGGTAAATAGATAGACGGACAGATATTCTGTATCCACCTTTTTATATTTCCCTCTCCTTTCTCTTTTATGAGTATGTCCAAATGTTTCCAGTGTGAAAATCTGAACCTCTCCCCCATCATTGGAATAAAGTTGACCAACGCTCCTGAGTCTGTTTAAAAGTGTGGGGTTTTAAAATTATTTTTTACTGAATGTTTTGGATGCGTGGTGGTGTGTCAGGAAGAGTAGGTCCCTGTCTCTATGCTGCTCTGTCAGTCTCCTAGAACATGCACTGTCACCTGAGAGTGGTTTCGTAAAGAAGGCAACCTGGTGCCCAGTATTAATCAGTAAACTTCTTCTCTTTTTTCCTCCTCAGCAATCACCCATATGCTCCTCACCCCTGTTAGTTGCTTTGGATGTTTTTTTTTTTAATTCACCATGTATTATTAAAACACCTTCTGCAAGATAATATACCAAAGGAATCACAGCAGTTCGGAAACTATTACAGGCCCCTTCTGGAGGTCAGGCAACTGGTTGGCCACTGTTCCAATAAAATGCTGAACCAGACCGGCTTTCAGTCTGATCCAGCAGGGTTCTTCTTATATTATGGTATTATCTTCTTAAAATGTTTTTTCCTGACACAACTGTTGATGCGCAGGAGCATTTGTTACCGGCCTTGTTCTTTCTGCAAGAGTTGCCCATGTCCCTCAATGATCTTTTTCACTATTTCATGGTCATCCAGAGTTGTCAAGTCTCCAAGTTCATCTGCTTTGTTTTCTACGATCTTCTTCAGAACCCGCCGCATAATTTTCCCTGAGCGAGTCTTGGGCAGATGCTGAGTTATCTGTAGGAGAAACAAAAGAGAAGCATTAATAGAAAACTGGGGGTCCTGCATTAGTGTAGAGAAGGACTTGAAGCCTTGTCATGGCCACCTTCTATGTTGCTAGCATCCTGGTAGTGGCATACACAGATGTAAGACAACCTGGTGCATGCATGTCTTTTATGCGGGTGGGGGGCATCAAAAAAGTCATTATCTTGCCCTTTCACAGACACACACACACACCAGACTTATTAATGAGCCATTGCAGACACCAGAGCATTTCCTGGGTGCTGGAGAGTGGGAGGATCAACCAAAATGATCAAGGGTCTGGAGAACAAGCCCTATGAGGAGCAGCTTAAAGAGCTGGGCATGTTTAGCCTGAAGAAGAGAAGGCTGAGAGGAGACATGATAGCCATGTATAAATACGTGAGAGGAAGTCATAGGGAAGAGGGAGAAAGCTTGTTTTCCATGTGGAAAAATGGCCTCAAACTACAAGAAAGGAAATTCCATCTGAACATTAGGAAGAACTTCCTGACTGTGAGAGCCATTCAGCAGTGGAACTCTCTACCCTGGGGCATGGTGGAGGCTCCTTCTTTGGAAGCTTTTAAACAGAGGCTGGATGGCCATCTGTCAGGGGTGCTTTGAATGTAATTTTCCTGCTTCTTGGCAGGGGGTTGGACTGGATGGCCCATGAGGTTTCTTCCAACTCTATGATTCTAGGATGGTCAGAGAAATGTCTTCATTATGTCACTGTTCCCAAAAGCTGAATTATGATCTCAGAGGCCTCCAGAGCACCCTGCTAGATCTCAATGGATAATGTATTCATTATACAGCAGGACATAGGGACCTAGTGATCCCCACCCCATCCAGTTGCAGAATGGCCTGGAAGCTACAGGGACTCAATGGGGAGTGCAGCTGCTGGTTACTAAGTTAAGTTTGGAGGCACATTTGCAATCAGGGCAAGACATGTTAAATAGATTAAACATTTTTGGTGAGATTTGAGAGTGGGGGTTGAAACACCTATATTTGCATCTATATACATGGTGGCAATCTCAATAGAACATTTATTTTTCATATACATTTTATAAACATACCTTAAAGGTGTCACTATTAGAGCCACCTATGTAAACAGTTCCAGAATTTGGGATTCTGGATAAAGGATGCTCAGCCAGTAGTGCCAGGATTGCAAACATGACTACCAAGTAGTTAGCAAATGCATTTGCTCAAGAGAATACCAGATGTCGTTCTCAAAAAAAATTAAATTATTGGTTTTGGTCATAGGTAATTTGCATATATAGATAATTGCCAATTAGTTAATTTCCAATCAGAAAGAAAAAAGACTAAATGTCTTGAATTCTTGAAGGCTTTCATGGCCAGAATCACTGGGTTGTTGTAGGTTTTTTGGGCTGTAAGGCCATGTTCTAGAAGCAGGCGGTCATAGATACGGTGGGCCTGTTGTGTTTTGAAAGCCCTTTTGGCTGCAAGAAATTGTGGGATACTATCTGTATCTCTGCAGCGAAGAAGAAAAGTCAGAGAGCACAGTAGATGTGCTTTCCTGGTCCTTAGTTTTTCTAATTTTTGTGCGTCTTGGAAC
Organism: Anolis sagrei; assembly: GCF_037176765.1. Lineage (NCBI taxonomy): Eukaryota > Metazoa > Chordata > Lepidosauria > Squamata > Anolidae > Anolis > Anolis sagrei. Next base: position 303,999,558 of record NC_090021.1, on the reverse strand, counting down.
AGTTTCTCCCCGTAGAGATGTTTATTAAAATATATGTAAAACAACACTGCTATAGCTGTTCCATCTTGTATTCTGTCCTCAGCCAGAGTGCAAGGATTCTGCATTGTAGAGGACAAAGTTATGAAAATGTAGAATACAAGGAAGCGGATTACAGGTTGTTACCTGAATATATTCTGGTGCTGCATATTTTGCAATCTCTTTTGAGACAAGTCCCTGAAGTTCAGAAGCCAGGCTTTCTTGGGAGAAACTGCAGTCCTCCTTCAACATGACAAATGCATAGACACCTGTAAGAAGAGATACAACAAGCAAGATCCACTGTTATTGGATGTAGAAACACATGTCAAAGTGGGTCATGTGGTTAACATTCTAGACTTCATCTTTCCCCTCTCCAAAAATCATGTGGCTTCAGTTAAATTTTGTTACTGGTGGCATTGTCTTCCCATTAAAAGAAAGTTGTTTTGCTGCTTGAAAAAGAATCCATTATAATTAATCAGTGAATGGCATAAAACTAATCGTTAGCTCAATGTACTTCTAAAATCACTGTTAAAAGTACAGTAACTTGGGGGGCGGGGGGGGGGAGGTAACAAGAAAATGTTATACAGAGATACGCCCTCCAGAGGGTAGCACTGTTCTCATCCCTTAGTTTGCTTTTGAAATGCATTGTTATTTTGCAGTCATTGCAGGTAGTGATGCTGCTTCTAACAAATTCTGCATTTTGTTATACAGCAGTTGCTGCGAGGGAACTCTAAGCAATATAGTGCACATAGTGTTAGTATCCCACCTAATCATCATCATCATCATCATCATCATCTTTATTTATACTCCACCACCATCTCCTCAAAGGGGACTCAGGGCGGCTTGCATGAGGCCAAGCCCGGTAATACATAACACAAAAATACAGAACAACAAAAAATATCACAATAAAATAAGTATAACATTAAATAAAACAGAAAAAAAGTAATAAGGTGAAAAAATCAATCACAACAGGCAGGCCAAATGTATGACATAAAATGATAAAATACTGTATGAGATAGGAATGATCTCTCTCTCTCTCTCTCTCTCTATCTATCTATCTATATATATATATATATATATATATATATAGGAAGAGCTCCTAGGAGATGGAACCGTGGAGACAGACCTTCTGAAAAATGGAGGGAGTGCAATATGAGGACATATTATGGGAGAGACAACAAAAAAGTATATGGTCACTCTCCAAAAGCATATCATGCAGCTTCTGTTCACACAAACATCCCACTAGCTGAGGAAAAAGTGTGGTATAGGTTTCTACGATATAACTTAGAATTCCACAGCTGGTTGCCAAGGAGGCTTCAGAGAATCGGAGTTGGATGAGACGACAAGAGCCACCTACTCCAACATCCTGCCATCTTTCAACAAACAATCAAAGCATTCCCAGCAGATGGCCATCCAGCCTCAACTTAAATACCTCCAGAGGAGGAGATTCCACCACACTCCAAGGCAACATATTCTACTGTCAAACAGCTCTTACCATCAGGAAGTTTTTCCTAATATGTAGGTGGAATATATTTTCCTGCAATTTGAATCCATTGTTTCAAGTGCAAGCTGATGCATGCCTGCTCTTACTTACAAATGAGTCTCATTTTGTACAGAAAAATTACTTTGTAGTGCAAAAACATCACAAAATCAGTTTGGCAGCCTTTTGCAGGTGAGAGTTGGCCAATATGCTTGCATGCTTCCTCTCTCCTCTTGCTTGTCTGGTGACTGCCCACCAATTAACCTTTGTAATTCCTCAGAATTTGGCTGGAATCAGACACATTCAAGTGATACCCTTTCCAACCAAACAGCAAATATGCTCTATGGAAATGAAAGGTTTCACTGGAAGATCTTATTATATACTGTAATTTGCAATGAAGAGAGAAACCATTGGGAGCATGGCAGCAGTAGCAGTCAAACTGGGTCACTCACCTTCTCCTTTGATCTTGTGAGGATATCCAATCACGGCCGACTCTGCCACTGCCTCATGCTTATTCTGGAACACAAAGTGAGTTTATTACCAAATTCAAGGATCCTGGCAGGAATCTAGAGTTGAGTAAATTGGGTATAGTCAGCCTAAAAAAAATCTTCCCCTGACAATTTGTAGTATACAACAGATGTGCATGGTTTTTGTTAGATCTTGCAGTGCCTATTGTGATGCCTAAGAAAACCTACATTGTGGTCACTTACCAAAACATCTTCTATCTCAGCAGTACCCAGTCGGTGCCCGCTGACATTGATGACATCATCAAGGCGGCCTGTTAACTGGTAATATCCTTTACTGGTTCGATATGCTCCATCTCCAGTGAAGAAATAGCCTAAGAAGCAAGAAAAAGGTTTTAATGAGTTATGAAGTCAGCAGTTTTGTTCTCAGGAACACTAGAGGCATTCCAATCAGATACGAAATTTAATCATATCCAGTTTGCCCTCCAGAACTCATATTTCTTTTCCAATATGCAATCAGAGACCAATTGGGTATGTTTTCCATTTTAATGAAATGACAGTAAAATAAAAGCCCAAGCATCTTCCAACTACCGGTAGTTCTGACAAACAACAGAAGGCATGGTAAACCTGTACTTAAACATTGTCACTCGAAACTATACATGGCATCTTCCATAAGAAGGAAGAAAGACATACCTATTAAAAGCTAGCATGTTACAGAGAAACCAGCTCTTGAGGAGCACATAATACCCCAGAGCTGTAATAGGTCCATTTGGTATTTCCCACACTAGATCTGGCAGTATAGGACAACTCAGCATTTTCTGTTCTCTGTTCACATAATTTACATTTATCAAAAAGTGCCTTTGTCCCCAAAGAATATGGTGGCTCATCAACACCTTTGCTCCTGTCAGATAGTAGAAACATACAACCTCCCCTCCCAATACATTAATAAGCTATCCATTTTTTGACTTGTCATTACATCAAAAATGATATCTGGGATGACAACCTCACACTGCTGAATAGTCACTTCTGGAGTGAGAGAATTGCCTGTCTGCAAGGACATTGCCCAAGGAGACGCCCAGATGTTTAACAAAGCTGTGAGATGCTTCTCTGATGTCCCTGCATGAGAAGCTGGAGCTAACAGGTGGGAGCTCACTCCACTCCCCGGATTCAAACCGCTGACCTTTCGGTCAGCAGTCCTGCCAGCACAAGGGTTTAACCCATTGTGCCACCAGGTAAGTTTCTCGAGTTGCTCCTGGCATGGAAAAAAACCTGCTAATTAATAAGTAAATCCAGAGTAATAGCAGACACTGTGCTCCATGGACTCATAACCATCATCCAATTTTGTGAAAGGCACTACTAGTATGGCTTCCTCCTAATATTTGCCTGATTGAAATATTAGGTGTAGAAGAAATTTCAATTCCAGAGGGGATGGCTGAATATGCCCTGCTGCATGTGCAAGGAATGTGTGGATAGTGACCAGGCAAAGCCTGTGGCAAGAGAACTTTGGTTGCCTCAGAACTTCTCTAAAGATTAGAATGAGTGGTGGACAATCACAAACTGAGGGCCAATAACAGCATCCAAGTCAGAACGGATCTGAGCGACTATCTGCAAAGTGCCATGCAAGTTCTTCACAGCAGGCCATTGAATGGTCAGTTTTCTCCTTGAGGACCAGTATGTAGTAGTCCTCTGAGCACTCAAAACAGCTCAGCTGGATGGTTCTTTGCAGATGCAATGGGGACAGCAATTGATTTCTCTGCTGCCTCCATTTCTGTGGAGTAAGCTTTCAAATGCGCTCTAGCCCAGGCATAGGCAAACTTCAGTCCTCCGGGTGTTTTGGACCTCCAGAAATCCCAAGCTTACCTGGAGGGCCAAAGTTTACTCATGCCTGCTCTAGCTCATGCTCAGTCAGATTTACTTAGAGTTTTCCACCAAAGTTACTCTAGAATCCATAATGTAATGCAATATAAGACTAATAATAATATGATATTATATATATTTGTATTACATGTAATATTACTAATAAAATATAATGGTATAGTACAATATAGTAATATTTAATACTGATATTGCACTATGCTAATATTTAATACTGATATTGCACTATCACAGATAGATAGATAGATAGATAGATAGATAGATAGATAGATAGATATCTTGTAAGTCGCTTTGAGTCCTCTTCGGGGTGAGAATGGCGGCATATAAATGTCGTAAATAAATAAATAAATAAAAATAGTCTCCATCTCACTTGCTTCACCATCAACCATGGTTTCACTCTACTCTGTGGGAGAGGACGTTCAGGGGTATTGTATTCACTGCCATGGCCATTTCCCCATTCAAGGGGTCAGCCAGAGCTTCAACTGAATTGCCTGTTGAAGTGACAGGAAAATCTCCAAGAGATGCCAGAATCCATCTGAATCCATAAGTCTCCTGTAGTGGCCCATGTTAACTGACCCTCCACCCTTGTGGAGGTTTGAAGTCCTCGTAAGTCTAAACCTGACCAGGTAGTTATTGGTCCATGACAACGGAACTGTGACAAGTTCCTCCACAATCAACATCCTCCCATCTTGCACAGAAAACAAGGTCCAAAGTTGTGCCCTACAGATTGTGTAGGATCAGACACCACTTGGAATAGACTCATGGTTGTGGTGGAGGCCATGAAGTCCTGAGCCACTCCAAGCGGATCAGTCTCAGCATGGATGTTGAAGCCTCACACATTCATAAACACAAAAGAAAGAGTTCTGCTTTCTGTTTCTAACCTATATCAATCATTACGAATTCATCCTCCCCACAAATATGTACCTGGGTAAGGCTTCAGGTAGGTCTCCAAAAACCTTTGGTGGTCATTGTAAATAGTTCTTGCCATCCCTGGCCAGGCTTGAGATATACAGAGAGCTCCAGAGATATCATTCTGTGTTAAAACATTTCCCTGGAGGAAAAGTAGTGTGGAATTCATTAAAGAAGGGAACTTTCAACACAATGCTGTACAAATTTACTCACTAAATTTACTCCTAGTATAGATAATTAGAAAGTAGGTATATAACGGACTAAAGCCTAGTAGGTATATAAAAGACTAAACATCAGATGCATTCACAAATCCAAATTATTAATCCTTTTAAAACTAAAACACAGCCAACATTTCTCTGTAATCTAAATTCACAGGGGAAGCCCTTCATCTGCACAGCTTTAACTCAGTTATGCACTTTGATGTAGTCTAAGAACTCATATATAGATTCTGATCATCCATTTTTTAAAATAGATCTTCCCATCTTTTTGAATGGGAAGATGAGTTGCAATATTAGCTTATATGCCTCTTACTATGCATCCATTTACACAGATATTTTATTATATAAGCATATATAATGCATGTATAGTATAGTATATACAGTAGAGTCGCGCTTATCCAACATAAACGGGCTGGCAGAACATTAGATAAGCAAAAATATTGGATAATAAGTAGGGATTAAGGGAAAGCCTATTAAATGTCAAATTACATAAAGATTTTACAGATTAAGCACCAAAACAACAACAACAAATCAACAAAAAAAGCAGTTCAATAAACGGTAACATTATGTAGTAATTACTGTATTTACGAATTTGGCACCAAAACATCGCAATGTATTGAAACAGCTGTGGATCCAGCCAGGAAGCAGACTGCTTTGGATAATACAGAACGTTGGATGAGTGAAGGTTGAATAAACGAGACTCTACTGTATTATAAAATTGTGCCTTTCCAACATTGTTTTCTAATATTTTTGACAATGCTTTCATGTTTCATTTTCCTGTTGGGTTGGAGGCTGACAATGTTTTGTTTTTTTCCATAGAGTTTTAAGGTGTTTTGCTACAGATGGGCATCTTCACTTTTCTCTCTGGTGAACACAGTTTTCCTCATGTTTTTGATAATGTTCCAGAAACCCACTAAGTCTATTTTGCCAACAAATATTTGCCTCCCTCTCTCTCTGATGGAGACACAGCAGCCTGCTGGTCGCACAAACACCCAGACCAAAACGATCAAGCACAGCTTGAGTAAAGACGTATTCCAGAAAAGTATTCCAGGTATAAGTGCAAGCAGGAAAAAATGAGAAATATCTTCAATGTTATTGTTGATCTCTAGCTTGAGATGATTGTGTAAATTGAACAGCGAATTATAAAACAGTCAGATTAGTAGGCAGACAACAAACAAATAAAACTGCACCTTATCATCCAGAATGGAAGGTTGGATGCCAAAGAACGGTCTCATGGCCATGGCTGGAAGGATCTCATCTCCAGGGTTTGAAGGACGAGGAGCAATACAGATGCCTCCTGTTTCTAAACAATGCAAAACAAAATGGTAATAAGAGATAATATGAGATGGATAATGAGAAAATGTGTACAGAAACACATCCCTTATGTGATCTCTAGCTGTTTATATGGCAAAGCAAAATACAGTTGTTATAATTTTGATGTATATAAGGCCTATAATATTTATAGACAAAGGTGCAGAACATGTGACCCTCCAGATATTGTTTTATCAGAACTCCTCTACTCCTCAGCATTGTCTATGGTAGCTAGTAATATATCCATACTATGCTATGGTTCCATCTTACAAAATCCTGGCATTTATATATCATGAGTACTTAGAATTCTGTATCTGAGAGCTAGAACAGTGGTTCCCAACCTTTGATCCTCTGGGGATTTCAACTCCCAGAATCCCCAAGCAGCTTGACCAACTTTCAGGAATTGTGGGAGTTGAGGTCCAAAACCAAAGGATGGGAACACTGTCCTAGAGAATTCTAAATGGCTTCCCAAACTACAGCTCCCAAGATTCTATAGAACAAAGCTACAGCAATTAGACACAAACTGCTATAATGGTCCAGCCTGGATATACAGTAAGTCTGTTAGATGAAGGCTATTTCTCCCTTGACACGTAATATATCATGAATAAGATCCAGCTTTGTATGTAAATTGTTAATCCATGAATAAATAATATTCATTTTTTGAAAGTTTATGAAACCAAAGCGATCCTACCAGTTTGCCACCATGTATCAACTACTGGACACTGCCCATTTCCAACCACATTGAAGAACCACTCCCAGGCTTCTGTGTTGATAGGTTCTCCCACTGCAAGGGACAGAAAAAGCAAGCAGGCCATAAGAAAGAAATAATGTCTCAAGCCTTAAAGCTCAACAGAAACATATCACATCTCTGCCTGGTTGACTTTAAATCTTCTCTATCTTCTCTATAAGATGTGGTGTATATGTATATATAACTCTTGACCTGACCGGTGCTTTATTTATTTATTTATTTACTATATTTGTATACTACTCTTCTCAGCCCTCAGGCGACTCAGAGCAGTTAGCAAAATTCAATGCTCAAAAACATCATAAAACAGTTAAAAACGATTAAAACAGTAGCATAATAAACACTCAATATAAATGAATAAAACATCTCATTAGTGTCTCATAGTTTTATTTCCATTCATGAGAAGAGCTATTCTACTCACACCAGGGCAAGAAAATTCCCTCCGGAAAACCCACCAGCAAGAAGAGTGCAACAGCAGTCTCCCAACTATGCTCCCCAGCAACTGATATATAAAAGGATGCATACTGAAAAGCATATATATTCATCATGACTAGTAGCTACCACTATCCCCATTCTCCATTAATTTATATGCCACTGGCCAATCTCCTGAGAATTTTTTGTCAAGAATACAATGATGAAGACCTAGCGGATTGGTTCAATACCCACCTGATCCAAGGATTTTGAGGGAAGATCTGTCATATTTCTTTACCCAGTTATCTCCATGGCTAAGCAGCAGGCGAATAGCTGTAGGGGCTCCATAGAACTGATTTATCTTTAATCTCTCCACAGTTTCCCAGTAACGCCCTGAAATAAGAAAAAAATATCATCCTAAAGCACATGTGTCAAGCTCAAGGTCCATGTCATTTTATGTGGCCCTCCATATGCTGGACTACAACTCCTGTATTCCTCATCATTAGACATCATGACTAGAGCTGATGAGAGCTGTGATACAGTGACATCTGCAAGGCTGCAGTCAAGATCGTGGAATTTAAATTGAGAAACAAGGCCTGTGGATATGATGTCTGACTTTAAAATGTGCTTTGATATTTCCCCAATTTTAGAGCCATAAGTGCTGTTGGGTTGCAATCTCCATTATCTCCAGTCCACATGATGTATAATCAAAAGTGATGGGAGTGGTCATTCTATAACAAATTGGGTAAAAACTAAAGAGCACTGACCACTATGTAAAAAAATTATAGTTGGCTTTTTGTATCCACAGATTCTCCATGTATGGATTCAACGGCCTTTTGAAGACAACCGTAAGGCTTATGTGCCCTCAATGAAAATGAGTTTGTCATCCCTGCCCTAAAGCTACAAGCCTGGAATCCTGTTGATAACTTATTCTGGTCAAAGTCATGGCAATATTAGCCCTTGTTCAATGAGGCAGAAGAGATAGAATCAAAAGCCATCTCCATATGGGAGAAAAAGAGGCTAAGATTGGTAACCTTATATCGTTTTTTTTTTTTCATGTCAGAAGTGACTTGAGAAACTGTATGTCGCTTCTGATGTGAGAAAAGTGGCCGTCTGCAAGGATGTTACCCAGGGTACGCCCGGATGTGTTACCATCCGGTGGGAGGCTTCTTTCATGTCCCTGCATGAGTGGCTGGAGCTGACAGACATGAGCTCACCCCATCTCACGGATTTGAACCACCAACCTTCAGGTCAGCAGTTCAACCGGCACAAGAGTTTAACCCATTGCACCACCGCAGCTCACCTTATATACTGAAATATTGTAATCAATGAAAGTGCATTGTGACAGACAGAGCATCCCACAAGATGTAGAATGTGTTTCGATGTGCATTATGTTTCATTATGTATCAGGCACATTCTGCATCAGGACTGTTGCACAACAGCTATGCTGCTGGCCCCATTACTGCAATGACACAGTGCACATAGCTAAGTCTCTGCTCACCTCTAAAGAATACAAGGATTGTACAACATCACAATTCATCTTTAATGTTCATTAGTCAGTTTACAATGACATAAATACCTGACAGGATGCCAGTATATCTATATTTACCTGGGTTAGGGTAGAGTGGAGTGCTCTCAAAAAGGACCGTTGTTGCTCCATTGCACAAAGGTCCATAGACCACATAACTGTGTCCTGTGATCCAACCAATGTCGGCCACACAGCAGAAAACATCTCCATCATGGTAGTCAAACACATACTGCAGGGAAATTATTAAATGAAGATTTAATTTCCTCCCCTTCCAGTAACCTTATATAACAACTCTTGGGTAGAAGTGTTCTCTTGTTGGGGTATTACTATGTATTGGTTACTGTAAAACTTGCTTAACATTATACCACCCTTCTCTGACCTGATATCTGTTAAGGTATACAGAAAACTGGGTGAGTTTTTGCAAGGATCAACAGCAAGATTTAGGTAGATGTATGTGTAAAGAAAGAAAGGGTCCACATGCAGTTATGTTGCATGGGTGATTTCTCTTGCTGCAATCAGTAGGGTATAACTACAGAGGTTTAAGTTTGCCATTTTGAGCTCTTTACAAATTGCTGTTGAGGGTATCGAGCTCTGTTATTTTTCTCCTGCCGAGTGTTGATGAAACGCTGCTGCAAAGAGTAAAAGAATTTTATTTTTGCACAAACCTAGTGTGACCCTGGTGTCATTCTGTCTTCAAGGACACTGCAGTTGGACTTTCAGTTTGGTGCTATAGAGCAGTGGTTCCCAACCTGTGGTTCATGGACCACCAGTGGTCCACAAGAACTAAAATATAGTCCGCAGCCAAAACGTTGTAATGAGAGCAACTGGTCTCACAAAACGCTCTTGTAGTGCCGAGGCTTATTAAATATGGTTTTCTGTGGGCAAGCAGATAGCAACTACTGGATGGCATATGTTCTGTATCAGAAACTAAAGCTGATTCCCAAATAACCAGATTGAATCTAAAGTTGACCAAAAACTGATTCGTAACCCTTTTGGTACTAATGTTGGAGAGTGGTCCCTGGTCAAAGTGGTCCCTGGTCAAAAAAGGTTGGGAACCACTGCTATAGAGGGACAGATTGTTTTCTGGCACTAAACGTAACAATATAAACTAGAGCTACTAGACTAACACAACTATCTTCTCCAGGCTGTATAGCCAATTGCTGGGCTACTGGGATGATGAGAGCAGTAGTCCAAAACAACAAGAAGGCACATTAGATGTGCCACATTACCTGTTTCCCTTCCCATAAAATATATGATATACCTAGATTAAAAACACCACTGCACTTTACCATATATTTTTACTAAGTAGACAGCATATATATTTTATGATGAGAAACATAATCCATGCAGTATACTGTGATTATCTCAAGAGGTTTTCCAAATAAAACCTCCATTGTATATTTCCCAGGATACAACATGAGAGGAGTAAAATAGATCCTACAGAGAGAGAAAGGCAGGATATAAAATAATAATTTAAGAAAACTGACAATTATGAGTCAGAACTCTTGACATAAGTTTCTCTACTAAGATGAAAAGAGAAAGTTACAACTTTTTAAAGCAATCTTTTGAAGAAAACAGAAGCAGCAAGAACACTGAAAAAACAAATGTTGGAATGTTACAGATAACTAATCTGCAGTGTTGATAATTTGTTTCCCTGAGCAATTTTCAGTCAGTAGCAGAAATCAGACCAGGATCTTCTGATATGCCGGTTTTGTTAACATTTGCGATTCCTGCACTGCATTATGGTGTCAACTCAAGCACTCCCATCTCATGCACCCAGTGCCTGCAAGTGCACTTAGCAATCATGCAGAAACTTTCCAAATTCAGGAGAGACACTCTGATTTCCTTCACTGAACAAATGCTGGCTTTGGATAGTCCACCAGGTCAGTCCTATTTGTGTGGACAATAACATTATTATTTTTCAGACTCAGTTCTTTACATGGAGGTTGCTACGGAGAGGATGAAAGGAGGATGTTGTCCCCAGTAAGAATTCAGCACCGGAAAATGGAATTTACCTTCAGTACCTCCACATTTCTAACATAAGAGTCATTGAAAACATCCGCTGATAGCATAAAAATATAGGCTTGGTGGCCAAAGAAAAAGGGCGGACAAGGTTACTAACAAAATTGAATACAACAAATTTAAGGGTTTCAGGTGTGAATTAGTTCAAGGTTTCACATTCTACATAGCTAGAAATTTGAAGACTGGTGGGAAATTTCATAGAATGGCAGAATTCTCATTGGGAAACAATGCCCTCATTTGCCCTCACTTTTATCTCCACCCTTGCTTTCCTAACTACCTGTTGTGCTAGAACAAACATTCACAATAAATAGACAGTTTTGTCTTTCATGCATGCCTTGCTATTTTATGTCCTGCCTGCTTTTCTAGGTTCTCGGCTCTTGCTTCTGTAGTGGTTATTGAGGGGGACGTGACTCTCTGTCTCCACCACCACAATCAGCCCCTAAGTTCACTATTGGGTCTGTTGCAGCAATCTCATTCTTTTGACCACAGATAAGGGTTCCAGTTCAGATAAGTGTTTAGGCAAAGGGGAGTGTGGGTGAAAGGTCAGTGTGCATTTTGCAATCGACTCTTTCCATTCTTGCTCATTTAGAAATGAAGGTATTATTATGAAGAGCAAAGGCCAGGAATTCAGTCTACGCAGTCACATGATTTTTAATGGCTGCTGAAACTAAAGGCAGGACTATACTTGGCAATGAAAGTTTTGTGATAAGTTTCCCAGCATTTGGGTTTTTGTTTTCAATGAAGTCAGCTAATGGATTGCTCAATGAACCACTGTTGTAACCTAAATTGTCTTTGTATTGTCGAAGGCTTTCATGGCCAGAATCACTGGGTTGTTGTAGGTTTTTTCAGGCTATATGGCCATGGTCTAGAGGCATTCTCTCCTGACGTTTCGCCTGCATCTATGGCAAGCATCCTCAGAGGTAGTGAGGTCTGTTGGAACTAGGGAAAGGGGTTTATATATCTGTGGAATGACCACGGTGAGACAAAGGACTCTTGTCTGCTGGAGCTAGGTGTGAATGTTTCAACTGATCACCTTGATTAGCATATAATGACCTGACAGTGCCTGGAGCCAACTTTTGTTGAGAGGTGATGAGATGTCCTTGTTTGTTTCCTCTCTGGTGTTGTGCTGTTGCAATTTTAGAGTTTTTTTAATACTGGTAGCCAGATCTTGTTCATTTTCATGGTTTCCTCCTTTCTGTTGAAATTGTCCACATGCTTGTGTATTTCCATGGCTTCTCTGTGTAGTCTGACATGGTGGTTGTGGGAGTGGTCCAGCATTTCTGTGCTCTCAAATAATATGCTGTGTCCAGGTTGGTTCATCAGGTGCTCTGCTATGGTTGACTTCTCTGGTTGAAGTAGTCTGCAGTGCCTTTCATGTTCCTTGATTCGTGTTTGGGCACTGCGTTTGGTGGTCCCTATGTAGATTTGTCCACAGCTGCATGGTACACGGTACACTCCTGCAGAAGTGAGAGGATCCCTCTTGTCCTTTGCTGAATGTAGCATTTGTTGGATTTTCTTGGTGGGTCTGTAGATAGTTTGTATGTTGTGTTTCCTCATCAGCTTCCCTATGCGGTCAGTGGTTCCCTTGATGTATGACAAGAACACTTTTCCTCTGGGTGGACCAAGAAAAGGTTGGCGTGTCAAGCCAACCCTGACTGGGACCGCCTTCCCCCTGGAAACCGATGTCCTCACTGCAGGAGAAGATGCGGATCAATTATAGGGCTCCACAGCCACCTACGGATCCCCTGCCAAGACACCACATCTGGAAGACAATCATCCTCAAACTATGAGGGATCGCCTAAGTAAATTAAAGTAATCTGTAGGCTATATTTCATATGAAATATGAAATTTACCCAGCCCTCACTCAGGGTCAACCTAAGTCTGAAACAATTTGAAAGCACAACAACAACAATCCTATATCATCAGCCAAAAGGCCCACACCTCCCACTAAAATACTAATAAGTTTATATTTGTTAAAACTGTTCATCATTTTAATTATTGTTGTATGTAATTATTGGTTTTATCATGTATTGTTATGTATTCATGTAGGCATCGAATTGTGCCGGCTGGAAGCCGCCCTGAGAATGGCAGGGTACAAATATTTGAAATAAATAAATAAATAAGGTGTTTTCTTCATTACTAATAAGATATGTGCAGTGTGCATAGGAATTCATTCATGCTTTTTTCAAATTATAATCCGGACCTCCAACAGTTTGAGGGACTGTGACCTGGCCCTCTGTTTAAAAAGTCTGAGGACCCCTGGTCTATGAAATTCATGGGGTCTGTATAAGTCAATAGGCAACTTGAAGGCACATGCATACACATATCTCCAATGCAATTCCTGAAATAATCATTACCATTCAAGCCTGTACAATCTTGATGGGGAAATATGGCATGTATGCCTCTAGGTAAGTCATGACTTTCCAAGCTTCAAGCACTGTTTGATGCCATGTTCTGGATACCTGTCATCTTTTCAGTTTCCTTCACAAGGGCTGACATTTTACTAGTTAGTACCAATTGGAGTAGACACATTCAGCCAATAGTTGAATAGTGAATCAACACTGGGGTAAATCAATAGATCTACTATAGTCAGGACTAACAATAGAAAATAGATCAGAGTTTGGCAATCCTATGCTAGCTATATGGCTGCGACGCCTAGAATGGAAGAAAGAAACTGAGGAATTGAAGACACCTTGATAATATCAGTCAGAAATAGACAGAACAAGAAAGACAAAAAAGTGAACTCTTCCATATGACCCTATCTATCTCTCACACACATTATTGCCTCCACCCTTACAGTCACATAACCCTCAGCACAGATGTTGCATTCAGCTTCTAGCATGAAGATAACATTTCCCTTACAGTCCTTATAGAATGTGCAGCATCTTCATTACCAATGAAGTTGCAGAGGGCAGGCAAAAAGGGAGAGTCAGCAATAAGGAAATATATAGCCCCTTTCCAAGAATGCAGATTGTCTTAGCCATTTAGTTAAGCTGGTCTTGGCCGCATATGCTAAACATCAACATCTATACATTATTTATTTATTGTATCAGAAGCAAACCAAGGGACCAGTTGAAATGTATTTAAAAAACACAAAGTTTAAAACTTGGCATTATATTAAATGTCCTTTGACCAGTAACTAGTCACTTGGAGTGCCTCTGGCGTTGCTATAAGGAGGTCCTCCTCTATGCATGTGGCAGGGGTCAGTCTGCATTGTAATAGGTGGTCTGCTCTTCTCCACACTCGCATGTCGTGGACTCCACTTTGCGGCCCCATTTCTTAAGGTTGGCTCTGCATCTCGTGGTGCCAGAACACAGTCTGTTCAGCACCTTTCAAGTCGCCCAGTCTTCTGTGTGCCCAAGGGTGAGTCTCTCATTCAGTATCAGCCATGGATTGAGGTTCCAGGTTTTTGCCTGCCACTTTTGGACTCTCGCTTGCTGAGGTGTTCCAGTGAGTATTTCTGTAGATCTTAGAAAACTATTTCTTGATTTACGGCATTGGCGTGCTGGCTGATATACAAACTGAGGATGAGCCGAAGATGTCACTGCCTTGACATGAGAGAAGCCTCCCAGCAGACTGAGCCCTGCCACATTCATAGAGGAGGACCTCTTTATGGCAACACATCTGTATCCCCTGTGCAATGTCTTTGTAGATGCCTGATTCTCTCACACCAGAAGCAACCAGAATCTATACATAATAATGACCAGATCATTTTATGCAGCTTCCTGGATGCCTTCCCAACTAGACTCTAATTTCAAATAGCGTTGTTACTATACGTAATTTCCGACTGATACTTGAGTACAACTCTCATCATTCCAGCCAATATGACTCCTTTGAATAGAGTTCAAATTACTTCTGAATAAATTGGCAAGACATGAGGTTACTTACAATCTTTTGATATTTTGTAGGCAATTGTTATCCAGTTGTCCAGTGAGCTCCAATGGGCAGCTTTTTCATTACTATAACAAGTGACACTAGTTTTAATGACACTGCTCACTGACCCTTAGTTTGTCAAACATTTTGAAAAGGTTATTTGTTTTGACTACAAGATCCAGACAATAAGAGGAGGAAAAATGTCACATCACAAGTTGGGGTACTAATTTCCATTATCTTCTACAGATAATTTTGCATTTTTGTGTCATCTTTACCTTGTGTGTGAGAGCAGCATATAGCAAGTAGCCTCCTTGTGAGTGGACCAGTCCTTTGGGCTTCCCAGTACTTCCTGATGTATAGAGAAGGAACAAGAAATCTTCACTCTCCAAGGCAACCGGCTCACAGTTTGCATCCTCTTTCACCATCTCCTGTCACAAGAAACAGAAAAAACAATCCCTCTTAAGACTCTTTGACACCACACAATTACAGCAAAGTGGAAATACTTTGATTGCCACGGGTCCATCCTATGATATCCCGGGGTTTGTAGTTTTATGAATTAATTAGAGAATTCTCTACTGGCAAGCTTGAAAACCTCCCTAAACTATAAATCTCAGGATTATGTAGGATGCAATCAAAGCAGTTGGAATGACATTTGTGATGCTGTAACTGTATAAAAGAAGCATGCTGTCTTCATAACTCCTGGTTTCCCTTTAATTCCCCTTGTACAACGGCCAAATGAATAATATACAACTTTTCATTGTTTTTCATCTGGACCAATGTGAGTGAGAAAAGAGTTCAGCCTTGCTTCCCTACACAATGAGATTCATTAGAAAACCCACCTCGTATATCAAATTTACTGCAGATTTCTAGAGATTGAAAAAGTTACTTTCTTAAAAAGTCTCCTAAAATGCTGAAAATTCCCAGTCAGTGGCTGTTTTTGAGCAAGTCCCACTCTCTGAACCTCTGAGGAAGATAAGGGCAAGAAATGATAGATTCACCTAAGAGTTGCCATAAGTCAGAAGTGACTTGAAGGCACACAACAACAAACATTATTGGGTTGCTATGAGTTTTCTGGGCTGTATGGCCATGTTCCAGAAGCATTCTCTCTCGACGTTTTTCTCAAATCTATGGCAGGCATCCTCAGAGGTTGAGGGATCTGTTTGAAACTAGGCAAATGAGGTTTATATATCTGGGAGGAAGAACTCTTGTCTGCTTAAGGCAAGTGTGAATATTGCAAATAGCCACCTTTATTAGCATGCAATGGCCTTGCACCTTCAAAGCCTGGCTGGTTGCTACCTGGGGGAATCATTTGTTAGGAGGTGTTAGCTGGTCCTGATTGATTCTTGTCTGAAAATCAATGCTACATTCACACTTGCCTCAAACAGACAAGAGTTCTTTCTTCCACCCTGGACATTCCCCATATATAAAAACCTCATTTGCCTGGCTTCCAACAGACCCTCAACTTCTGAGGATGCCTGTCATAGAGGTGGATGAAATGTCAGGAGGGAGTGCTTCTGGAATATGGCCATACAGCCCGGAAAACTCACAGCAACCCAGTGATTCTGGCCATGAAAGCCTTCCACCTCCTGTCTATGCATCTAAACCACCCCTGAAAGAAATTTTCTGGGCCTACTTCCCTGCAATGAGGATGCAGTTCTCACCTCCTCTAGTGGGATGTCCAGTGCTGACATTGAAACGTTGGCATCGGTCCTCTTTGAAACAAAAACTCGCTTCACCATTGGACACATTTTAATAGCTTGGTCAACTGTTTGCTTCAACTCCACCACTTTCCCCCCTCGGATGCTTTGGTTTACTGTGATCACAGTTTCGGATTTTGCTGGAGAAGATTAAATAAAATGAATTAAATACAATAGATTACTCCTTTCCTCCTCAACTTAACTGATATTCCTTGTTTAATATAATATTGGGGATTTTTTTTCTTTTAGGGGTAGAAATTATTCTGTTAGACAGCAACTCTCACGGGTCCACACCCCATGACTAGAAAGCTACAGTCTAAAGTGTGGTTGACAAGCATTATTATTATTATTATTATTATTATTATTATTATTATTATTAATTATACCTCACTTTATCTCCCCAAAGGGGACTCAATCCACCAGTATCTGTATTCTGGAGGCCTACATGGGCTCCAACCCTACTTCAGAAAATTTCTTCTTGGGGATGGGAGTTGGGATTCCTTCACAAATGCAGGATGGATAGACACTATATGACTTCCTAGATGGTGTTACTGAATTACAACTGTCCTTAGTCTAAGCCAGTATAGCCAATGGCCAGCATAGCCAATGGCAAGAACTGATGCAAGTGACAATCTCACTATACCTTGAACAATACATTTCTCTATCACTGAGATTCTAAATTGGGTTCAGGGCCATTAGAAAAATTACTTTAACTTGCTAATATCTGTGTCTAGGGATACTTTCTTGAAAAGCAAATCTGAACGTGGAATCTAAATTGAAATTAAAATCTCTTCCACCCATGCCACTTGTTATAATATCTCCTGAACTGGCTGATGACCACCCTCTTCTTTTACCCTTCATTCTGATGGACTGAATTAACTGCTCAAGAGCTCTTGCGCTCTAACCATCTGGTACCTGGGTCACTTACTGACTTGAGCATAGGACACTCTAACACAGTAGATCTCAACTTGTGGGTCCCCAGGTGTTTTGGCCTACAACTCCCAGAAATCCCAGCCAGTTTACCAGCTGTTAGGATTTCTGGGGGCCCACAGGTTGAGAACCACTAAGCACATTTCCCAGAAGTGATGAAGAAGAATAAGGTTTGTTCTTGGTCCAAGTCACCATCTGTTCTGCCCCATGTTTCAGGTCAGTGCACAGCCAATTTCCATAAATTCAATGTGGACTTTCTCACAGAAGTATAGGTTATGCCCCTGTGAGAAAAGTCACCTCAAGAAGTTCAGGCAGCTAAGGCTTCTAAAGGTGAAATAGTCAAATATCCTACTGCCATGGAGGTAATATGCAGATAATAATAATAAAATAAAAAATATGTATTCCACCCTATTTTCCCGAGGGGACTTATTTCCTCAGCTCGTGAAACCTTCTTCTGAGAAGGATCTTCCTCCGCCTCTGCTTCTTCCATGTTGGTCTGTTCAAGACCACAAGTCCTTTTCATCTTCAACCTCAAGTTCCTATATTGAGACCAGCTCTCCACTGTCTTATACTCCCAGACAGAGGTCATCACCATGTCATTGGCACTATCTTGAATCTGACCATGATTGATATGGACATGATTTTCATAGGAACAAGATTGTTATAGGTCTTATGACAGAAGATAACTGCACTTTGGAATGATCACTCCCCAGCTTCAGAGCTTACCTGTGAGGAGTATGAGCAGGAATGGTATTGTACTCATATGGAGCATCCATTTTATCACCAGTATAGTTGACACTAGCTGATATTGCCATCATTGTGATCCACTTGACTATCAATAAAATTGACAGATCTGAAGGTACCAGCCACAGGTGCAAACAAAACATCAGGATAAAATGCTGCTAGAACAGGCAATACAGTCCAGAAACCACACAACACTCATTTACACAATAGTCATTTACACCATGCTTCAGCACCATCAGAGTTAGTAACAAGCAGGCAAAGTTCTTCGGATCCAGAAAGCAGTGCTTCCCAGTTTCTACATTCAACCACTGAACCTCTAGATCAGCTCTCCCGTTTGATATTTCATTGTAATTCTCAATCTCACTTTTGGGGCAGCATTCTGAATAGCATGTTCCAGAGTTACCTTACCATTGCCTCCCCAAACTCAGTCCACAGCATTGATGGCCCCAATTTGGCCACCTTATTTACCTCACTCGCCGTATCATCCAAAATGCAGTTAGTGAGCATGTTCCTTGTGATTCATCCACACAGGATCATTCCAAGTCAGATTTTTTCTCTGTTTCATTGAATATGCCACTAATGCATACTCCTCCAACAACTCTGAGGTCTATTTCCTTGACTGATGATGTCTTTGTCTTCATAGAGCAGCTTTTAAGGAAGGTTCAAGCCCTCGAGTCATAAATTAAACATAATAGGCTGGGCTTTCAGACCTGATCTAACTTCAGGTTCAGAGTTGCCAACACCAGGGCACATTCTGTTGCTGCAATTCTTTCCTTAAAGTTGCATGCAGATCTTGGGATACTCCTTCTACCATATAGGTTAAAGGTAAAGGTTTTCCCCTGACATGAAGTCCAGTTGTGTCCGACTCTGGGGGTTGGTGCTCATCTCCATTTCTAAGCCGAAGAACCAGTGCTGTCCATAGAAACCTCCAAGGTCATGTGGCCAGCATGACTACATGGAGTGCCATTACTCACATTTGCATGTTTTTGAACTGCTAGGTTGGGAGAAGCTGGGGCTAACAACTCATGCCACTCCCTGGATTCAAACATGCAACCTTTCGGTGAGCAAAATACAGCAGCTCAGCGGTTTAATCCACTGCGCCACCAGTGGCTCCACCCATATATATAATCCACATCTAAGAAAGTTTTCAACTTCTCATGTTTTAAAGGAATTTTATACTATTTTTAATTATTGATGTTTTAATGTAACAGTTTATTTGATTGTTTTTCAACTTAGGTATCATATGGCTTAGCTGTTGCTTGTTTTAACTTTATTGTATGCTACCTTGACAGGAGAAATGCAGAATATTAATTAATTAAAATGCTTACTTAGCACTAAGAACCAAAGGCTTTCATTCAGAAAATACATTTCTCAATGAAAAATATGAAGTGTGTCCTCTCACATTCTTAGGGTTTCCTAAGTGAGAAATCCTTTTAGCCTAAAGGATTATTTTCCCAGACTTTTCTATTAAAAGATGGCTCAAGTAAGAACTAAGTATTAGGGAGACTCATGCTTAATCACTCCTTTTGTGGATTCAGCTGGTCATTGACAAGGGGCTGCTAGCAGAAAGATAAGGAAAAGGACACACCCAGTCTGCAAAAAGGAACTTCTTACCATCTTGGATCCTGTCTGCCAAAGCAACAGAACTGAATCCAGCAAAGACCACTGTATGTATTGCTCCAATTCGGGCACAGGCCAACATACTCATCACAGCCATTGGACATGGAGGCATGTAAATCACAACTCTGTCACCCTTCTTCACTCCCTGTCGCTTCAAGGTGTTTGCAAGGCGGCATGTCATCTCCAGCAGTTCTCTGTCCAAAAGAAATACCCAATAATGTCACTATAATCTGCTTTATTATTTCACCGGGCTCCTTCAATGCATGATAAAGAATGACAAGGATTATGGAATAGAATTTATTTGCTCCATTCCTTTTCCTCTACCATTTAAGATGTATGTGGAGGACCCCTTCTAGAGATCTTGAAATATAATTCTAGTCAGGGTTTATACTACTGGATGAAATGGAATATTTTGCGTAAAATAAAGTACCAGTACATTTTATGGCAATAATGTACGTGCTATGTAATACATTTTAGCATTTTTACATGTTAAAATCACACACATTCAAAAAGAGAGCAAGGTGAAATAAGTAGGTAATGACCTGTATGTAATTCGTTCCTCTTGCCCAGGCTCATCTTTCTCCCAGATCAGGGCCACTTTATTTGGAGCTTGGTGGACATGTCGGTCCAAGCAGTTGACTGAAAGAAAAGACAGTTGTCATCATTCACCCATCTGTGCTTTTTTATTTTAATCTTCTGATGGTCTAGTTTCGTTCTAAAGAAAGTTAAAGAAAAATGCAAAATTCCTGGAAGCTCCAAAGTGAATCCCATGATATATTGACCCACTTTAATAGCACAGGAGCAATTGTATCAATGACCCCTGGTGCTGCAATGGGTTAAACCCTTGTGCCAGCAGAACTGTTGACCAACAGGTCAGCGGTGCAAATCTGGGGAGAGCAGATTGAGCTCCCTCTGTCAGTTCCAGCTCCCCATGCAGGGACATGAGAGAAGCCTCCCACAAGGATGGTAAAACATCAAAAACATCAGGGCATCGTCTCTGCAGACAGCCAATACTCACACCAGAAGCAACTTGCAGTTTCTCAAGTTGCTCCTGACATGGAAAAAAAATCAATGGCCCTTTTCATCTCACTATTCCACAGTAAGATTGAGGCTTAGTCCTATCAGCTACAAAGTCCCCCAGCGTATTCAGGAATCCTTCAGTTTCTACAAGTGTCTGTAAGCAAATTATTTTGATGGGTCCTCCACCATTTCAGCTTTAGAAGCCACCATCAAGCCAACATTTATGAGGAAATAAATTATCTTATGTAAATGATCATGCTAAAGCAAGTTTTTAAATTGGGGAACTGAATGTAATTTAAATGTCATATATTATGTTGGATGCAGAATCTGTAGATGAAAGGGCTCCAGTCATTAAAAAATACCTCATTCGGTAGAGTCCCCTGAACCTCAGTGTAGTATTATCAATAGGCTGGAAGAATTGGTTTGAGAAAGATGTGCTAAAGGAATGTATTTCAACCAGCCAAACTACTTATGCTTATATTTGAATCCTATTTTTTATTTACGTCTCACTTTTCTCCCAGAATGGGATTCAAGGCTGCTTACAATAATTTTAATATATATAATTCAACATATTTTACAACATTTAAAAAGAAATTAAACATGCTAAAATAGTTAAAACACTGAAAGATATGTCAGCATATTTCCAATACAACACTAAAACATTAAAACAATATTTATAGCACTTACAAATAGACATACTACCACTCCATTAACTATTAACCTTTCTGTTTAAAATTCATGTTTGTACAAGTGTATAAGAACAAGTTAGTTCTGATTTGATTACCAAAGTCTAAATGCCCTATTATTAATCAATAGGTACATTTAATGAAGCGAGGTGGACTGGGGTCATCCATTGCACAGCCTGTTATCAATGCATCCCTCAGAATTCCTCAAATCAAAGTTAATAATTCACATAGCACAAAATTCAATGAATTGCACAATCCTGGTTGAATGAAAAATATGTTGCTCCTCTTTGATTCACAAGGAGAGGTAGATAAGAAAGGACAAGGAGGAACTGTAGTCAATTTCTATTTGGTGGCGTAAAATTAAACTCAAGCCAATATATTACAGAGGGTTTCTTTACTAAATAGTCAGATAACCATTTCTCAATTAATTGTTTCTCTATAGCAGACATTAGAGCAATTAGTACAGCTAAATAAATGATCAGGATTTCAGTTCATTCTGGAACACATTTTATGCTTAAGGAATTATACATAGAGTTTAGCAGTTCAACTACATTCCTGTGAAGCTTGTCACCCACTTTTCTATGTACTTTCCATGTTCTTTAAGTATTCAATATATTTTATCATATTTCTACTCTTGTGGAGAGGTGCTTACGAGTTTTGTCTGTCTAAAGAATCAAATAAACATAACTAGCCTTGGACACTGCACCCCTTATAGCAGTGGTTCCCAATGTTTTTTTGACCAGGGACCACTTGACTAGGAATCCCTTTGACCAGGAACCACTCTCCATCATTAGTGCCAAAGGGGTTATGAATCAGTTTTTGGTCAACTTTAAATTTGGTTTGGTTATTTGGGGTGCTGATTCAGAAAATTGCATTGGATAGACCACATCAGCTCTAGTTTCTGATACAGAACATATGCCATCCAGTAGTCACTATCTGCTTGCCCACAGAAAACCTAATTTAATCATCTAGAGCTGATGTTGTCTATCCAATGCAATTTTCAGATTCAGTACCCCAATTAACCCCGAGAAGAGGCCAAAAAAACAGAAACACCAAGGCACCCCCGCTTCCAGGTCCCATGTGGAATGGTTCCACTCAGGGCGAGGGAGAAGGAAGAGAAGTAGCAGTCAGGAGGCTTGGTATCATGCCTTTTGTGGGTAGTCAGCTTCTCGCCTCCCGACATCCCCATTGCTCAGTACTATAAGAGGGTTTCATGAGACCAGTTGCTCTGGTTGCTCTGTGTAGTAACTATATTTTAGTTCTTGGGGACCACTGGTGGTCCATAGACCACAGGTTGGGAACACTGCCTTATAGGGAGTACGGTACATTAAATGCTGATCTTCCTTAGTCAGAAAGATGTCTTGGGTCTCTCTGGGATGAACCATCACTGATAATGCTTTCATACCACTTTCCTTCTCAATTTTAAAGCATTTCTCAATACATATATCCATAAATGGATGAAAGTCCCACCCACGATACAACAATCTTCCAATGAATTTGTGCAGTTGAATAGATGGGAGAGTGAGCCAGGTAAAATGAGAGAGTGGGGCTGTTTGGGATTTTTGACTGGAGTGGATTTTTTTTTTACCTGCCTAAGTTGAGGAAATTGAGAAGGGGAGAAAGTAACTTTGGTCATGGCCCGGCTGGAAAGAACAAATTACTTTTGTTAGCTTAGAAACTGGGTTTGAGGCAGAAACTGGAATTCAAACATGGAAAGAGTTAATCCTACTAGGCAAGTAAAAAGTGACAAAGAATCTTGAGGCATTTTACAGCTTGCTTTTCATCAAGGACTGAGTGGAACACAGTAGTCATTGGGAATGTTATGGTAGTACTGGTAGGGTTTATTGTTGTTGTTTGCTTTCTTTCCTTTTTCTTTTAAATACATCCAGTTACTTTACATTTTCTGCATCTCATCCTTTTGTATCTTCTCTACTTGTAGAAGATATAATAGGAGATGTGCTGTCTCTTTGTTTCTATCTCTCCTGATGTGCTTTCTCCACTTTGGACAACTGTTGCAGAAGACTCAGCAGAAGAATGCAGTTTGCTCTCTGCCTGTGTGCTCCTCTGCAGAGAACTATCACCTAATGACAAGCCAATTCACCCCATCCAAGCACTTTTTGGAACAGCAGTTGCTGTCCTTTCTTGTCTCTCTGTGAAGGATCTCCAATTTTATCTAGCCGGAAAAATGGGAGTGCTGATTTATTTATTTATTTTGGTTTAAGCCTCTTTAAAATTGGTGGTTACTTATTGCTAACTTTATGGCGACTTCATCACTATTGAAACTCATCCTCTTGAACTCCAGTGGTTCCCTATGAAACTGGCTTCCCCTAACTACCTCTGTCTCAACTTACATTGAAAATATGGGAGGACATCCCCTGCGCTTATTGAGACCACCTTTACTGATGATATTGTTTTCATTTGATTAGGCTGAGGTAGTCCTGTGATGCTCACCTTTATGCACAAAGTAGGAAATTGATGTTTACTTTTTTATATGCAAAGAAACATGTGAAGGAAGCTAATTTCTCCATAAACCCCCATTTGACTTCCTGAAGTTCATGGCGTAGTTTAGAGCAGTGCTTCCCAATCTGTGGTCTGTGGAC
Organism: Anolis sagrei; assembly: GCF_037176765.1. NCBI lineage: Eukaryota > Metazoa > Chordata > Lepidosauria > Squamata > Anolidae > Anolis > Anolis sagrei. The sequence continues at coordinate 303,975,410 of NC_090021.1, read as the reverse complement.
CACCAATGCTCCTCAAGAACAAAAATATTGTCCACAGCTTTACCATTGCCTTGAAACCACACAGCAACAAGAGCGACTGGTCTCACGAAACCCTCTTATAGTGTCAAGGCAACAGGGCTATCAGGAGGGGGAAGACTGACTACCCACGAAAGATTTCTACTATCACATCAGCTCTAGATTATTTTTTACAAGGCATTGAAAGCCTATGTGTAAATCTCCTTGAGTCCACTTTGGGGTTGAGAAGGGCAGACTATAAATATGGTAAATAAATAAATATATTATTAAATATGGGGTTTCTGTAGGCGAGCAGATGGCGACTACTGGATGGCTTACGTTCTGTATCAGAAACTAGAGGTGGTGTGTGGTCTATCCAATGCAATTTTCTGAATCAGCACCCCAAATAACCAAACCAAATCTAAAGTTGACCAATAACTGGTTTGTAACCTTTTTGGTACTAATGTTGGAGTGTGGTGCCTGGTCAAAGTGGTCCCTGGTCAAAAAAAGGTTGGGAACCATTGGTTTAGACCTTTTTTATTTATTCTATCCATGTCATCAGTGGCATTGAAACTGGACAGGGAAAAATGTCTGGAGGAACTAAGTGAAGGGAATAGACAAATATCACTTCTGCTCATTTAACCCATAAAACATTTTTTTAAAAAAAACAGTCACTACTCTCGGCTTTGTATCTAAATAGAGCAAACTCTTCATCCTTTAATACAACACTACAGTTGCCATAACAGACAGCAGTACTATTTTCTACCTCAGACTTCTAAATGACTCATAAGACTCAAATCTCAGCATTGGATGGAGCGATGGGCTTCATTGAACTGGCTGTTTCATTATGCACTACAGCTTCTAGAGCATGTTTACATTTTTCCCAGCAATATTCTGACTTTGTCCTGCTTTAAACAAAGTCAGGAGGTACTCCAGAGTTCGTTGAAAACTTCAAAATATCCTGGGACTTTGGGGAGGTCTGGGGAGCTTGATCAGGTCTGATTTGACCTGCTCCACTGTCTAGAGGGATGCTGCCATCATCAGTTCTCTGTATGGTGTCATATTGTTCCCATGTTGCCACCATCCCGCATAAACTCTTGGCTTCATCGGTACCTCTGCTGATAGCAAAATAGGATGCCAACACAACCAGCAAAGGATGAGAGAACTCCCCATTTACTGGTTCCTCTCCCATCTTCACCCTTCCAGTGTTCTGTCATCTTCTCGGCTGCTTATGTCCAAAGTCCCATTTAAGCATAAGCAGAACATATATTATTGTCGTTATTAAAGACAAGAAATTGTATATCAGTGAGAATGAAATGGAACTTGCATTGAAGTGTCCAAGGCTATAATGGAGAGCAAGTCAGAGAGAACAGATTTGTTTACAACTTACCAGCTACATTCAGCTGTCCTCCCAGGAACCAGGACACGTGGCCTTGCTGTAGGTTACAGTTACTGACAGAATGAAAAGGACTGATCCACAAAAGTCGGCTTCTTGCTAGTGTTCCCCAGAAGGCATCTGTTTGCTCCACTGACACCTGATACAGCCCTTGGTGATCCACTGGTCCAGGAAAAGACGTGGCTTCTGGCATATATGAAGTCAGGGGTCCCCTGCTCCATGCTCTGGTTTTGTAAGAAAATCTGCCGCCAGGGACAACTTTTTGGAAGCAAGTTCTAAGAAGAAGCCAGGCCATAATTCTGGAGTACAAGGGGGACCCTTTGCTTTAACTCAAGGCAATCTTCCAGCATAAATCCTTGCTAGAAAAAAATACTATTATCTTTTTTTCCTGGCAGTATGAGATATGGATTAATTAAATCCTCCAGCACCAACTTGTAAATCCACATCCAGAGTGTCCCACGTACTTCCTGGAAAATGTATACAGGCATTTGGAGCAAAGTAAGTAAAAGAAATCCAATCCTTTCTGGAGGGAGGAGGACGATGAGTGGGATTTAGTAATGTTCAACCAGAATAACTTTTATGCAAATTTGAGCTGGTTTCTGTTCTGAAGCCAGATTGGGCTGCTCCTTGTGAGCAGAACCACATTCTGTCCACATTTTTCTTCTGCATTCCTCCTCTTAACTCAAGGCTCAGTGACGATATCTACAACAGATGCTAGTTATATAGGATTACAAGGCAACATTAATCTATGCACAAAGTATGGTATGCACTGAGGAATGGGATGCATAGATTGCAATGTGCCAATTCATGATAAAGGAAAGGGGAGGCGTGTTACTATTTGTATTTGCTTTTCCAGCAGAACCGTTACAGTAAGAGACGGCAGGGTATTTGCTTTGAGATACAACTCTTCTGACTCAATGTTTTGGTACTGTGCTCTTCTGGGAAATTCTGGGAATTCTAGGAAGCTTTACTAGGGTTTTTCCCATAAGCAGGTCAGTAACTGTAAGCAATCTTGTTGAAAAATAGCTTACTTACTGTTACCAGAATTGTTGTGGTTGTTATCATCAGTATAATTACTATTATAATCCAGCCTTTACCCTAAAATTGGAACTCAGGGTAGTAAAATTTTAAAAGATTGTAAGATATATTTAAAACATAATCAGCATTAAAATAAAAATAAACTATTAACATTATTAAAATAATACTAAATACACACTATACAACAGGCATGGGACAACTTTGGCCCTCCAGGTATTTTGGACTTCAACTCCCACAATTCCTAACAGCTGGTAGGCTGTTAGGAATTGTGGGAGTTGAAGTCCAAAACACCTGGAGGGCCAAAGTTGGCCTATACCTCCTATAAAATGACAAATAACAGTTAAACCAGTTTAACGTAACACAATGCAGCATCCTCTTAAACTGTAATGGCTTAATGCTCTGTCAGAGATGGCTAAAGATGTTGTAAAACAACAACTCCCATGTTTCCATAGCATTGAGCCATGACAGGATATCAACATCCATTAATTATATAGTGTCGATGCGCGAATGGCACCATTTTGAATTTCAGATTTTTTATAGATGTGTACATCTGTACGCAATGAGCTATTTTGGAGATGGGGCCCCAAGTCTAAACATGAAATTTATGTATGTTTCATATATATAAATGTGCACATGGCCTGAAGGCAATTAGAGAATCATAGAGTTGGAAGAGACCTCATGAGCCAACCAGTCCAACCCCCTGCCAAGAAGCAGGAAAATTGCATTCAAAGCACCTCCGACAGATGGCCATCCAGCCTCTGTTTAAAAGCCTCCAAAGAAGGAGCCTCCACCACACTCCGAGGCAGAGAGTTCCACTGCTGAACAGCTCTCACAGTCAGGAAGTTCCTCCTAATGCTCAGATGGAATCTCCTTTCTTGTATCCCAATGACCCTGTGGACAATTTTGTACTATTTTGTATTTCAGAATTCAAGATAAGGGATGTTCAGCTTGTACTAAACTTTGATCTGGGTCCTTGCCATCAATCAGACCTAAATGCCCTAAAGACACCAGATCACTGATCTTATAAGATAAGCAGGGTAATTCCTGGTTAGTGCTTGGCTGGGAGACCACAAGAGATTGCCAGGTGCTTGCTGGTTATATTACAGAAGAAAGAGCTGTGAGTATTCCTTGCCTAAGAAAACCCTATGAAATTCACGGGGTTGTCATTAGTTGATTGGTTATTTGAAGGGGTGTATACACATAGCGACATAGGGATGAAAATAACAAAATGTGCCCCACTAGCAATCCTTCCAAACAGGCTTTATATTCCAGGATCTGATCCTAGGTTTTCTGCTTTAAATTGGATTATATGAGTTTGCATTGCCAGACACTGGGATAAACAGAAAACCTGGGATCAGATCCTGGGGTATACGGCCTGTCTGGAAGGGCCCTATGGAAAAGTAGGCAATTCCTATTTTTCAGAGGGAAGTTATTTATATTTTTGTTAGATAAATCCTGCCCTCTAGTGGAAACACAAAGGGATGCATCCTTATTACTGATGTTTTAACATTTCAGAGTTACAGCTGGATTCTGATGAAAAGGCAAAAACTAAGGACAGAGAAAGATTCTTTCTTGAAAGAAGAACCACAGAAGACAATCAAAATGGTCCTGATTCACTGTTTCTGGTCTACAGATGCAACTCTGCAGGTAGACTAGAATTATTCTCATCCATTCCACCAAAGATTTCGGTGCCCATCATTCCTCTCTACAACATGGATTGGTGATGAAATTTGAAGACACCATTGTTTTGTTTTGTTTTGTTTATAGTTATAAAAAGATATCCCTCTTTTTCTAATATTCTACAGCTCACGATGCTACACAAGTGTAAGGTTGTATGTGTCAAGTGAATGAAGAACAAGAATTTGGTGCACACTCTACTTGGTTATTGTTGTATTACATGAACGTTTCCAAGGTTTATGTGGTGTTGGTGTGCAAGTGTTTCAGTCTTGATTATGCTGCATTCCTCAGGAAGCAGTGTAAGAATTGTATAGGATTACCTGATTGAAAACTGGAGATAGCTTCTGTACCTTTAATAAATGTTAGAAGAGGGTATTACCTGGTTGAGTAAGGAGCAACACCTGCTCAGATTCCCTCTTCTACACAAGCATTCACAAGATACAGGATCCCTCCCCAATTTTAATTCTCGCAGCCCTATAGGTAAGCCAAGTTTCACAAAACCACAAAACCAATTTGTAGTACTCTACCATAAAACTATAGCTTCGAACAGGTGGTTCCAACCTGGTTTTTAGGTGTATATAGCTCACATTAACCAAACTTTTGTCTGATTTCAGTCCAAAATTATGTCGAGTCATGCTGTCACAAGTCCCTAAATTGTGAAATATTGTGTTCATACAAAAAGGAAAACATTGTACTTGCAATTTTGTTCTTTAGTTGTGCATACTTGCTAGCGTCTTTTAAAACACAAATTGTTTTGTTAGTTTCTCCACTTTCTTTTTTATCCCAGGCATGAGGAGAAAGAGTGAATTTATGAAAAGCAAAATACTATTGCAAGAGATGGGGTTTGCATCCTGTCTCCATTGGTGCAGGCAGCTTTGGGCTTGGATTTGGCCCCAGATGGGAGTAAATAAGAAATTCATGAGGGTAAATAAGAAATTCATGTTTAGCTACATGCTCCGGATTTAACTTTAAGTCTCACTCCTATGCATTTTTGCCTGGAAGCAAGTCTCACTGAAGGCAATGGTAGTTAGCTACTAGGCTAGTAACTGGAGCAGCTATAGGGAGTACACAATGCCCCTATTAAAGCAGCTCCATTAGTTGCTGATAAGTTTCTGGTCTTAATTCAAAATACAGGTCATTACCTATAAAGCCCTAAACTGTTCGGGCCCTGCCTATCTTTGTGACCGCCTCCCCCCCCCCCCCCATGTACTTGTGTTGGTGGGGACGAGGGAGAGGACCTTCTCAGTGGTAGCCTCCCCCCCCCCCCAGCTTTGAAACAACCTCCCCAGGGAGATTAGGCAGGCCCCACATTGTCCTCCTTTTGTAGAGATCTGAAGACTCGGGTGCTTAAACAAGACTTTTGAGAACATTAGCCCAAGTGGTCCGCAATAAATGACACAGCACTACACCTTCATCCCATGCCCTTGTTCCTTAGCTACAATTTGCACGGTCCCATCCCCTTAACTTGTTTACAGTGTGGCCATGTCCTATGATAGTTGTCACCATAGGTTTTGGGCATTGTTCTGAGTTTTTAAATTGTTGTTTTATATACTATATGTTTTACTTTATTGTATTGTACTGTGTGTTCATTTTATGCTCTGTTTTAGGCACTTTATACCATACGTAAGCCGCTCTGAGTCCTTTCAGGGAGATGGAGGCAGGGTACAAGAATAAAGTTATTATTATTATTATTATTATTATTATTATTATTACTTCTGAGTATGCATATATAGGAATGCATTGTGGGAAAGACTCGGTAGCTAACATGTTATTTTTGCTCTGAGTCGCCTTCGGGCTGATATGAGCGGGGTGGAAATAATGCAAATAAATAAATATATTTTCTTTTATGCCTTATTATATGGTTTCCATCACTTTCTCTGAATATTATCAAGCTTTTTTTCAGTCTAAGCTAAGATGGCCTCCATTTTTCCAGGTTCTATGCTACTAATACTATATCCATTATTTATTTATGTATTTATTTATTTATTTCAATTATTTGTACCCCGCCTTTCTCAACCCCCAGAGGGTGGCTTACAGCCGGCAATGAGTCGATGCTCCCACATACAACATAATAAAATACAATAATTACATACCGGTAAAAACATTAAATCAATTCAATGTCTTGCAGCACATGTGAAAAAAACTACAATCTTAAAAGTGAAAGGATCAGTTATGTATTATTGTTTAAGGGTTCCTTCATATATTATCCTCTTTGGACCAAACATGTGGTAACTTCCTTTTACCACATGAATCATACCTGTCCAATGATGAACAATATTGGAAGTTGCAGTCCAACAACATCTGGAGGGCTGCATAATTCCCATGTTCACTTACCAGTAATTTCTCATTTCCTTCTATAGAAAATAGCCACATATTTTGCCTGCTTGCTATATTTGAGAGGAGTTCGTTAGTAACCCCGTGTGACAGTAGCTTTAACTCTAGCTGCCAGAAGAGTAAATGCCTATTTTCCCTAACACATGCAGCACAAACTTGTCTCCTCAGAGTACATCCTGTCATCCTGAATATGCATTTTGTTGTCCCTAATATATTTCTTTTGTCACAAAGTTTATATCATGAAATCCATCTTAGACTGTATTTGTAATAAATCTATTTATGCTTAGTGTTCTTCATGGCCAGCACTTCAACAAATGGGTAAGGAGAAGAATATATTTAAACTAGAGTTCCAAAATTCTCCAGCCAGCATTGATCCCAGTTGGCTTGTTGAGGGTTATGGAAGCTGTAATCCAAAAGTACTTTCTATCTCTGACAAACACGCTTCTTTATTTTAAAACATAATTTTACCAAACATTTTATCAAATGTTTTCACATGGGCTGCATTTTATCAAATGTGGGTAAAAATAGTGGAAGATGCAGCTTTTGTGTTCAGAAAGAAGACTTCAGAGGAATTCTTGGTGACAAACCAGATGTGTCGCTGAGATCAAGGATGAAGAGAAAAATCTGATGGGTCTTTGATCTTCATTTTACTCTCATTTACTACCACTTGTACTTCTAATCAACGTTTGGTTGTAAGTATAATTTTTATAGTTTTTGATTTGGTTTTTTTTCCTTGCCTGAAAAATCATGAGATATGTTAATAGTGGTATTTTTTTAAATTATAGAACAAACCAACCAATAGAACCTCATAACAAATACCAGCACCTGACATGGGAACATGGAGTGCTCAGTTTAGCCTAGGCAGAATTCTCCTCCATCAGCAAGCTCCCCAATAGGAATGGGGAAGAGCCCTTAAGAGTAGTAATTCTCAACCTGTAGGTCTCCAGATGTTTTGGCCTTCAACTCACAGAATCCTAAAAGCTGGTAAACTGGGCCAAAACACCTGTGGACCCACAGGCTGGGAACCACTGTGATAATTGAATGCATAATGACAAAGGTATTCTCCAGGACCTATGTCTTAATAAGTAGCTCAAAATACAGGTATGAAGTAAATGTGAACTATAACCACATAATTATGGAATGTGTAGTCTGCACTGCACTTGTAAATGCTTAACATGTATGAGATAGGAGCGAATGAACAAGGAGCACCTAACGCTGTAGAAAATAGAGCCAACGTGGTCTAATATTTCGGTGAGCACTAGAGTATGATTCTGAGGACCAAGTTTTGACTCTTCGCATGATTGTGGAGACCCACCAAATGATATAGAACAAGCCACACTCTTTCAGCCTCAGAGAAAGACCAAGGTGTCTGCATACAATTTGCCAAGAAAACCTCATCATAGATTTGAATGTCAGACTTGAAGGCATACAACATTTTAGAAAACTATTTCCCATCTGTCCCTTAACAGTCCAGATGTGCAATACCACTAACAGTTCAAAAAAAGGAGTTTGTAAATATTGGACTCGATTCGGTGTTGTTTGACCTAAATGTTGATCCACTGGGAGGAAAGTTGGGGTAGGATCATTATAACTGCTAAATCCATCAGTTTACAGGTTATACTCAATGTACTCATGCTAAGAATCAACAATGAACTATTCCAAATCTATCCTGGCTTACTAGAAAGAAGTATGTCTGGAGAGAGCAGCAATTAGATCTACTGGCAATCCATTATGGAAAAACAAGAACCTGGCAGAATACCATTTGCCCGTCTTCAAATTGTGCTATCTGTAAAACTAAATAGTGGTCAGGTCAGTTGGGAGAAATAAGCATTTAATTTTCCTCTTGTCTCTTTAAGCTTGGTGTTATGGCACTCTGAATACTAAAGTAACAACAGTTTGGCAAATCTGTTTGAGGGTGCCTTGTCCCTAAAGCCTGACAGCCCTGAATAGATCTACCTTCATATTATTTGAAGTTTGGGTCTTTTATATTTTTCTTCTCTTTTGCCAGAGTAAGAATTCGGGTCTCCTCTAAACTGCCGTATAATAGTTTCATAATGCAGTTTTATATAATGCAATTCCACACAGTTAAACTGCATTATGAAACCACATTATAAATGGCAATGTCAATGGGGCCTCAGATACCCCATGATTTACCATACCACAGACTTCAAGCAACATTACACATTGTGAATTCCACACTTCATCCTATATGAGTGAATGCATGGCTTCTGGAGCAACTGGACATGCCCAGTCCTATGATGCATAATTCAGATCCGTGGGTTTGACTAAGCGAGGGTCCATCAGAACTACCTTATAACTTTGTTCCTCAGAGTACTCTACTAACTTCAAACAGTTTCAACTGCAAAACGATGTGCTAATAATAAAGGTCTGTCACCTAGTGACTGATTATGGTACTGTAGTCCTCAAACACATCACGATATTCAAATAAAGTCACTGAATAATTAGTTTAAATCCCAAAGTGCACACATCTAAGATTGCTATAGCACATGTGCCAAGTTTCAGATGTTTAGGCATTATGGTTCTAGACCAATGAGAGAGAGGCCTTTTGTAAGTAAAGTGACAAGAACACAGAATTCAGGATACCCAATGAAAATCTATTTAAAATTATGCTGAACTATGAATGTTGTGGAGGTTTATAATTTCCTGAGGCTTGTGCATTGAGTACCTTCATTGTTCTTATAGTTCCCTGCTTGTTTTTTTGTTTTTAATACTTTTATGACAGTGCCCATCACAGTACATGATCAGTCTGAACTATATACATAGTACAGATATATCAAGAGATCTAAGCCATCCATTTTCCCCATCCTCATCCTTTAAGTGCATTACAGCATAATGTTTGCCAATCTTTAGTTCAGTTTTATTCTGATTTATCTTTACAGAAAATGGCACCAAAAAATCACAGGTTTCAAATGACTAATTGTTACAATTTTGTATCTTAAACACCTCAAATACCAACTTTTCTCACCATATGTACATTATTTACATACCATGGTCTATAATCTAACACACCAAATAACGGGGGGGGGGGGGGGATAGATAAGGATTATGTGGGAAGGAAAGATTTAATCATAAAGAAATAAACAGCAACTTCAGGTAAAAAGATCTTTGTTGCAAATAAAAATAGGAAAGGATATGTGGGCCTTCATAGAAGAATAGAAGAGGATGTCACTATGGAAGTGAGTGAATTTCTTTATGACAGTGTATCATATTAATGTTTTTGAAAGCCATTGGCTATGTGAAGCTTTGTTGTTGTTGTTTTTGGATTTGGAGTATCAAATAAGTGCTTTACTTCATTTTAGTGGCATTGAACAATTTTGTTACTGATGTTCAACTAATATTTAACTGTACATGATAGCGATAGGTGAAGTGCACACAAACAGCTTGTCCTATGTAGATTGTTTTGCAATCTATCCTTATCATTTGCAAGCAAATACCAGTAATGTGTACCTTTGAATAACTGAGTGATCAAACTCCATTGGGAAGACTTCTATATAATATTAAGCATGAGGCATCACTATGATACCAGTTCACACATTCATTTGAGAGTCAAATGCTGTTCCAACACAGTTCCACCCTCAAAACGTGGCTATTTCTTGACTTCTATTTGAGAACCATGATGTTACTTACAAGACTACAGAGCACAAGCCCAGCCTTAAACTGGGATAAGGTTCACAAACTGGTACTCAATACTGGGTATAAACCCATAGAATAAGATAAGTTACATAGTGCGTGGACAATGCATTTCCCTTGACGTGTCAACAAACCACGCAGATCCTATATGTCCAAATTTGGGAGGAAGGAGCAAAGCTCCAATGTCAGACAATATAACATCCAACGTGCCTTGACACATTTGTTTCAGAAATTAAGCACTCCTTTCCAATTTCAGTGCTTTCTCAGGAAAGAAACATGGAAAATTTAGTTCATTACAATGGAATACCGCATTGTTTCAATAGATTTTTCTCTAAAGTGATATTGGTCAAGTGGAGTGGGGGATAGCAATGCTACCTGAGCAATATAGGTGAGTATTTTGGGATAGTACAATCTGGATGGCACAAATGAGCAATTTTTTCTGCAAGGGAAATTCACATTGCACTAAAAGGGTATCTGGGCCTCTTTCATCAACAATTTTGATATTGCCATGAAGGCGAGGCTCGCTATGAGGTAGGGTTGTCACCTGGCCAGTTTTAGATTTGGCCTGATGTTAGGAAGAGGGAATGACTTTCTTTTTAAACAAGCTTCAATGCTAGGCAATGAGCAGTTTAAAACACGCATATATTTACATAAATTAATGTATAAATATGAAAAGGGTCATTCTTCCCTGGGAAAGCTAAGAACCTGACAAAGAGGAGAAAGAGGTTAACTCTGACCATGAAATACAGTGAGATTACAGAAGGTACTCTGAGAATGGGGCAACAGAGACTGAATGATAGGGAAAGAGAGGAAAGACATGGCCTTGGTGTGGTGGCTGGTGTTGAGGAAAAAGTCCTAGCAAGCTGTGTTTTCCTCTTGGACTAAGATCATGATCGTATATAGCCCCCTTGCCCTCTCCCCATTTAAAACAAGGGAAGGCCGTAGAGCCACAGCATTCCTGAGGACAAGGATTGCAGGAACAATGCACTTTAGAGGGGCGACCAGTCTCTAGACATACCCAGCAGAACATGGTCTTAGCCTGTGACATCCTGAAATGTACAGAGACCAAGTGAGACTTCCCCGCAGCTGTGAAGGGACTGCAAGAGGGACCTCGGTAGTCTGAGAGAAGGCATAGTTCCTAGAGGAATCGGTCTTTGAGGAGACAGCTGTTTTCCCATCTTCCTCATTCTAAACCAGATTCTCTTCCTCTTGTGATAAATCTGATTTTTCCAATTGCCGTTCGTCCTCCATTGTGGTAACCGGTTCTTCGTTCTCTGGCTTCCTGGCTGGATTAGGAGGATCTGCAGGGATGGTCCCCAGGACTTTGGTGCTATGCTCCTGAGCTTTGGCCCTGAGGGCAGCAATGCTGTTCTCTCTGAGTTCCTCCTGGGAAATGGTGGTTTTGGAGTCTGGACCCCTTTCTTCCTTGTCACTCTTGTCAAGCTTGGGCAGGGCCTGGCGCTCCACCTCTGGCTTCCTTCCCGCCTCAGCCGCTGCCTCCAGAGATTTTTTGTGCATTCCTAAAAAGAATTGTTGGTATTCGGGTTTAGAAAAGCGCCTGGGCATGGGAAAGCCATCTTGAACTGAAAACAGTAAAGATAAAGAGAGGCCAGAATTAAGGAAAAGCAGAAAGCCTTGCTTCACACAGCAGTCACACAGAGAGCCCACTGCAATGGGTCCTGCGCACGAAGGTGGGGAAGGGGGAAAACTTCAGGCCAGCTCTCGGTCAGAGAGGGCCAGTCATCCTAGCTGAGTCACTAAAGCCAAAAGCTAGATTTGGGCAGATTTTAATATGCAATAAGATAAGGCTACACCTGAATTTATTCCTTCCGACATTATAACCCTAGAGCCAAGTCTACATACATTAGACAAGTTGGGGATAGATATAATGCAGGCATGGGCAAACTTCAACTCTCTAAGTGTTTTGGACTTATCAGCTGTTAGAAACTGTGAGAACTGAAATCCAAAACACCCGAAGTTCCATTGTTTGCCCATGTCTGATATAATGTATTGTCATAAATAGAGTTTGGAGTAGGGAACCACTGCTTATGAAGATACTGTACATAGTTAGAAATGCCCAGAGGCCATTATTTTAGAAAATATGAAAGTGACAGAAACTATCTGCTTTGAAATCCTAGTGTTTGGGAATAGAGACTTGGGGCCGCTGACTCTAATGTCTTGTACAGTTCCCAAGTGACAGAGAAAAAGCAGTGGAGGAAATGCATTCTTGCAGTAATTCTGCAAGTCAAGATTAGCCTGTGGACTATAAATATTGTTGGATTGCTAAATCTCTTATTAGCCCTAGCCAATGTAGTCAATGGTAACGGGTTATTGGAATTGCAGCCTAAGCAACATGGTGAGTGATGGCTACTGCATGTAAACAACAAAAACCCTATTAAGTAAATCTAGTTCTGCTATCATCTCTGGGGCTGGAAAGAAGTAAACATCTGCCCTTTGCCTCTCTGTTTTTCAACTTTTGGTTTCATGTAGTAGACAGAAGCATGCAGCAACATTTTTGTAAGAAGCCAAGTGTTAATTTAGTTTTTAGAATTAGTCTGAAAAGCAGGAGAGAAGAGCAAAGCAAGGAACAGGAGTGGAAGAGGAAATCTGCTAATCCCATAATGAGGCTATTCGTTTATATAGTTTCAAAATGTTTAAACAAACTAATTGCATTGAATCTGGGATTTGCCTTCTGTGAATGAAAGGGCTGTGCTCACAGAAGTTGCTTTTGCTCTTTTTCAACAGATTTTAAAAGTTCCCCGCGCACAACACGGTGTCTTCCCATGCCCTTTTTAGCACTTGAGTGGGCCTTCTTGTTAACCCCTATGAAATCCTATGAAATGCTTAGTGAAAAAACTAGATAGAGAATTCTGGCTGAGAATCCTAAAAGCTCATTGCTAAAATGCAGATCATAGAATTCCACAACTGGAAGCATTGAAATCCTGAGAGAGAACCTTTTGAAAAGGAAAGGATGGAGAAGGCACATTGAGGATAAACGGATTTATTTTAGCATGAGTTTTCATGAATTTTAACCCATTCCTTCGGCTATATCGATGAAAGTAAATGAAAGCTCATGCTAAAATAAATCACTTAGGACCTTGTCACATGGCTGCCGGCGTCATTCCGATTTGTCAGGTGGCATGGAGAATCTGACGCCCCACAACCCACATTGCCCAGATCCAGGTGAGGGCAATCACATGGGGGGGAAACATGGAGCACACATGGAGCGCACGGCTTCCCTCCACTTATTCTACGGCAAAACGTGTTGCTCTGGCAGTGGCATGCGCCGGTTCCATCCTCCTTTACCCACAGAGCCATGCAGGTGTCGTCTGATGGGAGCCAGTCAGCTCCATGAGTGACCTGGGCTAAAACTGCTGCATGTCGCCAATTTTAGCCCCATGTGAAAAGGTCCTTAGTCTTCAAATTGCCACTATATTCCCCCCACACTTTCCTTTTTATTCTGAAACAGAGTAACTCTAAGAAAATGGATTCTGTGGGGAAACTATAGGCATGGTTCATGCCTGCAGCAGTATGCTTCATGTTTAATTCTATCAGGAGTGTGCAAGTCATGACCCTACAGATGTTTTGGACTGAAGTTCCCACCATCCTCATCACTGACCATGGTGGAATGAGCTGATGGAAACTGCAGTACAATAAACAACAGACCTCAGTTTGCCCTGACCTATATATGTCCTTGACCCAATTGCTCCTTCCTTTCTCCCAGAACAGAGGCTAGACAAAACAGATCTGTTCCCAAGGCTGATATCTTACCCAACAGCCAAGGAGCGCAGGATTCCATTATGCCATCCTTGGCTGATTTGAGGATGGATTCTGGCAGTGGGATGGAGTGACGTACCATTGCACCATAAAGCCCATATTCTGCCATTACACTGCTTCTGCCCCAGCATTTCTCCCTCTTCCGCCATTTGGCCCTTCGATTCTGGAACCAAACCTACAAAAAGAAATATCATTAAATAAAGCCAATACTGTGAAATAATAGATATGCTAGTATGGGGTTACAATTAGAAGGGTTGCTTCTAAACAGATGGATCCTGATACCAGTAGACTATTGCACAGGCCCTGTAAATTAACATACAGTTGGGAACATACTGTTTTATGAATGTGCAGGATGGGTGCTACTGTTTAGTGCAGTGGTTCCAACCTGTGGTCCATGGACCACCAGTGGTCCCCAAGAACTAAAATATGGTCCACAGACTCACCGTTACTACACTGTTGCAATTAGAGTGACTGGTCTCGTGAAACCCTCTTATAGTGCCAAGGCAACAGGGATGTTGGGAAGGGAGAGCGTGACATCCACAAACAGCGTGACCACAAGCCTTCTGACTGCTATTTCTCCCTCCTTCCCCCTGAGAGGAGCTGTTCCATGTGGCACCTGGAAGCGGGAGCATATTGGTGTCTTCATTTTTAGGCCTGTTCCTGGGGTTATTTGAGGTGCTGAATCAGAAAATTTGAATGGGATAGACCACATCAGCTCTAGATTATTAAATATGGTTTTCCATGGGCAAGCAGATGGCGACTACTGGATGGCATATGTTCTGTATCAGAAACTAGAGTTGATGTAGTCTATCCAATGCAATATTCTGAATCAGACCCCCAAATTACCAAACTAAATCTAAAGTTGACCAAACACCGATTTGTAGCCCTTTTGGTACTAATTTTGGAGAGTGGTCCCTGGTGAAAGTGGTCCCTGGTAAAAAAAAAAAAAAAAAAGGTTGGGAACGACTGATTTGGTAGCACCAACTGTTGTAGATAGTAAAGGTAAAGGTCCAATTCAATGGAACAATCATTTGAAAGAAAAAACTAAAAGCACTAAGAATGATTTTGTACGAAGTACTTCCTTAAGCAAAATAGCCAATCACTGTCCATAAAAAGTAAAAATGAAAATGATGAATGGTTGTTTTAGATCAAATTGTAATTTAGAAGAGTTAAAATGGCTGGCTTTATTTTTTTGAAATTAGTACTGGTGTTTTAATTTTTTAACGTAAGCTAGAAGAGTATTTTGCTATTCATTTAAAAATCAATCAATAAATTAATGGAGTTATAAAATGGTGCCTAATGAATCTCTATGAAGCTGTGAAGTTTTTGCCTGTCCAATATGTCCTTGCCTGTGTCAACAGACACATCGCACACACAAAAAGAGAGAAACATATTATTCCATATTCATGTTTAAGCTGATCTGAAAATTTTCAACCGGGGGTGGTGGAGGGAGTTGAACTTGGACACACACACACCCCTTGGCTATAGGCTTGCATCCTACAGCACCTGAAATGCAGGTGTGTGAAGTAAGGGTGCCTGAATAGGAATCTCTGACAAGTGAGATACTGAATGCACAATTTCAAACAGTTCCAATGAGCCTTTTAGCCTTTTTTCTCCTTTAGGTTGTGACCTGCATTTTCGCTTTCCTTCTCTCCACAGTGCTAGTAGGGACCGGCACTTGATGGCTCAGTTGCAGGACTAGAATTAATTCCTCATTAGTGTCTTCCTGTGCTAGTGGCTTTTGGCTCTCACTCCTGGGATTCCCTCTTCCATTATTTAATGGGCAGCTGCATTGCAAAGGAGGAGAGGTAGATCGTGGGGACATTGTGATAAAGGTGGTTACAATATGATAAAGAGGGCTTGTTCAACCCAGACTGTGGTGGAGCAGGGAAGAGACTTAGCCCCATCATCCCTGCTCTGCCACAGTCTGCACTGAACATGTATTGCAGTTTCAAACCAATATTAAAGAAAGTGTTTTTGCTGTGCAGATGATTACACAGAAAATCCTAGAATCCTAGAAATCCAGTGTGAGGCCTGGATGGGGATTGCACAAACCACAGATGCACATTTTGCACAGTTTTGTGGGAGGTTGTTGCCTGGCTGCTGGAGTTTGGAGCTAGATTCGAACTATATTAAGTGGTCAGATAGATGAGGCCTTACTAGGCCTCGCCTGACCTTCCAGAGACCCACACCAGTTGGCCACATACATTAAATTGTCATTGTAGATGAGGGCTTACTGGGCCTCGCCTGCCCTTCAGGAGGCCCACACCAGTCCCCCACATACATTAAATGGTCAGTGTAGATGAGGACTTACTGGGCCTCACCTATCCTTCAGGAGGCCCACACCAGTCCACCACATACATTACATGGTCAGTGTAGATAAGGCCTTACTAAGCTTCAACTGCCCTTCAGGAGGCCCACACCATCACATACATTAAATGGTCAGTGTAGATGAGGACTTACTGGGCCTCGCCTGCCCTTCAGGAGACCCACACCAGTCCACCACATACATTGCATGGTCAGTGTAGATGATGCTTTGCTAGGCCTTGCTTGCCCTTCAGGAGGCCCACACCAGTCCAGCACATACATTAAATGGTCAGTGTAGATGAAGTCTTACTAAGTTTCAAATGCCCTTCTGGAGGCCCACACCACCATATACATTAAATGGTCAGTGTAGATGAGGCTTTGCTAGGCCTGGCTTGCCCTTCAGGAGTCCCATATCAGTCCACCAGTTGCATTGCATGGTCAGTCTAGATGAGGCCTTATTAAGCTTCAACTGCCCTTCAGGAGGCCCACACCAGTCCACCACATACGTTAAATGGTCAGTGTAGATGAGGACTTACTGGGCCTCGCCTACCCTTCAGGAGACTCACACCAGTCCACCACATACATTGCATGGTCAGTGTAGATGATGCTTTACTAGGCCTTGCTTGCCCTTCAGAAGGCCCACACCACCACATACATTAAATGGTCAGTGTAGATGAGGCTTTGCTAGGCCTTGCTTGCCCTTCAGGAGTCCCACATCAGTTCACCAGATGCACTACATGGTCAGTGTAGATGAGGCCTTACTAAGCTTCAAATGCCCTTCAGGAGGCCCACACCAGTCCACCACATACATTAAATGGTCAGAGTAGATGAGGCCTTACGAAGCCTGGCTTGCCCTTCAGGAGGCCACACCAGTCCGCCACATCCTTGGGGCCGCCTGAGCCCAGCAGAAATCTATTAGCCGGCTTGGCTGGCTGCCTGCCTGCCTTTTGCCCATTTTGTCTCCCATTTCCCATTCCTCTTGTCACTCTCTCCCCTCCTCTCCTCTCCTCGCCTCAGAAGAGGCATCAGCTTGGAGATGAAAAATTGCTCACGGCCTATTCAGGAGGAGGCAAAGGAAGAGTCAGCCCCAGGGGCAGCCTAGGCCTGATTGAAAAATAAGTTAATTTCAGTTTGAATCGATGGGCCTCAGGCACTGAAATATCACGGGAAATTAAAGCGGCTGCTCCCAGGGGATGGGCGCCATTGACCCGCGCTAATTAATGCCGCGTCGAAGTTCCCGCTCGCGGCGCCTCCTCCCTTTGGCGGTGCCACAGGCCCACGCAGTCATGCCACCGGCTTTTTCTCATTTAACTAATTAGGCTGGAAAATTGGGTGTTAATTTGTTTAGGAATCCTTTTTTAAAAATCAAAAAAGCTCCTTCATTTCTGGCCCACCATTCCCTTTCCGGGGAAGCAGCCTATGTCTCCATAGGGATGGAAATGAATGGCGGGGCCTGGCTGGCAGATGGATGCTCGGGGGTCACTCTGCAATCTTCTCCGACTTGATTGCTTGATTAGGTCGTTAGCACATTTTATAAAAAAAAACACGCTTGCCGTCTGGCGCTGGCCTGATGAGTGGGACGAGGCGGGAATCGCCTGGGTAATTTATCTTTTTATACGGCGAAGGGTTTGATTTCAATCTGCAGATCTATGGAGGCGCCTTTGACACCTGTTTAACATGATAGAGCTGATAGCTTAACCCTCTGATGACTCCTCTTGGCCGTCAGAGGCAAGCAGGCAAGATATTGGGGGGGGTCTCCCCCAAATCATATTTGGGGGCAAGGAGAAGGCTGAGAGAAGGGGAGATTGTAAAGCTAAGGGGAGTCTAGTTTGCAGGCTTCCCTGTGGAGAAGGAATGGTGTTCCTAGGCCTTTGAGGCTGCAGTAATTCTACAGTGTATTTGCACCCTGAGATTACTTCAAATAAAGCAATTTTGAAACATGGGAACTGTCATTGAGGGTGAATCTACACTATAGAATTAATGCCGTTTGACACCACTGAGAGTGTATTTTCTATTTGCTTTAGATCATATCCTGAGGGCAATCTGTATATCCTAACCATATTCAGATAGGATGATTTATCAACAAGAGTGTCTGGTTACACTTACACTGTAGATTTTTTTTCATGTTAGGAGCAACTTGAGAAGCTGGAGCTCACAGATGGAAGCTTACCCCACTCCCTGGATTCGAACTGCTGACCTTTACGGTCAGCAGTCCTGCTGGCACAAGGGTTTAACCCACTGCGCCATTGGGGGATCCTACTGTATGATTAATGCATTTTGACAAACCTAAAGACCTTATAAAACTACAGCTTCCAAGATTTGAGGGCATTGATTCTAGGGCAAAATCAAAGACAAAGTCACTTCTGATGTGAGACAATTAGTCTTCTGCAAGTACATTGCCCAGGGGACGCCCGGATGTTTTACCATCCCTCTCTCATCCCTCTCTCCCTCTCTCATCCCTCTCTCATGTCCCTGCATGAGAAGTTGGAGCTGACAGATGGGAGCTCAACCCGCTCCCCAGATTCAAACTACTGAACTTTATGGTCAGCAGTCTTGCCAGCACAAGGGTTCAACCCATTGTGCAATCGGGGGCTCCTACTGTATAATTAATGCATCTTGACAAGTCTAAAGACCTTATAAAACTACAGCTCCCGGGATTCGAAGGCATTGATTAGTGGGCAAAATCAAAGACAATGTCGCTTCTGATGTGAGAGAATTAGCTGTCTGCAAGGACATTGCCCAGGGGACGCCCGGATGTTTTACCATCCTTCTCTTATGTCCCTGCATGAGAAGCTGGAGCTGACAGATGGGAGCTTTCCCCATTCCCCAATTTCGAACCTCTGACCTTTACGGTTAGCAGTACTGCTGGCACAAGGGTTTAACCCATTATGCCATGGGGGGCTCTTACTGTATAATTAATGCACTTCGACAAGCCTAAAGACTTATAAAGCTGCAGCTCCCAGGATTTGAGTGCATTGAGACATGGCAGTTAAAGTGGTATCAAACTACATTAATCTGCAGTGTAGAAGCACCCTTGGGCAACAATACAAAACTCTGCAAAATCGAAGAGAAAGGTGACCAAGGTGCAACTCAGTTCAACTTGCTTTCTGGGGGAGAACTGTTATCTATTCCTAGTTCTAATGTTGTCTCTCTTATTCTACTCTTCCAAGTTCAGTGAACATTTTGACTTCTAAGCACACACTCAGTGGAAATACAAATGATCATTTACCAAGAGGCCATTTAACATTGTGCGCTTGGAATCTCATGTCTGTAAGCCAGCTGCCTGTCAAGCAGAGGGGAACAGTTTAAGAGCACCCACCTACAGTTTACTACAAATGTGTGAACTCTATTTGTTTACTACAAATAGAGAACTGAGCTGGTAATCTTCATTTTATAGATTGCCACTTGTTACAGATGACTAGTTTATTAAAGATTACATGCTGCACAATATAAAAATCCCAACTGGTGGATTTAATTTGTATTCGTACTGCATATTTTTAATTCAAAACCTGAGCCAGCTACAGAAAGCTGAATAACTAAGCAGGCTACCATGCAAATGGGTACTGATGTTCATCTGGATAGACGTTCAGCTGGTCAGATGCATTTTTGGGTGAAGATGGAAAAGCCTATCTGGATGCTTGGGACTAAAGCCGAATGAGGTTACTACA
Organism: Anolis sagrei; assembly: GCF_037176765.1. Lineage (NCBI taxonomy): Eukaryota > Metazoa > Chordata > Lepidosauria > Squamata > Anolidae > Anolis > Anolis sagrei. The sequence continues at coordinate 303,955,568 of NC_090021.1, read as the reverse complement.
TAGTACAGTTGATGCAAAAAGCATTACACCTCTGTTGATTTTGTGGTTGAAGTTGATGTAGAATAAAAACCAGATTTTTTTATTAAATTAGCTTTCTGTCTAGCACAAATTGGCCTTAGAAACAATATCAGGAAACATTATTTTAAGTTCCCAAACAAGCTTTCCTTTCACTCAACCCATCCTAATCAATCTTGCCTCTTGTGTGTTTATCATCTTCCAAATTCATATGGTGATCCATGCTCTTGGTACATCCTGTTTAGATTACTGCAACATGCTTTACTTGGTGTTGCCTTTGAGAACTGTTTGGAAGCTTCAACTAGTCCTAAGGACAGCAACCACATTGCTCAACGGAGCTGCATACAGAGAGCATACCACCCCCTGTTACGTCAGCTCCACTGGTTGCCGATTTGCTACTGAGCACAATTCAAAGTGCTGGCCTTGGCCTATAAAGCCCTAAATGGTTCTGGCCCGACTTACTTGTCCAAACATATCTCCCTCTATGACCCACCTCAGAGAATAAGATCATCGGGAGAGGCGCTGCTCTCGATCCCACCACCCTCGCAAGCACAACTGGTGGGGACGAGAGACAGGGTCTTCTCAGTGGGGGCCATCCAGCTGTGGAACACCCTCCCTAATGAAATCAGATCAGCCCCCTCCCTCCTATCTGTCATGTATCATGTCCTGCAGTTGATGGTGGTTGGTGATAGCAGACCTAGCAGTTGGTGATGGAAGGGTTAATGTAAGTCTTTGTTCTAAAGGGCTGAGTAATTTGTAAGTAACAGTTTACTGATAAAAGCAATTAAGGGTGGAGGCCTTCAAGGGATAGGTTACAGCTGGGTGTTACTGGATTTAAGGAGCTAACCTTGGGTCTGATCTTTGGGAGAAAAGTATTTGTTTTATCTTGGTGATAGATACTGCTGGTTTTCCCCCAGGTTTCTGGATTTTCGGTGTCTTGACCTGCCTCCTGAACTCTTGGAACCTTGAATCTTTGGACTGGCTTTTGATATAGACTCTTGATCCCTGGACTTTGCTCATTGAACTCTTGACATTTGACTACAGCGTAGCGTTTGCTATCAGTTTTTGTTTTATATTCTGTAGCTGAGTTCTATCTTTATGTTTTATATTTTGGACTATTAAAACAGCCAGAAAGTAAGTGGGGCTGTAATTAAACTGTTTGATACAAACTGGGTATTTGCTTGATTCACCTCGGTAGAGCCCTGGCATCATGACACTATCCTTTGGGGGGGGGGGGGGGGCTTAAGACATGGTTGTGGGACCAAGCATTCGAACAGCAGACGCAGTGATAATAATGAGAATGATTTATTGGACTGATAATGGAATGACCTGGATTATGACTTGAACTTGAGTAATTTTATTGGATGTTTTATATGTGATATTTTAACTATTGTTTTAAATGTAAATTATTAGTACAATTGTCTTTGTTTGGGCATCTAATGGTTGCTGGTTGTGAGGCTGCCCTGAGTCCCTCTCCCGGGGGGGGGGGGTGTGAGAAGGACAGGATACAAATGTATGAAAAATAAATAAATAAATAATGCTACTTTAACCTGAGAGCCCACAAAAATGTGAGGGCTTCTGTGATCTCCATGATGTCATAGGATATGAAAGGAAAAGAAGAACATGCAGACATTTCAGTAAATTTCTAGACTCAGAACCCAGTTCTAAGCAGATAATGTGATGATTTTAGGGAGGGTGATCCTTCCATTTTAAAACTATCAACTCCAGCTGTTGCCATCTTTGACAAAGCATACCAACTCCCTTTATTAGAAAGAAGCAGATAAAGTTTACAAAGCTGGTACTCATTTTTTAAGACTGGTTTTCAAAAAAATCAATAAAAGCCCAATTGAGTAGCTTTGCTGAAAATTAAGTAAAGTATGTACCTTCGGGTCACTTCTCAATGCATTGCAATCCCATGAATTTCATGGAATGTAGTTTCACTCTCAATGTAATTCTACAAATGTAATTCTACTGGTGGTAATATTTACAAACTTATAAATATATTAATGAGTTTCTTTTTAAAGTTTTCTTCCTTTGTCTTTGGGTTCAAAACTTTAGATATCTGACATTTTCAAAATGCTAAAGCTTTTTTCTTGTAGGACAGAAGTCATGTGGAACCTGAACTGCACACCCAGCAGCTCTAGCTAGCATAGCAGATGATGAGGAATGCCGGGATGTGCAGTTCATCAACATCTAGAGGGCCATTTGATTTCCACCCTCTACTCTTGATTATTATGGGTCTACCCAAAGTTTTCTTAATCTATTTGGGCGTTTGCAAAGAAAGGAAGCTGTCATTTAATCCCCAAATATTTCAGTGAATTGCAGGGGTAGATTTTGGGCCGAGGAGGCAACTAGCTTTCCCTTGCCATTTTAGTATGAGGTGTCATGCCTTCTCATAGAATCATAGAGTAATAGACTTGTAATAGACCACCTGGCCATCTAGTCCAACCCCCTGACATGAAGGAAAAGCACAATCAAAGCAACCTTAACAGATGGCCATCCAGTCTCTGTTTAAAACCCTCCAAAGAAAGAGCTTCCACCACACTCAGATGGAGAGGGTTCCACAGTTGAACAACTCTTACAGTTAGGAAGGCTCCACAATTCATGAGGGATTTTGCAAGCTTGAAAGTGTCCAAAGGAAGGCAACTGAAATGTTCAAAGGTCTGGAGACCATGCCCTATGAGGAGTGGCTTAAAGAGCTGGGTATGTTTAGCCTGCAGAAGAGAAGTTTGAGAGGAGACCTATTTGAAAGGCTGTCATAAGGAAGAGGGAGCAGGCTTCTTTCCTGCTGCCCTGGAGACTAGGACTCAGACCAATTGCTTCAAATTACAGTAAAGGAGATTTCACCTGAACATAAGGTTCAGGTGAACATACCCAGCTCTTTAAGCCACTCCTCATAGGGCATGGTCTCCAGACCTTTGAACATTTCAGTTGCCCTCCTTTGGACACTTTCAAGCTTGCAAAATCCCTCTTGAATTGTGGAGCCCAGAATTGGTCGCAGTATTCCAGGTGAGGTCTTACCAAAACAGAACAGAGAGGCACCATAGTCATTATAGTCCTTTTGATGCACCCCAAAATTCCATTGGCTCCTTTAACACCTGCATCACACTGCTGGCTCATGTTCAACTTGTTGTCCATGAAGACTCCAAGATCTTTTTCAGATGTACTATTGTTGAGCCACTGAGCCATTTTATTTTTTCTGCCTAAGTGAAGTATTCTACACTTCTCCTCATTGAAATTCATTTTGTTAGTTTTGGCCCAGCTCTCTAAACGGTTGAGGTCAGTTTGAATTTTGATCCTGTCTTATGGAGTATTAGCTATCCCTCCAAATTTGGTGTCATCTGCAACACCCTCTTCATCTAAGTCATTAATAAAGATGTTGAACAGCACATCACAACTAAATCTCTTTTTTCTGCATGTTTGCTCATCTGTTCAAGGACAGCTTCATCCAGGTCTTCAGTCTGGCTTGGAGGTCTGTAGTAGACCCCACCACCACCACCCACAAGTACATCTTTTTTAGTTCTCACTCCCTTAATTTTTATCCAGATACTCTAAACAGGATTGAGGTCCTGCATCTCTTCAGAGGTGTAAACATCCTTAACATATAATTCTATCACACCCCTTCTCCTATTCAGTCTATTTCTCTGAAATAAGTTATACCCTCTATTACTACATTCCAATTATAGGACTCATCCCACCAGATTTTGGTGATGCCTATTACTGTCTTGTTGTGCTAAGAGTTCCAGTTCATCTTGTTTATTTCCCATTCTCTGCACATTGGTGTACAGACATCTAAGCCCATGGGACATTCCCCCTAGCTGATTATTTGAGATTACTGTCCTCTCACTGCTGGGTACTTATTCTGTTTGTCCAACTCTTTCTTGAGCCTTTGGGCTGTTTTGTCTAGACCTTGATAAAGTACTGTTCTAAATAATAATGTCACCCTCCCTCACATAACTCAATTTAAAGTCCACCAGATCAGGTTTGCAAGTCTCTCAGCAAAAACATTCCTTCCAACTTCTGTGAGGTGCAGTCCATCCTTTCCCATAAGCCTATCTTTCTGGAAAAGTAGGCTATGGTCTAGGAAGCCAAATGGTTCTTTGACAACACCATTGCGGGGCCAGATCTTCATCTCTACTATTTTTCTTGCCCTTCCTGAGCTACATGGTGCAACAGAGAAGGGACTAAAAGACTACCTGCACATTACAATCCTTTGTTTTCTCCCCAGAACTTCAAAATCCCTTCTGATCTTTTGTAGATGATGTCTTGCAGCATCACTGGCTCCCACATTAACTCGCAGAAGAGGGGGTGGTTAGTGGGCTTGATGAGTCTTATCAGCGGGTTAGTTACATGATGGATTTTTGCCCCAGGAAGCCAGCATACTTCTTGAGACATCCTGTCATGTTTGCAAACTACCACTTCTGTTCCTCTCAGGAGGGAGTCCCTTATTACCAGTACACGTCTCCTCTGGGGACAGATAGGGTCTGGCTGACCTTGTTGCAATACCCTAAACTACTGTATTTTCAGGTGTTTGATCAGACTTCTGGTACTATAATGCCATGGCATTTTACAATGAAACCTGCTCCCATTTGGAAGTAATCCCCAGCCATTTTCTGTTGTGATTTGAGACTTCCTGACTTTCTCTCTGAATGACTGCCTCCTTCTGCTTCTGTTACTGCCTCTTACAATAAAATATTTAAACATGCAATAGAGTTGTTGTTGTTGTTGTTGTTAAATCACACTGAGAAGGCAAATCAAACACCTAACCACAACTAAGGGCAATTGAGATTGGAGGAGGATTTTAGGTTTCACTACCTATTTATTGTTAAAACTACTTGTTTTAACAATAAAGGCAAACAAAAGTTTACTCCACAAGGGAAAAAGTTAGAGGAGATTAAAAGAGAAAGACTCAATGTGCTCAAATCCATATTACAATAACAGCCAAAAGCCTCACAACAGCTTTAGGTGATCCGCTCCTAACAGCTAAATCTCACAGACGAACAAAATTACGCAGGAGACATTTGACAATATAACTTTTTTGATCTCACACTATTCCTTTCCCATAAATACTGTTAACTGGATAGTGCTTACAAGAGCTTTGCCTCATTTTATGTTAAAGCTATCAATTAGTAAAGGCCAGTCCTGGCCCCTCTACTCTCTCTCTCACACACACACAGCACACAATACACCATCATGCCATTCTTGCATGATTATGTTATAAACGCACTAATTGATGACATTTTTCCTCACTTATTTTTGATGCCATATCCAGATTGTATGCCGTCTATTGTGCCATCTCTCTCTAGAGTCACATTTTGCCAATCTGATTTGATTCATGCCCAGTACATACTGGTCTGAACTGACTCCTGCTTCTTGGCAGGGGGTTGGACTGGATGGCCCATGAGGTCTCTATGATTCTATGACTCAATTGTCTTTGGAATCAGACTGAATCAAGTGCACAGCCCTGGTTCTTCAGCCAAAACGTTAATTAATACTGTTCTGTGATTAAGAATATGTATGTCAGTGGACTTTACTTCCAGGTTATAAAGATATATATTTATCTCTTCATTATTTCCCATTCTCTGCACATTGGTGTACAGACATCTAAGCCCATGGCATGAAATGGCCAGTTTCATGCAGAGATATAAGTACATTTCAGCAAAGTATTACTAACAATTTTACTGATATTAGCCCAAGAATCTCCACTAGAGGGCCAGCAGTGCACACAGATTCATTCAGGAATATTACAGACTGGATTTTCTACAGATACATGAATCCAGTTTTCCAACAGACCTCACAAACTCTGAGGATACCTGCCATAGATGCAGGCAAAACGTCAGGAGAGAATGCTTCTAAAATATGGCCATACAGCCCAAAAAACCTACAACAACCCAATATCACAGAACCTGTCTTTCACATCCGTGCATACTCCCTTTGCTCATATCACAGAATTAAGTCATTAGGTTTTTCGGGTCAGGCACTGATTCTAGGCTTCAGGTGTGTTTTCTCTCATATTCCAAATTATTTGCCAACCTCCCTATGGCCTTTTGCATAAGTAGGCTCAAATCAGCTCCAATATTAAGGGTTTAAACTGAAATACCATCTATAGATGATGACACTCATCTCTACGCTTTATCATGCTTCTGTGTAATGATCCTAGGAAATATGTTAAATTTTGGAGATAGTTTTGGTTAGGATGGATGGACAGACAGATGGACAAGCAATGGCAAACAAGTTAAAAAGGCAGATAAGGCAGAGGTACTATGAATAAGGAAATCAATCTGGAAAGAGGAATATATCTTGACCAAACATGGGCAAACTTCAGCCCTCCAGGTGTTTTGGACTTCAACTCCCATAATTCCTAATAGCCTCAGGCCCTTTCCTTTTCCCCCTCAGCCGCTTAAGCGGCTGAGGGAGGAAAGGAAAGGGCCTGAGGCTGTTAGGAATTGTGGGAGTTGAAGTCCAAAACACCTGAAGGGCCGAAGTTTGCCCATGCCTGATCTAGACTATGCCTTCCCACCACAATTAAAACCACTTGGAGTTGCAAAGTATAAGCTCTTTTCCAGACCTCCATGTCTAAAAGCAACTTCGAAGTGCTGCATTGAGTACTTTTTTGTCCAAAACTAGACATACGGTCGCTAGCAAAATATGAATTTAGTTCAGTCATCACTTTCCATGTTGACTGTCTCAGACATTTCCAGTTCTGAGTTTTGTTACTGAAACCTGCAAACCTCTTATAAACCAGAACAACTTTATGGTTTCCTATTCAAATGCCATGTCACTGTTATTTGGCTGTTTATTGTGACATCATTTTCTATGACTCCATAAAAAAGATATGAAGTTAAATGTGTGTAGTAAAGATGGCACATGGTCTGCATAGCTGATAACTGGCAGTACCCTGTCTTCTGCCAGAAACCAGAGCGGGAGTGCACTTACTATTAGGTCTTACAATGATGAAATTGCAGTGGGGAGGGCAGATTTTGCCAGGGGCCTCATTACTCTGCCAAGTTGTCTATTGACTTTTTCCTAAAAATAATTCTGAAAAAAATATTGCTAATTATTTCATAAAAGAGTTTACTTCATGCAGGGGACATCCAGACCTGCTTTATTCTGCTTCTATCTGATAGTTTCACATAACGTGTTACAACAGCTGTGAAGGCGGAAGAAGGTTTCAACAGATTGAGAAGCCAATGTCATCATGATAACCATGCCACTCATTGGGACCCTCACTCTGTGAAGACTGTGTGTTGATCGGCTGTGTACCGAACTCCACACATTAAAAAAAAACTCACGCACAGGCGTCTTCCAAGAACTTGGGACAACGAGGGATCGCCTAAGTAAATAGCCTCACACACACACACATTTATGATATGTCATAAAACAGTTTTTAAGTTACAGTATGATTGTTTTTTCTGTAAGGCAAAGTGGCCTTGAATTGGCATCATTTAAAAACAGAAGCTGAACAGGAAACAAAGAACCGGCTTCTTATCAAGTTTGGACCAATTAATGATGTATAAAGTGGAAAAAACATCTAAAATAACAACATATGTATGGAGAAAGTTAAAGTCATAGATGGATGAAAAATTAACAGTGGAGAATATATAGGCCAGGTGTATGGATGCTTCTGGTGCTCTTCCCGCTCGTGATTAAAATATATCGTACAATAACTATACTACTACAGTTATAGTAAAATTTATTTTATTTTCGAGTCAGGAGCGACTTGAGAAACTGCAAGTCACTTCTGGTGTGAAAGAATTGGCCGTCTGCGAGGACATTGCTCAGCGGACGCTGGATGTTTTGATGTTTTGCCATCCTTGTGGGAGGCTCCTCTCATGTCCCCGCATGGGGAGCTGGAGCTGATAGAGGGAGCTCATCCGCACTCTCCCCAGATTCGAACCTACTACCTGTCGGTCTTCAGTCCTGCCGGCACAAGCATTTAACCCATTGCGCCACCGGGGGCTCTGTAAAATAACTGTACAGTTAAGAGAACTATTAGAGAACCAATGATTCAACATCTCAATGTAAAATTAAACTAAATATATATATGGAGATCCTATAAGATTGTAGACAAGGAGAAAGCAGATATTAAGTTAGAGCCTACAATACCTTTATATGTATTATTTAAATAGAAGACTGTGACCCCTTAAAGAAAATATATTATTTGAGAAATGATTATGGAAGATTAATAGATGAAAAGTATGCAACTAACACAAATGTATGTCTATTTGAATAAATAAATACATCTAAAAATGTATCATACAGCTATAACAAATTTTCTCTGAATAGAGGAAAGGTAGAATAAAGTAAGGGAAAACTCAAGAGGGGTAAAAATGGAAGACATTGATGGTAGACTTCTCTAAACGTCCACAAATGAGGCAGTATGAATGTAGCGTATAACCCTCATCTGCACCCTCCTCTGAAGCACCCTATAGATCCAGCCACTTTTACCAAAGCTAGAAAGATTTTTTTCCATGCTAGAGTGATTTGAGAGATATGATTGCTGAAATCTGTGGTAGGAATTAAAATCCAGAAGAATCACAGCACGTTATATTAGATCATTATGGGAGAATTCTGTGGTCATTTTTTGGGCAACACTAGTGGCTTTGGTGCTTTGGAGTGGTGACTCTGTCCTCAGTTTTAATGGCAGCTGGCTTCTAAATTCCTACAAATATAAGCAGATTATCCAGGTATTAAGGGAGCTACTCAGGTTCTGAACCTATGTTTGGAATAGAAATCAGGCTCTTGATAGCTCTTACAACAACAGGATGGTGAGCTTACACCTGAAGGAGCTTCAAAGCAGGTTGCTGTTAAAACCAAGAAGGGAGATGCAGACTACATCTACTTCCATGAGCAGTGCTGAGAATAAGAGATTAAGTATGACTCAAAGGAGCCATTCTAGAGACATGAGAATGGGGGGCCTCAAATATGGACAATAATAAGGAGTATCTCCCTGTACGCTAAAGATATTGCCAAATATTCTGCAATGAATACACATCAGGGGATTCCAATATGTTTCTGACCTCAACCCAAGGTGCTGGTTTTGCCGTACAAAGCCCTAAATGGCTTGAAACCGGGATATCTGAAGGGTTGTCTTCTTCCACATTATGTGTAAACACATTATCCTGCCCAGGAGGAGGACAGTGAGCCTGAAGACCAGACTGGAGAGCACACAAGAAAGTCCTTTTTTGTAATGCACCTTGGTTATAGAACTTCCCTTATGAGTGTCAGGCAGGTCTCATGCCCTTTTAGCTTCTAGAAGGCATCTAAGACCATACTGTTTTATAAAGCCTTTGGATCTGAACATCAGGAATGACCTTTGACACTTTTAAAAACTATGCATGTTTTTAAAAACTCTTAAATATATATATTGGCTTATTTTTAAATAATGTTTTAATAGGTTGAATATTGTTGCCACTGAGATTCTAGCAGGCTGAAAGGCAACAAAAAACAAATTAAATAAGTAAATAAACAAACGGGATTAGGCCCACCAATTTCCATTGGTGAAGGTTTTAAAGATTCCCAGTGAACATCACTTTATCACACTGTGACCATTAGAGAAGCTATAGCTAATAAAAGTGCAGTATATAGAGAATGCCTTTGCATTCCTGTCTCTGATGCAGTTGAAAGAGAAGTTAAGGGAAGTAAAATGCCTTTGATGGATAGGAGATCCCTCTCTTTTGCTTCTCTTCATCAATCAGCGGTAGAGTAGCACTCAGCCCATCCACTTGGCACAGATTGCAAGAGGGTGCGAGATTCTATCTCTTTATCCCATCAGCACTCACATAATTTGAGGTGAAAGTGAAATAATAATGAAGATACGTGCATCTCTTCTGCCAGTGCTTGACAGCTCTAGTCTTTCGGAAGCACTAATTTATTATTTTCCTCAATATAAGGAGAATTTGTGAACTTTGATTTACAATTACTTTCCTAAATTGATTCTCAATCTAAAAGAATTTATTTGTATCTAAGGCCCACACACAACCAGCAAGCAAAGCCTAAATCTTATAGACTAAATCCCCTTAACTGTGTTTGTTTGGTTTTTTTCCTTCACGGATTATTTCAGAAGTTCTTAGGTCAGGAAATGGCCCTTTAGATCCATTTTCTTGTCTGAATCTTATGAGATCACCATCATGTGGTCCTCTTGGTTACAGATATAGATCATACTGTTTGGAAATTATGGGAGGAAACAATAAGATTTAGACATTAAACTAATAGCTATGCATGAAGGAAGGCATAATGAGATCCCAAACATGAACCAATGTCAATGTAATGCTGCCTTTGACCCTCAAAGACAGAATTATTTTTTATCCGGTGACACAAACCAGTGTGGAACACTGCAATGCACACTCTATGTCTTGTTACTCAGAAGACTGACAAATTGGAAGGCAATCAGCAAAGAGCAACCAAATAATTAAAGAGCTAGAGAGCAGTGATTTATGGTGCATAATTTGAGTAAACAGTTTTATAGCTTGGTTAAGCAGTGACTGGGGAGGGAGGATGTAAGAAGGTGAGAGCCCAAGGGATGTCGGGTGAAGGGTTAGGAGAATAGTATGCAAATATCGGAAGTGTGGATGCTTAAAGAAGTGCAAGGATTGATGCTTTAAACATAGTTAATGACACTTCTTTTCAAATGGCAAGCAGGAAATAAGGCTGGTGGTCACCGTGCTACAATATGACTCCTGTATCCATGGAGGAAATGCTTCAAATCTCCATGAAGATACCTGAAATTGTGGATAATCGTGCCCTCTGTGTTTTGACAATATTTGTGTTAGAACTATATCAAAGAATAGCACCAGAGAGCTTAGAGAGCCCCACAAACAATTCCAGGAGGGAATATTTTTGGAGTTTGAGTAAGTGAAACCATAGATATTGAATGAGGGTTGCGTTGTATATTCTTAAACTTATTTATTTCCTGGTGCTACCTTCCTTCACAAGAGAACAAGTGAGAAGGAGTCATAACTCAGTAGCAAAGCACATGTTTTACATCCATAAGGTCTCAGGTTCAAATTCAGACATCTCCAATAAAAAGCAAATCAAGTTCAGGCAACAAAAAAGACCTGACTGAAATCTTGGTAAACCAAAGCCCATTTACTGCTGTTCCAAGTCAGAACAGGTGATATTGAACAAAATACACAGACTGTAGCTTGCTATGTTTCATTAGTGTTGATGCTTGAAATGTTTAAAATATGCTTTATCATTGCTGTTATACTGCACAGTTACAATCAAGGGAAGTAGAATCAAAGAGTTGAAAGACACCACATGAGTCATGCAGTCCAACCCCTTGCCATGCAGGAAAAGTACAATCAAAGCACCCTGATAGATGGCCATTCAGCCTCTGTTTAAAAGCCTCAATAAAAAGAGCCTCCACCACATTCCAAGGCAGAGAGTTCCACTGTTGAACAGCTCTGACAGGAAGTTCTTCCTCATGTTCAGGTGGAATCTCCTTTCCTGTGATTTGAATCCATTGTTCCGAGTCCTAGGGCACTTCCACACAGCCCTATATCTCAGAATATCAAGGCAGAAACCCCCACATTATCAGATAACCCAGTTCAAAGGAGATATTGTGGGATTTTCTGCCTTGATTTTCTGGGATATAGGGCTGTCTGGAATGGCACCTAGTCTCCAGGGCAGCAGAAAACAAGCCTGCTCCTTCTTCCTTATGACATCATTTTCATATATATACACGCCTATCATGTCTCCTCTCACCGCTTTCTTCTGCAGGATGATCATACTCAATTCTTTAAGCAATTCCTCATAGGGCATGGTCTCCAGACCTCTGATAATTTTAGTTGCCCTCCTCTGGACATGTTCCAGTTTGTCAATATCCCTCTTAAATTGGGGTGCCCAGAATTGAACACAGTATTCCAGGTGAGGTGTCACCAATCAGAATAGAGGGGCACCATGACTTCCCTTGATCTAAACACTGCCCAAAATCCCATTGGCTTTTTAGGAGACCAGATCTATCCTGCACTGCTACATGTTAGTTTGCAATCCTCTTCTGAAGATACTTTCCACCACATAATTTTGTGCCTGTACAAGATTATTGTACAAACAAATATACTTTCATGCTTGCCATGAAGATTAGTTATCCCCGCTCCAGGTCCATACAAATTCTGTGTCACACACAGCAGCTCCACGATGATCTGGCACAACACCCAGGATCAGCTCAAACTGCCAGTCACACAGCAGAGTGCAGGTCATGACTTTGCCCTGATTTGCCAGCAGAGGGGCTCATCATAGGATTAGGATTATTATCTGCCGTTTATGAAAAGGGAAGTACAGATAACCACTAGCAGAACACACAATCTGGAGAAATCAGAACCATAAGAAAAGCTAAATAGAACTAATGACTATTTCCAACAATATTAGTGTCCTTTGAGACTCATGCTATAAGCAATCGCAGTGGGTGCATCTACACCAAGTATGGGCAAACTTGAGCCCCCCAGGTGTTTTGGACTCCTACCATTCCTAACAGCCTCAGGCCCCTTCCTTTCCCCCCTCAGCTGCTTAATATAGGATTTTCCATCCTAGTTAGTCTGTGGAAACAGCTTTTCATATCGACAATATCTGATTTCATGAAATATTGTCATTTTATATGAATGAATTTAAGCCATTAAAAAAATCAGTTGATCAAAAATGTTTGTAACTAGCAAACTGTTGACCCACAATGCTCAAACTGTAAAAAAGTGAACTGTTTAGCCATTCTGATAATCTACTACAAATAAAAGAATCATCATTACCTGAAAAATGTAACTTCTAAATACATTAGTCACTGGAATACCAATTATTGGAGCAATTGATGGCACAGCGAGTTAATCCGCAGAGCTGCTGAACTTGCTGACCAAAAGGTCAGCAGTTGAGTCCAGGGATTGGAGTAAGCTCCCTCTGTTAGCTCCAGCTTCTGCCAACTTAGCAGTTTGAAAACATGCAAATGTGAGTAGATCAATAGGTACCGCTTCAGCAGGAAAGTAATGCCGCTCCATGCAGTCGTATCAGCCACATGACCTTGCAGGCGTCTATGGACAACACTGGCTCTTCGGCTTAGAAATGGAGATGAGCACCACTCCCAGAGTCTGACTCAACTAGACTTAATGTCAGGGGAAACCTTTAATATTCATTTTTATGGTCTTCATATGTTCCCTCTGTGTGAAACAAAATCTGTATAAAGCTTTAAGACTCCTATGAGAGAAAAATCTACCTGAGGATCCAAAAACAATCCAAATAAACAACAAGAGGGGTCTCGAAATGTTTTCTCTCTCTCAGGCAATGATCCACAGTCTCCACATGAGGAAAGGTCTGCCTGTGGCCCCTTCTACACAGCCATATAATATCCAGTTCAAAGCAAATAATGTGGATTATCAGCTTTGATTGGATTATATGGCAGAGTAGAAGGCACCTGTCTGTCTGTCTTCAATTGTGATCACAAGGATGCCTGCTCCAATGCTTCATCTCCTATGCCACCAATATCTTGTTTCCACAACATACCTAGTAATGCACTCTGGGCTTAGAAGAGAGGAAGGAGGGAGCAATTTCAGCTTTCCAGAACCATTTACAGGCTCCAGTAGGTTGAAAAATAGTGTGGGGGAAATCAACAGTGCAGATGGCTTCTAGCCAATATCTGGGTCCGTTTTTCTAAGGTGGATGGCATTGGAACCCACCAGCCACATCAAGCACAAAACCCCAATTCCTGAAAGCCTTTGGGTGATGATTTTTTCCCCCTCAAAGTAATTGGTTTGGGGAGGCATCAGGGAAACTTTGGAGTCTAAGAGTCTAAGTGTTGCAAAAGTAGGTGATACACTTTCATCGTGTCTCTTAAAAGATGCTGTCTGAAATGCTACCTCTTACCATATCGTGTTGTCAATTGCCATCAATTCATCTTTAACTTATGGCAACCCTGTGGATGAGAGACCTCCAAGTTACCCTGTAGAATCATAGTCTCATAGAATATGGAAGATAGTGCAAGAACCATCCAATCCAATCCCCTGTGATTCAGGAACACACAATCAAAGCATCCCTGACAGATGGCCATCCATAGGAGGAGACCCATGCTCCAGGGAGGCAGCGAATTCCACTGTCAAACCGTTCTTACCATCCCGAGGCTCTTCCTAATGTTTAGACAGAATCTCTTCTCCTGCAATTTTGTAAACAGGATGTTTGTTTACAAATTCATGTCTGTGGTTTTCCATATGAAACTCCCACATATGACTTTCCAAAATCTAAGATTGTGAACAGATGTCTTATTACCTGTTACACCACCCCATAACACAAGGCTAGTGGGTATGTATAGTAGGGCTTTCTCTGTAGCGACACCAAAAACACTATCCTAAAGATTGTCAGGCTGGCTCCATCCTTCATTGTCTGATAGGGAAGCCTAGGCTATTTTGCTTGGTTTTGGCTTATTTAAATTAAGGGGTGTCTGACCTGGCTGTTATAAATCTGTTTTTAATTTTAATTACTTTAAGGCTATTTTTTAAAGTGGAGCTTGTACGTGTTTTAGTTGGTCTTCAGTTATGTAATAAATGTTTTAAGTTTCTTTTAAAAAATATTCTGGATTTCCCTTATGAGCATAAACAAATGTGCAGACAAGTAGACAGACAGATAGAATTAGTAGCTTGAGCATCTAAGGTGCATCTACACCAGGCATGGGCAAACTTCAACCCTCCAGGTGTTTTGGACTACAACTCTCACTATTCCTAACAGCCTCAGACCCTTTCATTTCCCCCACAGCTGCTTATGCAGCTGAGGGGGGAAAGGAAGGGGCCTGGGCCTGTTAGGAATTGTGGGAGTTGTAGTTCAAAACACTTGGAGGGCCAAAATTTGCCCTTGCCTGATCTACACTGTTGAATTAATTATATTTGACACTATTTGAAGTGTCATGGCTCAATGCTATGGCACCATGGGTGTTGTATTTCTACAGGTTTTTAGGGGTTTTTTTCCAAAGAGTGCTGGTGCCTCGCCAAACTACAAACCCATAATTCCATAGCATTGAGTCATGGTAATTCAAGTGATGTCAAACTGCATTAATCCAGCAGTGTAGAGGGACTCCTACTTTGATCTTTGAATCTTTGCATGAAAAAAAATGGATTTTTGACTCCTAATAGTTGTACAATGATTTCCCCACTCATGCACAAATTATATACTAAAATAAAGGGCGGTTAACTATGGACTCTTTCACACTCTGCGATTACAGAACTGTGATTCCATATTAAATGCCATGTTTGTAGCTAGTGGCACAGTGGGTTATACTGTTGAGCTGCTGAACTTACTGACTGAAATGTTGGCGGTTCGAATCTGGGGAGTGGTGTGAGCTCCTGCTGTTAAGCCCAGCTTCTACCAACCTACCAGTTTGAAAACATGCAAATGTGAGTAGATCAATAGGTACCGCTTCTGTGGGAAGGTAACTGCGCTCTATGCAGTCGCGCTGGCCACATGACCTTCAAGGCGTCTATGGACAACGCCAGCTCTTTGGGGCTTAGAAATGGAGATGAGCACACACACACACACACACACACACCCGGTCTCGGAATTGACTAGACTTAATGTCAGGGGAAACCTTTACCTTTGCCTTTTTGCCATGTTTGCATCCCATGGCATTTTGAGCTTTTTGATGGTGAGTACTAGAGCTCTCTCTATACTGCAGATTCCAGGATTCCACACTATGGAACCATGGCAGTTAAAGTGGAGTCTTAGCATTATAATTTTGCGGTGTGAAAGATCCCAAGGAGTGGATTTCATTGAAGGGTGTTTTTTGTTCACTAATACTGAGATGGTGATGATGATTTCAATATTCCAAATAGATAATAAGGTTACTGATGACTAGTGATTAAAATGGGTACATAATACCACCATTTGAAGAAGAAAAAAGCTTCCTAATGGCCATTGGTTGGCCGCTCTGACAACAGAATACTGGACTAAAAAGGACTTTGGCTTAATCCAGTATGGCTCTTCATATGTTCTGTGGCTCTTCACTCTCCTGTCTTTCTGCTCGGATTTAACACTGAGCCCTCTGTATTCATGGTACTTCAGGTCTGACCATTTTAGGCTTTGTTAAACACTATTTCTCAGTTTATTAATTTTGTTCTATCTTACATGCAAATAGTAATTTTATCAGCTGTCTTGAAGGCGGGATATAAATTAATTTGAATAAAGAAATATATCTTAATGTGTAGTCAAAGGCTTTCATGGCCAGAATTACTGGGTTGATGTGAGAAGCATTCTCTCCTGATGTTTCGCCCACATTTATAGCAGACATCCTCAGAGGTTGTGAGGTCTGTTGGAAACTAGACAAGTGAGGTCTGCAAAGCCATTCAATGCTAATCAAGGTGGCCAATTACAACATTCACACTTGCCTCAAGCAAATCGGAGTTCTTTCTCCCATCCTGGACATTCAACAGATATATAAACATCACTTGCCTAGTTTCCAACAGATCTCACAAACTCTGAGGATGCCTTCTCTTGGGTGAAACGTCAGGAGAGAATGCTTCTTGAACATGGAAATGCTGCCTGGAAAACTCACAACAACCCAAATATATCTTACTGTATAAATAATTTATGAATACAATCTTGACTGAGATGTTTATTGTACTAGTCATAGGCCATGACATAAAATGATATACGACTTTTAAAAAGTACAGAATACACTTTCCAATATAAACATTAAAATGTATTCTATAAATTAGCTCTTTCAAATTACAGTAGCAGTGACAATCCCCGTAGGCATGATAACAATAACAAAATCTGATTTGTATTCTCCCATTATCTGGTTTCTCTTCAGATCGTAAAAATCTTTCACCTTTTACTATGAATACAGTCAGCAGCAGCCAGTGCAACTTCAAACAAAAACAAAGCACCCCAATTCATTGATAATTTAATATTGGCTTTGGTGAAATTTAAGTTGCAGGAGAAGCCCTTAGAGAATTACTTTAGTCTTAAGGAGAATGGTTGTCCTTTTTTGAAGAAAGGAAGGTGTGTTGGAAGGAGTGTTAGTATCTATTTATTGCCAGATGTACAATAGTATGATTACCTGTATCCTATCTTCAGGAAGTTCTGTTTTCATAGCCAGCATCTCCCTTGCATACACATCAGGATAATGGGCCTCGTTGAATGCTTTTTCCAGTTCCTCCAGTTGATAGGATGTGAAGATTGTCCTAAAGGGAGTAGAACCCATTGATGAAAATAAATTAAAGTGTTGCACTGTCAAATCACTTTAAAAGAGTAGGAGACCAAAGAAAGAGCTAAGAAAGAGAATCATGTGTTGTCCAAGAATCACTGGGTTGCAGTATGCTGTATGGCCATGTTCCAGAAGCATTCTCTCCTGACGTTTCGCCCACATCTATAGCAGGGAGTTCAATGCTAATCAAGAGGGCCAATTGCAACATTCACATGGCCCCACAACCTGGAAAACTCACAACAACATTCCAGAAATATATAAACTGCACTTGCCTAGTTTCCAACAGACCTCACAGCCTCTGATGATGCCTGCCAGAGATGTGGGCAAAATGTCAGGAGAGAATGCTTCTGGAACATGGTCATACAGCCCGGAAAACTCACAGCAACCCAAAG
Organism: Anolis sagrei; assembly: GCF_037176765.1. Classification (NCBI taxonomy): domain Eukaryota; kingdom Metazoa; phylum Chordata; class Lepidosauria; order Squamata; family Anolidae; genus Anolis; species Anolis sagrei. The sequence goes on along the minus strand of NC_090021.1, from coordinate 303,937,991 downwards.
AGAATCGTATTTACAAAATAGTGATTATATAGACAGTGAGGAGGAGGAGGAGGAGATAACATCTGTATAAAATGACCAATAAATATGGCAATGAAAGGCCCTTTGCTAAATTATTCTTCCCTAGTTTATATTGAAGTCTGCCCCACATAACTTGAAGGAAGTGTTAACAGTTCTTATTCTTTGCATTGTCAAAGGCTTTCATGGCTGAAATCACTGGGTTTTTGGGGCTGTATGGCCATGTTCCAGAAGCATTATCTCTCGACTTTTTACCTGAATGTATGGCAGGCACCCTCAGAGGTTGTGAGGATCCTCAGAGGTTGTGAGGATCTCTGAGGATGCCTGCCATAGATGCAGGCGAAACGTCAAGAGAGAATGCTTCTGGAACATGGCCATACAACCCGGGAAACTCACAACAACCCAATTCTTATTCTAAAATGAGAATCCGTTTCCAATTAATTAAACAGAAGAGTAAAGTATGTATGTCAAACCATGACATTGGACTAAATGCTATCTTGACTGGGACTGTCTATAAAATATACTCAGAAATCAAAAGATGAGGTGGAAGGAAAATTATAACAAATGGAGAAAAGGGATTGCTCAAAATGAGGCAAGAGGAGAAATGGGAAACTCTTATGAGCATCTCATTATTGTAGCAACTCATTACACAACTGTGTTTTTTTGTCTTGTTAATTTTCAATAAAGCTCTCTCAAAACCCCAAATGTGTAAAAGATTTAAATGGGTGTTGGGAAACCACTATTTCATATAAAATACAATGCAAAGAAAGGAAAAACCCACAAATAGTACCACCCTTAACATCTGAGTTAAAACCAAGAAGTCAGTGTAATTTTATCCTTATTCCATAGTGGCAAACATGAACCATGTGTAGATAGATCTCTTTTTATATGCAATGTGGTTTTGTTGTAAGTAGAATCTGGTTTTGCTTAGGAATGCTGTGATCCTAAACAGCCCTATTTAGATGTAAATTCATTTGCAATCAATGAAGCATTCTTGCAAAAAATGTGTTGTAACTGGAATGTGAAATTAAGTTGCTGGCTCGCTCTCTCTCACACACACAGACATATATGATTTCTTTAAAGGAGCAGATTGTTTATACATAGGTACACATTATATCTCTCTGAGCAGTATCAAAATACCATATATCAATGCACTTCTCTGCTTTCCTAAAACAAATAAACAATATTTCCATTCTGCAAGATTTTGTATTGGCTCCTTGTTTTTGTTTTCGTTTTCAAAGCAATCTCTTGCAATAGATTACCATAATATCAATAAAAGCAGTTGGCTCATGCAATACCTTAAACGACTGATATTACAGTTTTTAAGCAATCATAATTAATAATAACACACACGTTTGAAATTGATTTGAAATAACTTCCAAAATTAGAACCAGCAATTACTTCCTTCTGTGAAAGGTACATTATTATATGTCCCATAGAATTGAAGCAAAATGTTCCCAAATTCCTTACTTTGCTCCTTTCAAATCCACCAAGGTGGATCTATTTCAGTGTCTTTTAATTTTGTAAAATTGGTTCCAAAGCCATGTCTTGAAATTGAGAAAGATAGATTTCATTCCCTTATAACTCATAGTTAAAGAATAAAATATGTTCTTTGTTTTGCTGCCATTTGTTGTTACTGTAATAGAGCAATGAAATCAGCCTTTTCAAATGGAAATCTTTCTCCAGTAATGCCCAGGAAGGGGACTGAAGGTAGTTGTGAATTTTCCGGGCTGTATGGCCATGTTCCAGAAGCATTCTCTCCTGACATTTCGCCTGCATCTGTAGCAGGCATCCTCAGAGGATGTGAGGTCTGATCTTAGAGGTTGTGAAACCTCACAACCTCTGAGGATGCCTGCCATAGATGCAGGTGAAACATCAGGAGAGAATGCTTCTGGAACATGGCCCCACAACCTGGAAAACTCACAACAACCCAGAGATTCCTCTCACAACAGACTGTAGGTATTTCAACCCACAGTGAATAATATTGTCCTTAACTCCTTTCCCCTCACATTGAGAAAATGATCCATTCCTCCTAATCTGCTAATTCTTATAAAATCCTTGACCTATTAAAATCTATGATGACTTGTACACTAAGGGCACACTTAAATAAATACACAAAGTAAACCAATCCTTCTCACTTTACAGACACATCAACAGTGCACTAAGGGCACATTTAAATGAATACACAAAGTAAATAAATCCTTCTCGCTTTACAGACACATCAACAGTAGCATCAGATATCAGATACATGGAAGTACAACTCCAGGAGAAAAATAATATCTGTAGATGAGAAAGCATGCGAATATCACTCATGATCCTGACATGCTGCCAACCTGAATGAGCATTTTCCGAATCCGGTTCTGAAGCATGGAACCCTTTCTATGAGGAATGTCCCTTGGAAACAGTCTGCCTTCCAATATTTTTGCCAGATTTCTGTGTGCTCAAATAGACACTAGCACTAGCACAGGCATGGGCAAACTTAGGCCCTCCGGGTATTTTGAACTTCAACTCCCACAATTCCTAATAGCCGATAGGCTGTTAGGAATTGTGGGAGTTGGAGTTCAAAACACGTGGAGGGCCCAAGTTTGCCCATACCTGCATTATCACATAAATAAAAACAAACTAATATGAAATAGAGCTTCAAAAGAGGAATACAATCTAAGGGCCCTTCAACACAGCCCTATATCCCAGAATATCAAGGCAGAATATCCCACAATATCTGCTTTGAACTGGGTTATCTGAGTCCACACTGACATATATTCCAGTTCAAAACAGATAATGTAGGGCTATGTAGAAGGGCACTCAGTCATTTGCTAAAAAAATAAAAGAGGTGATTTTAGTCATATTAAATATTAATAATTTATTTGTATACAGCTCTATCTCCCCAGAGGGACTCAGGGTGGCAAACATTCAATGCCAACAAAGAGACATATAACAGATTACATCAAAACATGACACTGAAAAACCCACACATGAGGTGTTCAATATATTGTCGAAGGCTTTCATGGCCTGAATCACTGGGTTGTTGTAGTTTTATTTGGGCTGTATGGCCATGTTCTAGAAGCATTCTCTCCTGACGTTTTGCCTGCATCTGTGGCAAACATCCTCAGAGGTTGTGAGGCTTGTTGGAAACTAGGATATATAAACCCATTTTCCTAGTTTCCAACAGACCTCACAACCTCTGAGGATGCTTGCCACAGATGGAGGCGAAACGTCAGGAGAGAATGCTTCTAGAACATGGCCATACAGCCCAAAAAACCTACAATAACCCACACATGAGATTTTTTGAATCCCTGTCAGCATGACAGGAATGACTAGATGGGGTCAATAACACAAAATTAAGCCGCCAGAATTGTTCATACAAGGGACATCTGAGTTCTCAGATTCTGAGACAATTTCACAATCTAAACAAAATCGCTTCCCAATCGAATCTTGATTAAAATGAGGAACCCAGTCCTCAGCCGGGAAGTTCTTGTCCCCATTTCTCCATGAGGAATAGCGACCCGTAGCTTTTCCATGATGCCTGGAAATTGTATAATTGGTCCCTTTACATTTGTGCCAGCCCCCTCCTCAAAAATAACTTGATTATTTCCCCTCAAAAGCTTCCCAAAGAGAGTCCTCTTTGTCTCCGAAAGCCAAGGCATCATGGCAGCCTTTGGAGAGCTTTCCCCTCCGGACATCTCTGAAACCCACTGGGATTTCGATGCCGTCTTCCTTTTGGAAATAGCTGTCCTGAAGATGCGATGCCCAAAGGACAGGGCTAAGGTTGCCCCCTGAGGCTACAGCAAGGAGACCCCATTTGGGGCCACTTGCTCTCTCCTTCCTTCCTTTCCTCCCTCCTACACAGCCCTATATCCCAGAAGATCAAGGCAGAAAATCTCACAATATCTACTTTGAACTGGGGGCCCTTCCACATAACCATATATCCCAGAATATCAAAGCAGAAAATCCCACAATATCTGCTTTGAACTGGGCTATCTGAGTCCACATATATTCCAGTTCAAAGCAGATATTGTGGAATGTTATTCAGCTGTGTGGAAGGGGCCTGGGTTATCTGAGTCCACACTCAGATAATGTGGGATTCCCTGCCTTGATATTCTGGGATACAGGGCTGTGTGGAAGGGCTCACCCTCTTCCCAAACTGTTCTGTCAGTTGGCAGGACTCTTGAAATTGCTACTCAAAGAAAGCGCAGAGAGGAGCGGAATTAAACCCATTTGACAATCACCCAGAATAACCCGATGAATCCTAAGCTTTTTTTCTAAAGGGGAGATGCCAAAAAGGCCATTTATATATATATATAGGAGACATTGTATAACACTGATTAAAAACAGCTTTACAAAAGATTCCAGCTGGTATATTTTATTTTTCAAGCGTGCCAAGGAAGAAGTAAAGGAAAGGAAGGTAAAGGAAAGGAAAGGAAGGGAAAGGAAAGGGAAAGAAGGGGGGGGAAGGAAAGAGAAAGAAGGGAAAGGAAAGGAAAGGAAAGGAAAGGAAAGGAAAGGAAAGGAAAGGAAAGGAAAGGAAGGGAAAGAAAAGGAGAAGAAGGGAAAGGAAGGAAAGGAAAAGAAAAGTAAAGGGAAAGAAAAGGAAAGGAAAAGAAGGGAAAGAAAGAAAAGGGGGAAAAGGGAAAGGAAAGGAAAGGAAAGGAAAAGGAGGGAAAGGAAAAGAAAGGAGGGAACTCAGGACCCTTCCACACAGCCCTATAACCCAGAATATCAAGGCAGAAAATCCCGTATTATCTGAATGTGGAGTCAGACAACCCAGTTCAAAGCAGGGATTTTCTGCCTTGATATTCTGGGATATAGGGCTGTGTGAAAGGGCCCTCGGTTTCTCGTTGAAATCTCCCTCCAACCCGGTTTTAGCATAACGGATCGGATCTCCGAGGTGAAGGGTGGCAAGGATTACATGATCTCCCTGGGAAGGAGGACTTGAAACAGAAGGGAAAGTGGTCCAGGGCAGCCGCACAGATCAGTCAAGAGGAGGGAAAAGCAGGGCTCTTGCCCCTTCCTGGTATTTCTAAGGCCCCTTCCGCACACCTAAATAAAATCCCACATTATCTGCTTTGAACCCTCTGTGGAACGGCCCACGCAGAGCTGTGGGTTTACAAGGTTTACAAGCCTTCTCTGCAAAAGGGTTCTGCCGCCTCCCCAAGCTCCACATCCCAGGACTGAGCCATGGCAGTCGAAGTGTTTCAGACTGCATTGGTTCTGGGTTGTTGTAGGTTTTTTGGTCTGTATGGCCATGTTTTAGAACAGTGGTTTTCAACCTGTGGGTCCCCGGGTGTTTTGGCCTACAACTCCCAGAACTCCCAGCCAGTTTACCACCTGTTAGGATTTCTGGGAGTCGAAGGCCAAAACATCTGGGGACCCACATGTTGAGAACCACTGTTCTAGAAGCATTCTCTCCTGACGTTTCGCCTGCATCTGTGGCAAGCATCCTCAGAGGTTGTGAGGTTTGAGAGAAGACTTCTGGAACATGGCCATTCAGCCCGAAAAATCTACAACAACCCACTGATTCCGGCCATGAAAGCCTTCGACAATACATTGCATTCGTTCAGCATAGACGCTCCCAAGCAACTGCAGCAACAACAACGACAACGACAACAACGACAACAACGACGACAACAACGGTTTGACTGGAGGAAAGAAATGTATCGCCAGCGCCTCTCCCAGCTCCACTTTGTGTGTTGCTTTGTGTCTTAGGGCCCTTCCACACAATAGCAATGCAGAAAATCCCACAATATCCGCTTCGAATTATCTGAGTCCACACTGCCATATAACCCAGTTCAAAGTAGACAATGTGGGATTTTATACAGTTGTGTGGAAGGGGGCTGTGTTATTAGTACAGGCCTGAGCAATCGTGGTCCCTTCAGGTGTTTTGGACTCCAACTCCCACCATTCCTAACAGCCTCAGGCCTTTTCCTTTGAGGGGGGAAGGAAAGGGTCTGAGGCTGTTAGGAATGGTGGGAGTTGGAGTCCAAAACGATTGCCCAGGCCTGTTATAAAACATCTCCTAGGATTCCATATAGTCTTGAGTAATGGCAGCAAAAGTGGCGTCAAACTGTCTTAACTCTACAGTGTAAATACACCCCAAACAAGACTCCCCATCACCACAATCCGGCTCCAAAAGGGGTGAGAAGACAGCCTTACCTGTGCCGCCTCTTCTTCCGCTTCTTGCTCTGGTTTAAGGAAGATTTGGACATTTTCCGGTCGCTGGAGGAAACATCTTCTGAATCTGGGTGGGAGAGAAAGCGAGGCGGCGATGGAGAGGGGCAAAGACCTCTAGGGAAGGGATATTTTGGGGGGGGGGAGGGGACACTTTTGGGGCGAGAGTGGGGCTCTGAGCATTTCCTGGGCTCCGGTTTCGCTTTCCGGAGGGGAAAGGAGATACCCCGCAAATCCATTCACAGATGCTGATTTATTTTCAGCAAACGTTTGGTTTTTATACCTATTTTATATAGCTACTAGCCGTCCCCTCACACCCCAGTCTGTGTGTGTGTGTTTTGTGTGTGTATATATTTGTGTATATGTGTGTATTTGCACATATATATGTGGTTTTGCGCATACCTTGTAAAAAATTTTTTTGCTTTTTAAGTCTCTTCTGCTGTGTTTTTCAGTGTTTTATGAGTGATTGTCAATCGTTGGCCTGATAGGTGCATTGTGTCCAAATTTAGTGTCCATTTGTCCAGTGGTTTTTGAATTATGTTAATCTCACAAATGAACATTAAATTTTTATTTATATAGAAGACTAGCCGTCTCCTGCCAAGCATTGCTGTGGTCCAGTTTGTGTATATGTGTTTTGTGTATGTATATGTGCATGGATATATTTGTGTATATATGTGTTTGCTTATATATATGTGGTTTTGTGCATGCGTTGTAACGTGTGTGTGTGTGTGTGTGTTTGTTTGTTTGTTTGTGTGTGTGTGTGTGTATGTTCGTTTGTGGGATTAACATAACTCAAAAACCACTGGGTGAACTGACACCAAATTTGGACACAATACAACTATCAGGCCAACAAATGACAATCTCTCATAAAAATACTGAAAAACACAGAACAGATTTAAAAAAACAAAAAATAAAAAAAACATTACAATACATGCACAAACCCACATATATACGCACAGATATACACATATATACACACACAAAACACATATACACAGACTGGGCCACAGCAATGCGTGGCAGGGGACGGCTACTATATAAGCTTTTTAAGTCTCTTCTACTGTGTTTTTCAGTATTTTTATGTGTGGTGGTCACTTGTTGGCCTGATACGTGTATTGTGTCCAAATTTGAGGCCAATTCGTCCAGTGGTTTTTGAGTTATGTTAATCCCACAAACGAACATTACATTTTTATTTATATAGAAGATATACCTGGAGTCATGTAAACATTCCTCAGACGGAAAGGGGTCCCGAGTGGGGAAAGTTTTAAGAAGCCCTGGCCTAGACAAGCCTTAAGTTGTATTGTATTGAAAGCTTTCATGGCTGGAATCACTAGGTTGTTGTGAATTTTCTGCCTGTATGGCCGTGTTCCAGAAGCATTCTCTCCTGACGTTTCGCCTGCACCTATGGCAGGCATCCTCCAGAAAAGTGATCTCACAACCTCTAGGGATGCCTGGCATAGAAGCAGGCGAAACGTCAGGAGAGAATGCTTTTGGGACATAGAAATACAGCCCAGGAAAACTCACAACCCAAGCCTTAAATTCCTTGCTTTGACAGATGAGTTTTCTTCCTGTCTGCATTTAACTCATATTCGATAGAATATTGACGGTCCAGACATGATATAACGCAGCATGGGCCCAACTTGGGCCCTCCAGTGTTTTGGACTTCAACTCCCACAATTCCTAATAGCCTATTGGCTGTTAGGAATTGTGGGAGTTGAAGTCCAAAACACCTGGAGGGCCAAAGTTGGGCCCATGCCTAATATAACATATGGTATTCCTTGCCTAGGAAAAATCCTGTCGAATTCATGCGACTCCAAAGCACATACACACACACACACACGCTGTGATCCTCAACTGAGCATTTTGGTGTAAATCACGGATCAAAACAAAAAGCCACGGGTGGGAATTCATGCCTTCGACACCTTTAAAAAGTGACTGTTTTTTCCTCCCCAGTTAGGGAAGGGGCAAGGGTTTATTTCTCTGAATTTATTTGTTTAAATTGTGTTTGGACTTTCTAATTATTCGTTTCCTACTTTTTCCTTTTTTTAAATCCCCCCAAATCCCGCACCTTCTTGTAATTCTTAGCCCCCTTCCACGCATCTGAATAAAATCCCACATTTCTGCTTTGTACCGGAATATATGGCAGTGTGGACTCAGGGCCTTTCCACACAGAATATCAAGGCAGAAAATCCCACTATATCTGCTTTGAAGTGGGTTATCCGAGTCCACACTCAAATAATGTGGAATTTTCTGCCTTAATATTCTGGGATATAGGGCCCACACTACCATATATTCCGGTACAAGTGCCCTCAGATAACCCACTTCAAAGCAGATATTGTGGGATTGTCGAAGGCTTTCATGGCTGGAATCACTGGATTGTTGTAGGTTTTTCCGGGCTATATGGCCATGTTCTAGGAGCATTCTCTCCTGACGTTTCGCCTGCATCTATGGCAAGCATCCTCAGAGGTTGTGAGGATTTCCTGCCTTGATATTCTGGGTTATAGGGCTGTGTGAAAGAGCCCTTGGAAAAGCCCTAGTTCCTTGTAATTCGTTCTCCCCCTCCAAAAAATGATACAAAACAGAACCCTCGAGATGCCAGATTATTGGACTCGTGCCCGGCTTAGAAATCTTATCTCCCTCCCTATTTTCCTTAACGAAGATCACGCGTGAACATTAATTTGGGAGGGAGAGGATCTGAGCATGGCGAGATAGATAGAGGAACACTTCGGGGCCAGCAAGCGTCAAGTCCGAGGCCTCATCTACACTAGGCATTGAATGCCGTTTCAAATCGGTATTGGAGAAAGTGACCAAGGAAATCCTGGAACCAGTTGGCGGTCCGTGTGAGGATGACACAAACCGCAGAAGTAACTTGCTGGCTTGTTGTGACTCTCCCGGGCTGTATGGCCATGTTCCAGAAGCATTTCTCCTGACGTTTCGCCTGCAACTTTGGCAGGCATCCCTAGAGGTTGCTTGTAAGGTGCCACAACCTTTGACGACGCCTTCCATAGATGCAGGCGAAACGCCAAGAGATAATGCTTCTGGAACATGGCCATACAGCCCGGACGACTCACAACAACCCAGTGATTTCGACCATGAAAGTCTTGGACAATAACTTGCTGGCTTTGGTGGGAGTTGGTTGCCTGGCCGCTGCAATTGGGAGCTAACTTTGAACTGCATTAAATGGTGATGTAGGTCAGGTTTGGGCCAACTTTGCCCCTCCAGGTGTTTTGGACCCCAATTCCTATCATTCCTAACAGTTTCAGGTCCCTTCCTTTCTCCCCTCAGCCGCTTAAGCTCCTTCCCTCCCTCCCTTCCTTACCTCCCTCCGTTCACTTCCACCTTTTCGTCCTTCCTTCCTCTTTCCCTTCCAGCCTTTCCGTCCTTCCTTCCTTCTCTCTTTCTTTCCTTCCTTCCATCCTTTCCTTTCACCCTTTCGTCCTTCCTTCCTTCCTTCTCTCTTTCTTTTCTTCCTTCCATCCTTTCCTTTCACCCTTTCCTTCCACCCTTTCGTCCTTCCTCCCTTCTCTCTTTTCTTCCTCCTCATCTCTCTCTCCCCCTTCCCTTCCTCTTTCTCCCTCTATCCTTCCCTTCCTTCTCTCTTTCCTTCCTTCCTTTCATCCTTTCCTTCCACCCTTTCGTCCTTCCTTCCTTCCTTTTATCTCTTTTCTTCCTCCTCACCTCTATCTCTCCCTTCCCTTCCTCTTTCTCTTTCCATCCTTCCCTTCCTTCCTTCATTCCCTTCCTTCCTACCTTCCATCCTTTCCTTCCACCTTTTCGTCCTTCCTTCCTTCCCTCTTTCCTTCCTCCTTCCCTTCTTCCATCCTTTCCTCCCACCTTTTCGTCCTTCCTTCCTTCTTTCTTCCTCCTCACCTCTCTCTCTCCCTTCCCTTCCTCTTTCTCCTTCCCTTCCTTCCTTCTTTCCTTCCTTCCTTCTCTCTTTCCTTCCTCCTCGCCTCTCTCTCTCTCTCCCTTCCCTTCCTCTTTCTCCTTCCTCCCTTTCGTCCTGCCTTCCTTTTCTCTTCCCTTCCTCCTTTCCTTCCATCACAGGGCGGCCAGTCCTCTTGGCAGGGAGGGCTAGCATGCGGCCCCCAAGTGAGAAAGTTTCCCTCGGCCTGATCTACCCTGACCCTTCAATGCAGTTCGAAGCCAGCTTCCCCTGACTGCTTCACTCAGCGGCCGAGCATCAAACTCCCACGAGCGCTCTGTATTTTGTGTCATCGACTGGATTCCCGCCAGGGTTTCCCCGGGCAGGGTCTGTCTTGCATCCCGGGCTGCGGAGCTCCTCGTTCTCTCTCGGTGGGTCTACCTGAGCTGGCGGTCTGGCCGGCGTCCATGCGAGGGGCGGGCCCGCGTCCCAAGGGCTGCAGGTGGACCCCCGGCGGGTCGGCCAAGACCTCGAGGAAGGTGGGCTGGGCGTAGAAGCCCGGGAGGCCCCCGGCGGCGCTGAGCAGGCCCAGGCCCACGCCGCCCACCGCGCGAGCCGACAGCAGGTGCCCCGCGGGCAAGGCGTCCAAGGCGCCGCGGGACTGGGGCGGCAGCAAGGCGGCCTGGTGCTGCGGAGAAGGGGCGGGAGGCAGCGGCGAGGGCTCCTTGTTCAAGCCCAGGATCTCCTGGATGCCGAAGCCCGTGCAGCGGGGCGCCGCGGCGGGGCCCGGAGGGGGCGGCTTGGGCCCGGCTTGGCTCCCGGCGTTGGTGGACGAGGGAGGAGGAGGAGGCGGGGGGAGCGGCTGGGCCCCTTCCTCGGGGGCTTTGCCTTTGGCGGGGAGGCTGGCGTGGGCCAGCGCGTCCCCGGCTTTGCCCGTCATGCTGAGGATGCCGCCGCCGCCGCCGCTGCCGCTGCTGCCTGGTGCCGGCCTCGGGGAATAATACCGGGCAGCCCCCGCCTCGGGGCCCTTTTTATACGCGCCCGAGTGGGGTCAGAGCCCCGCAGCCAATCACAGGGGCCGGCCGCGATTAGGGATGCCCCCAAAGCCGAAGGGGTTGGCGGGGAACGGCGCAGGAGGGGGGGGGGGGAGAGGGAGGAAGAGGAGGAGGAGGAGGAAGAGAGGAAGCGGGACCCCTTCGGCAGGGAGGGAGGGAGGGGAAGAGCAGGGCAATTGAGGGAAGGCTGGCTGGCTGGGGTGGACCATTGCAAGGGAGGAGGGTATAGTTGCCCACGAATAAGAAAGAGGAGGAGGAAGGACAACAATAAGAGAAGGAAGAGGAGGAAGAAGAGGACGAGGAGGAGGAAACGAAGCAGAAGGAGAAGGGGGAGAAAGCAGAAGGGGAGGAGGAAGAAGAAGGCGAGGAGGAGGAAGCGAGAGGCAGGAAGAAAAGGAGGAAGTGGAAGAAGAGGAAGAGGAAAAAGGCGAAGAGCAAGGAGGGGAAAGCGAGAAAGAAGGAGGAGGAGGAAGAAGAGGAAGAAGAAGAAGGCGAGGAGGAGGAGAAAGCGAGAAGCAGGAAGAAAAGGAGGAAGTAGAAGAATAAGAAGAGGAAGAAAAAGAGGAGGAAGGAGCAAGAGAAAAAGAAGCCAGGAAGAGGAAGAAAAGGAGCAGGACGAAGAAGAAGCAGCAATATAATAATGCTAATGATTAGAAGAGGACTAATAGCCACAATAATAGAAAATGCTGCCTTGGCAGGTGAGTTCGGGTCTGCTTCCCTGGTTGGGGGGGGGGGGGGGGGGCTTCTATTCCTGTTAAGGCGGGGGGGGGGGGGAGGAAGGGTGAGGGGAAAAGGAAGGGGAGGGGAGGGAAAGGAGGGAAACGCAATAAAGGAAGGGTTCCCTCTCCTTCGTTTGGAAAGGTGCAACCAATTCGGGTTTCTTCCAGTTCACCAATAAAATCACCCCGGTTCTTTCGAGGTTATTCAAATTCGAATGAACTCCTTTCATTTCATTTCCTTCCCTTTCCTTCCCTTTCTTTTCATTCCCTTCTCTTTCGTTCCCTTCCCTTTCGTTCTCTTCCCTTTCTCTTTCCTTCCTTTTCCTTTCCTTCCGTTCCCTTCATTTCCTTTCTCATTCCTTCCTTTTTCTTCCCTTCCCTTCCCTTTCCCTTCCCCTCGTTTCCCTTTCCTTGTCTTTCCTTCCCTTTCCTTTCCCTTCCTCTCTCTTTCCTTCCCTTTCCTTCTTTTTGTTCCCTTCCCTTCCTTTCGCTTCCCTTCCCTTTCCTTCCCTTCCTTTCCCTTTCCTTTCCTCTCCTTTCCTTGTCTTTCCTTCCTTTCCTTTCTCTTTCTCTTTTCTTCGTTTCTCTTTCCTTTCTTTCCCTTCCCTTCGTTTCCCTTCCTTTCTCTTTCCTTCTCTTTCCTTTCCTTTCTTTCTCTTCCCTTCCCTTCCTTTCTCTTTTCTTCCCTTCCCCTTTCTTCCCCTTTCTTTTCTTCCACATTTTTAAAAACTAGAATTCCTGACAGGTTCCTGTTAGTTCTAATGGTCAGACTGATAGAAGGCATTGGGATTCTATCATTAGGAACCCGCCTTGAAGTCGTTTTCGATGTTTGCTATTTATTGTTTTTTGCTTGGCCCAAGATGTGTCCGAGGGGCCTTGCCTTTGCCTTCCTCTGAGGCTGAGAGAATATGCCTTGGTAACCAAGGAGACCCAGGGCCCTTCCACACAGCCCTATAACCCAGAATATCAAGGCAGAAAATTCCACAATATCTGCTTTGAACTGGGTTATCTGAGTTCACACTGCCATATATTCCAATTCAATGTAGTTATTGTGGGATTTTCTGAATTGATATTCTGGGTTATGTGGCTGTGTGGAAGGGCCCCCAGTGAGGATCCTGGTCCAGGGACAAAATCCTCCTCCTGGCCACAAACCACTTCCATCATGTGGGCCTTCTGCAAACTTTTGTCCTGAATGCCAAACTCCGCGTTAAGTATTTGAATCGTTCATTTGACTTGAAAATATCGTTTGAAAGGCTGACATAAAGATGCGTGTTTACATTAACTAGGCTCCGAGGGCTATCAGGTGACCAAACAGAAGCAAGGAAGGATTCAAAGTGTGTAAATTATATGCACTTCAAGGGAAAGACGTGGGCATACATATTATGAGAAGTGCAATGTTGTATTAAATTTATTATTTCAATATATTATTATATTATTAATATTATTACTACATTATTTTATGTTAATGGAAGAGAAAATAACCCCCATGCATTGTATCGATACAGCTAAACAACAGACCTCACAACCTCTGAGGATGCAGGCGAAACGTCAGGAGAGAATGCTTCTGGAACATGGCCATACAGTCCGGAAAACTCACAGCAACCCGAATAACCGGTTAATCCAATTGGATGGGTTGCATTAATTTTGAATGCACAAAGTTGCAAATTGAAGCCCACTTCTGCCAATTTCAACCCATAGTTCAGTGAAATTTAGTCGAAGGCTTTCATGGCTGGAATCACTGGGTTTTCCGGGCTGTATGGCCATGTTCCATAAGAATTCTCTCCTGACATTTCGCCTACATCTATGGCAGGCATCCTCAGAGGTTGTGAGGTGTCCCCTGAAAACTCACAACAACCCAGTTGTATTAAATGTTTACTATTTAACTAGATGCAAAGGTAAAACGACTTGGAAGGACAAACTCCCATTTCAAAACCTTCACTTAGAATCGTGTCTCTTTTAAATGCATTCCTTTTCCTGCAGTAATTAATTAGCTCTATGTAATGCCATTTCTATGCTATTTCTCTCAACCCTGAAAAGGGTAAACATGTGCAGTAAAGAGGTGAGAGATTGAAAGCAAAACGAATGACACATTAAAACTAATTGTATTACATCTATTAAAAGGAAACAGTAAAATCAAGAGATTATATTTCACTAAACTATGAATTGAAACTGGCAGAAGTGGGCTTCAATTTGCAACTTTGTGCATTCAAAATTAATGCAACCCATCCAATTATATTAAACAGTTGTCTGGGTTGCTGTGAGTTTTCTGGACTGTATGGCCATGTTCCAGAAGCATTCTCTCCTGACATTTCACCTGCATCTATGGCAGGTATCCTCAGAAGTTGTGAGGTCTGTTGTTTAGCTGTATCAATACAATGCGTGGGAGTTATTTTCCCTTCCATTAACATAAAATATTATAGTCGCAATAATATTAATATAGTAAAATAATAAATTAATTTATCTATTTCCTATGCTGAACAAGATTGTTTTGAATGTCCTGCCACTTCAAAATAATTTTAAAATACTTTAAATCTCTTCCATTAACATAAAATAATATAATAATAATAATATAATAAAATAATATATTCCTTGATCCATTTCCTATGTTGAATAAGATTGTTTTGAATGTCATATCACTTAAAATAATTTTAAAATACTTCAAATCTCTTCCATTAACAAAAATAATATAGTAATAATAATTTATAATAATATAATAATATATTAAAATAATAAATTCATTTATTTGTTTCCTATGCTGAACAAGATTATTTTGAATGTCATACCACTTCAAAATAATTTTAAAATACTTTAAATCTCTTCAATTAATATAAAATAATATAGTAATAATAATAATAATATAATGTAGTAAAAATAATATATTCATTGATGTATTTCCTATGCTCAACAGGGTTGTTTTCAATGCCATACTGCTTCAAAACAATTTAAAAATACTTTAAATAATATTTAATGAAATAAAACTAAAATATATTTATAATGCTGTAGGTCATTTTCAAATGAATTGAGGTTAAAAATAAATCTGTATACAAATCTCTGTTTTTTTTTATAGTTGTTTGTTTACAATGTGCAACCAAGCCAATTAATACTGGCACCCTTATTTTCAAACATGAACACACCTTGTTTTGGTTTGCCCTAAAAAATCAAGCCTAGCTGAAAGTTATCCAGTAGGATAGAAAACATTCCAATTTGAGCAGGAGGAATACTGTATAGCCTTATTTGAGAAAGGAAAGAAGTGGATATATCGGACTGTGCTTCTTAAACACCTCACTTTATGTATATTAAATCAATGCATGTAGCAGGCATGGGCAAACTTGGGTCTTCCCTCCAGGTGTTTTGGACTTCAACTCCCACAATTCCTAACAGCTTCAGGCCCCTTCCTTTCCCCCCTCAGCCGCTTAACCTGTTGAATTAATAATATTTGACGCAGGCTGAGGGGGAAAAGGAAGGGGCCTGAGGCTGTTAGGAATTGTGAGTGAAGTCCAAAACACCTGGAGGGCTGAAGTTTGCCCATGGCTGCAGTAACATGAAAAAAAACCCAGAAAGACAGAAAGGTAAGATAAAATAACAAATAGGCAAATGACCCCTGCAATACTTTCATCGCTCTAGCTAACAGACATCACTTAACATTATAGCCATAAGTCTAGGATCACAATAGTTTTAGAATGGATGCCCCATTAACACTGCCATATAATGCAGATTGAAACTGCGTTATATGGCCAGTGTAGTCTCACAGAATTTTGTTTCTGCATTGAACTACATGATATGAGTCTACACTCAAAAAACAGGGAATTCCAGACAAGAAACAATCAGGGCCAGCTAACATTTCCCAACAAAGGATTCCTCCAGGCAGGAAGCAGCCAGGCTTTGAAGCTGCAAGGCCATTTGATTTTTATCTAGGCTGCCAATTGCAACATTCACACCTGCCTTAGACAAGAGTTCTTTCTCCCACTCTGGACATTCCACAGATATATAAACCTCACTTGCCTAGTCTAACAGACCTCACAATCTCTGAGGATGACTGCTGTAGAGGTGGGTAAAACATCAAGGGAACATGGCCATGCAACCCAGAAAACTCACAGCAGCCCAGTATTACATGGCATGGTAGATGGGGCCTGAGGCTCACAGGACTATAAAAAGCTCACCCAATTTTGTTCTAATTCTAGATGTTTGATGTCTAAATCTTGATATAATAGCTTGGGGTTTTTAAATAGATCTTTTATGATTTGTATGCTTGTGTGTTTAATATCTCTGGCTGTTTTGCTAATACTGGGATCCAAGGCAAGTAAAAAAAAATCCTGAACAGAGAGCTGAATTGGAGCTGGGGGAAATTTTCTTCCTGAAAGCTGATTTTAAATCCCACACCATAAACCAGACTAATAGAGACAACTTCATGAGGATGTATTTTTAGGTGTACCCAAGTAAGGCCACCTGCTTAGTTGTGTTCTAACTGTAAAAAGCAAGTTTCCTTTTAGTAGTGATAGAAGTGAATAGTAATACCACCTACTGGTAGCTGGAAGAACAATATTAAAATACACCCTTAAGCACTGTCTCTCAACTAAATTTAAAGAATGCCATTAGGACTTTCTGAATGTTCTGAGAGCCACATAATTTCACGTAATTTTCATAGACAGCTGCTAGAAAAGGGCCTTAAAATTGCTGAAAATGGGGAGCAGGAGATGACAGAGGGAGCTCATCCGCACTCTCCCCGTATTCGAACCTCCAACCTGTCAGTCTTCGGTCCTGCTGCCACAAGGGTTTTAACCCATTGCGCAACTGGGGGCTCCTATAGTCCAAACTAAACCAAACCCATTCAATTACTGGAAACTTGATAAATCACTGTTTCCATTGAGTTAATAAGTCTAAGTGAAACTAACAATAGGCTTTACGCCAAAGAAGGAAGAAGCTGATTTGTTGTGTTTCCAAGTCATTTCAGAGTTATTAACTTATTTTGGGGTTTTCTAATAAAAATGTTCTATTATCCTCCTCTGAGACTGAGAATGTGTGACTTGTCCAATAAGTTTCCATGGCTGAGCAGCGATTCAAACACTGACCTCTAGAGTCCTAGGCTCCATCTACACTGACGATTTAATGCAGTTACAAACCAGTATTGAAGAAAAGTGGTTTCCTTGTGCAGATGTGATTACGTAAGAAATCCTGGAAACAGTTTGAGGCCCAGACAGTGATTATACAAAATCATAGAGCACTGATGCACATTAAAGCCTTTGTTTTACACACTTTCGTGGGAATTTGTTGTCGCCACCACAGTTTGAGGTTGGCTTCAAACTGTTAAATGGTCAGTGTAGATGGGGCCATAGTCCAAAGCTTAAACCATTGCACCATGCTGGTTCAAATAAATACTAGGAGCTGAAGGCTCTGATATGGCACCACTTACAGGCTCACCTTTGTTATACTTCAATAGGGATTTCATTTTTAAAAGAAGATAAAATTCACATTTCTGTCCTCTGTCTCAAGTATGAGGGAAATATGTGAGTCCTTTAATATGTCAATATTTGTGAAAATATATTTGAATTCATACAATCAAGTGGTTAAGGATATGCATTAGCTATTTAAAAGGTCCAAAAGGTCAACAATTATCAGTCTTTAGCCGTAGTGGCGCATTGGGTTAAATCCTTCTGCCTGAAGGTCGGTGGTTTGAATCTGTGAGATGAGGTGAGCTCCTGTCTGTCACCCCCAGCTTCATGCGGGGACATGAGAGAAGCCTCCCACAGGATGATAACACATCCAGGTGTCCCCTGGGCAATGTCCTTGCAGATGGCCAATTCTCTCACACCAGAAGTGACTTGCAGTTTTTCAAGTCGCTTTTGACACAATAAAAATATATCAACCTTTAACTAATTTTCTTGTTTGTGGCTTGAGTCTGGATGTTTAACTTCTGCATCAGCAACAGTAACTAGATTATATAATTAGTAGTTTCTAAAACTCAATAAGTAATCAAAGCTCCAGATATAACATATTTTAGGATCACTAGTCATACATCTCTGAAAAATGGAGAGAGATCTTTACGAAAGATCACGGGAAAAAACTTGTTTTATTTCAAGAGCATTTCAAAGATACAGGACAAAAGTCCTTTGATCCTTAGAGGAGAGATCTTTGTACCACCTGGATTACATAGGGCACAGTTGTCATAACATTTCATGCAGAGACACTCAAAATATAAGAAAACCCCAGGTGAATTGTTCACACTAGCAACTTGGACTAAATCTGATTGGTGGCCCCAACTAGAATGGCCCTCTTGAATCAGCGGAGTTTTTATATATTCTATGGTTCCATTTTAGTTAAGACTAATAACTGGGCTTCATCCTTTGACTTTAGCCATTAGAATAGTAGAGCCATAGAGTTGGAAGAGACCATGAGGACCATCCAGTCCTACCCCCTGTCATGCAGGAACACAGATCAAAACACCTCTGACAAATGGCCCTCTAGCCTAGTACAATGGTACCCATTGCAGTCAACTGAAAGTGTTTTCACAATTGAAATTTATAGTTCACCTACAATCAAAGAGCATTCTGAACTCCACCAACTATGGAATTGAACTAAACTTGGCACACACAGAACTTTCATGGCAAACAGAAAATACTGGAAAGATTTGATGGGTATTGACCTTGAGTTCTGGAGTTGTAGTTCACCTACACCCAGAGAGCACTGTGGACTTAAACAATGATCAATCTGGACCAAACTTGGCACAAATACTCAACATGCCCAAATGTGAACACTGTGGAGTTTGTGGAAGTTACACCTTGATATTTGGGAGTTGTAGTTGCTGGGATTTATAGTTCACCTACAATCAAAGAGCATTCTAAACCCCACAAACGATAGAATTGGGAAAAACTTCCCATACAGAACCCTCATGACCAACAGAAAATACTGGAGGGATTTGGGAGGAATTGGCAGTGATTTAGGGGAGATGTAGTTCACCTGCATAAGGAGATCATTGTGAACTCAAACAACTATGGGAAGATGTGCCATCTGTTTTCAAAAAGGAAGAGAAGGACAGGCGGTGCGATCTACAGCCTTCTCTGCCAAACACATAAATATGTGTTTTCTGATGGTCTTTGGCAACCCCTCTGACACCCCCCTTGCAAACCTCCCCAGGGGTCCCGACCCCCAGGTTGAGAAACACTGTGCTAGTCATAGGGAGGTTAGCAGAACATTGTACGCTAATTGTAACTTTGGAGTTGTCATCTCTATAAAGCCATTACCGTGGTAAACTTAAAGATATGGATTGACATAGCAGAACCTGTTCTTGCTAGAAAGGATGGATTTATATAATATATCTAGGATTGTGATTCTTTCTTAGGGCTCGTTTATGAAAGGCACAAGATCTTGTCTGATGTTGATAGTTAAGCAGGATCAGTTCTGGTTAGTATTGATGGGGGAAACTGCCAATGGGCTATATTTCAGAGGAAGGAACCAAGTATTCCTTGCCTAAGAAAACTCTATAAAATTATCAGGGTCACATGCCCGCTGGAGAAAATAGAAAGGTATAACCTCTGATCAAATTTCCATTGGCAGTCATGATGACTAGTCTCAACCTCTTTTGAGACATTCTACATTGCAGCATTAATTGAATCTATAGCCAGACAAAAGGAAGCCTTTATGTGTGACACAGTGAAAATTACCTTTGGGGAAAATGCCTTCTGAATGTTACAATTATTATAAAATCAACTATATAATCAACTGTAACATGCACACTCATTATTATCTGATGTGAAATATATTTTAAAACAGTGATACTTTTTCTGGATGTAAACACTAATGAACAAAGACTTTTTTATGTTTTTCTCCCAAATAAAGTGTAAATTTGAAAAAAATTGCTTCTCTCTTACAAATCTTTTAACAACACCAACAGCTGATCCACATGTGTCCTTCCAGCTGCACAATCTCATCTTTACCCAGTATGGATTGTTATTTTTCTGCTTAGTTTATAACAGTAAGAAGTATTTATGTACAGAAAGGGGAGGCAAAAATAAACAAATAACCTTGTTCTAGAATAGTAATAATTGAAAATGAACAGAACTCCAGCTGTGGCTGGACATATAGGGCTGTGTGGAAGGGCCCTAAGGGGGAAGTAGGTTATCTGGTGTTGAAAACATTGTTGACTTGGATCCAAAGAGCTACCTATGTTCATACAAAGGGCATCTACTAGGCCAGCAGAATTATTTTACCATAAGCAGTGATTCAACAATATCACTTATTAATTATAAAGGATCCCCCGGCTTTTAAAATATTCCCATTGTAGCGTTTGGGGGGACAAGCAATGATGTCTGAGACAAGCACGTCTAAAATCTCAATTGATTCATACAGTTGGTTTCACAGTTCTTTGAATCCCGATCATGATTAATATAAGGAATTATTAGAAAAGCCGAATTAGATACTCCCCCTTGGGCACACATAAGACTGGGCAACTTGGAAGGCACTGGACAGACTGCATTCTGGCACCACAAGATGCAGAATCAACCTTAAGAAATGGGGACACAAAGTGGAGTCCATGACATGTGAGTGTGGAGAAGAGCAAACCACAGACTACCTATTACAATGCAGTCTGAGCCCTACCACATGCATAATGGAGGACCTTCTTATAGCAACACCAGAGGCACTCCAAGTGGCCCCTTATTTATGGAATGCCTTGCCGGTTGAAACTCGAACCATCCGAGACCTAACTGCTTTTCGGAAAGCCTGTAAAACTTTTCTCTTCTGACAAGCTTTTGATGGGTGAACAATCTGGGCTATGCCTGTTCTCTCTGCCTATTGTTATTGTTATGGTCATGTTAAAGCTAATTGTATTGTTTTAATCTGTTTCTGTAAACCGCCCTGAGCCAAATTGGGAGTAGCAGTATACAAGTTGAATATATATATATATATATATATATATATATATATATATATATATAGTGGCCAGCTACTGGTCAAAGGACATTTAATATAATGCCAAGTTTTTAAACTTTGTGTTTTTTAAATAGATTTTCAACTGTACCCTTGGTTTGCTTCTGACATGATAAATAAATACTGAACGTTTTATCTTCACAAGTTAGTCTTTAATGCAGAACAAGAGAATGGATACCTAAGGGTGACTTTTCATTTCCCCACAAATGGATGGCTTGATGTCATAGAATGTATATGCATTTCGGCACAAAAATACAAAGCTTTGGGAGGACATTCAAGCTTGATGCTCCAATAGCACAAAATGATTCCTATCTTGAGGTATCTCTTTCTTCTGGAAGATATGACACTAACTAGCTCATTTGCTTCCTTCATTCTTCATGACGAGATCTGTGCCTCTGAAGAAACTCGCCATATGGAAGAAGCATATGCAGGTCAGACATTGTCAGGGGTGGGGGACCTACATCCGGACTATGTATATTCCATATACGATGAGCTCTGTGAATTATACTGTTGCTAACTGGAACAGAATTTGGTAGTGCAAGGATGTCAGATTTCTTCTTAATGACTGTGTAGGGAAGGATCTGATTTAGAAATAATTTAAGAAAATTCCTAGATATTAAAATAATAATAAACTTTATTTGTATCCCGTCACCATCTCCCTGAAGGGACTCAGGGCAGCTCACAAAGCACTCAATAGTGCAATAACACACAGAATACAATAGATATATGAATATATAAAAACAGAACAATAAACATTATACACAAAGTATAAATAAACAATCCATAAAATCCTTCCTGATTAAAACTTTTTCAGTAAAATGCAACAGGCTGCAAATATAAGCAAGCTGTATGGGATGTCATTCCCACAAAGTGCAAAGTGAAAACAATCACCAAGCCCTCGAATTTAATGATGAGACTTTGACAAAAGCGTGTTTAAAAAGCCATGTTTTCAGGTGTGTTCTGAAGACTTGGAGATATTGTAGACATTGGCAAGAGTTATGGATAGGGGCAGGTGAAGCCTTACCAACTGGATTTGATTTTGAAAGGACTTCCTATAAACAAGAGATTGAGATTGATTCCATACTCCATTCTCCTCAATGGTAGAAAAATCAGCGTATACCCTCCATCCTTTCCATAGCAAGGGATATTACTAGCATAACAAAGTTCAGTGGTTTAAAATACCCAGATTTTAAGACACAATACTAACACTCAAAATATTGCAATTGGAAAATGCTGGTCATTAACAATTCCAATTTGCAGGTGAGAAACTGAGATGAATAGATAAGGGCCACCGTTCAGTGACAGAGCACATGGTTTGCAAGCAAGATATCCCAGGCTCAATGGACATTCAGAAAGCTATATTTCCTCAAAACAACTTTTCTAAGCTCTGATCAAAACTCATACATATTCATCCCTCTGGATTTCCCTGGATCACAAGCTTCTGAATGACAGATTTTCACAACAAGGAAATGACAAAGGTGAGAGAAGTAACATATACACAGGGGTCAGAGTAGATGTGAGAATGAACACTGAGTTTGGAGCAATATACAAACATGTGGACAATTTTAACAGAAAGGAAAAAACGATTAAAATGAACAAAATATGGCTACCAATATTTTAAAAACTCCATAATCAGGAAAGTAAAAAAAAAGACCAACACTCAGAAAACGGGAATTCCAGACAAGAAACAATCAGGGCCAGTGAACACCTTCCAACAAAGGATTCCCTAGGCAGGAAGAAACCAGGCTTTGAAGCTGCAAAGCCATTTAATGCTAATGTTGTTTATTAGTTCAGTTGCTTCTGACTCTTCGTGACCTCAAGGACCAGCCCACTCCAGAACTCCCTGTCTGCTGTGGCCACACCCAGTTCCTCCAAAGTCAAGCCAGTCACTTCAAGGATACCATCCACCCATCTTGCCCTTGGTCTGCCCCTCTTCCTTTTTCCTTCCATTTTCCCCAGCATCATTGTCAATGCTAATCAACGTGGCCAATTGCAACATTTACACTTGCCTCAAACAGACAAAGAGTTCTTTCTCCCACTCTGGACACTTCACGGATATATAAACCTCACTTGCCTACTTCCCAACAGACCTCACAAACTCTGAGGATGCCTGCCATAAATGTGTGCAAAATGTCAGGAGAGAGTGCTTCTGAAACATGGCCATACAGCCTGGAAAACTTAGAGCAAGCCATACACATTACAGTCAGCATCTCATTCTGGTTAGATGATTTTTGGTCAAGAAGAGAACAAGACTGTCCACCGGAATCCCATTATCAATACTGCACCTTCTTTAGGGAGATTTCAATTTGTGTAAACGAGTGCTTTTAATTTGTCATACTATGTTTTATCTCTATTACGATCTCATTGGATTTTAAACCCAGTTTCACCCTCATGACTGGATTCCATTTGCTACATTAGGAGTAATTCTCTTTCAAAAAGGGTTAGACATTTTCCCTCAACATAAAAGTCGCTTATTTTGGATAAAGAGACGATTAGATTTATCTTTAATATTTTAATGGCAGTCAGGATTATTGGGTGGGCAGCCCCAGTTTCGTTTGTTGGTGAGGGATTAGACTCTAATAAACTCTTCAGATTGAGATTTTCCCCCTGTTTTGGTACAAAGTACTTGTATTTATGATTTTTTTTAAAAAAAATCACTTATTTTTAAGTCATAAATTCCATTTGCTGGTTCCTATTAGTATTAAATCAAGTTGATTACATTTGGAGTGACTATCTGTACATATATCTTTTTAATTTTAACATGCACAGCATAAAATCTTTCATGGTGCAACTGCAGATACCTGTAACATGCATCCCACTTAAAACAGATGGAAACGTGGACCATTGGAAAAGCAAAGGATCCAGTAAAAATGGAGGCAAAAAAGAAACAAATAATATCTCAGGTTGCCCACACAGGTTCGATTTTTAGAAACTATACAAAAAAGTTGAAGGTAGATGTCATACTGGCATGACAGCTAAACATAACGACATCCAAGCATATTATTACATATAGTCAATGGAAATGAGTGCTGTAATCAACTTCTTAGTCTCCCAGGATCCTTGCTTTGACAGAGTAATGGAGGATAGTGTATGTAGGTGCATCTACAGCAGCTCTTATTTCACATGCCAGTAAGGTAACGCTCAAGATCCTGCAAGGTAAACTCCAGCAATACATGAAGAGAGAGTTGCCAGGTGAACAAGCTGGGTTAAGAAAAGGCAGAGGAAGGAGAGACCAAATTGCCAATATCCACTGGATAATGGAGAAAGGCAGGGAGTTTCAGAAAAACATCTATTTCTGTTTTATTGGCTATTCTAAAGGCTTTGACTGTGTGGATCATAATAAATTGTGGCAAGTTCTTGGTGGTATGGGAATACCAAGTCACCTTGTCTGTCTCTTGAAGAATCTGTATAATGACGAAGTAGCAACATTAAGAACAGACCACGGAACAACAGACTGGGTTTTTGTTGTTGTTGTTGTTGTTGTTGTTGTTGTTGTGTCAGGAGCGACTTGAGTGTGAGAGAATTGCCCAGGGGACGCCCAGATGATTTGATGTTTTATCATCCTTTTGGGAGGCTTCTCTCATGTGCCCACATGAGGAGCTGGAGCTGATAGAGGGAGCTCTTCTGCCTCTCCCTGGATTTCGAACCTGCGGCCTGTCGGTCTTCAGTCCTGTCGGCACAGGGGTTTAACCCACTGCACCACCGGGGGCTCCAGCAGACTGGTTCAAGGTTGGGAAAGGAGTATGACAGGGCTGTATACATTCACCCAGCCTATTCAACTTGTATGCAGAATGCATCATGATATGTGCGGGGCTTGACTAATCCAAGGCTGAAGTTAAAATCGCTGGAAGAAACATTAACAACCTTAGATATGCAGATGATACCACTTTGAAAGCAAGGAGGAGTTGAGGAGCCTTATAGCCAAGGTGAAAGAAGAAAGTGCAAAAGCTGAGTCGCAGTTACATATTAAAAAAACCCAAGACTATGGCAACCAGACTGATTGATAACTGGCAAATAGAGGGAGAAAACATGGAGGCAGTGACAGACTTTGTATTTCTAGGTACAAAAATTACTGCAGACACAAAAATAGTGAAAAGACATCATACTGCCAACGAAGATCCGCATAGTTAAAGCAATGGTATTCCCTGTAGTAACCTATGGATGCGAGAGCTGGACCATAAGAAGGACTGAGCGAAGGAAGATAGATGCTTTTGAACTGTGGTGTTGGAGGACCATAAGGAAATCCAAGCAGTCCATACTCCAGGAAATAAAGTCCAACTCACGGAAGGGAAGGATATTAGAGGCAAAGATGAAGTACTTTGGCCACATAATAAAAAAACAGGAAAGCTTGGAGAAAACAATGATGCTGGGGAAAATGGAAGAAAAAAAGAAGAGAGGCTGACCAAGGGCAAGATGGATGAGTGGCATCCTTGAATTGACTGGCTTGACCTTGAAGGGTGGCAATTCTGGCGTGGGCTGGTCCTTGAGGTCATGAAGAGCCCAAGCTGGCAGGCATGAGCAAACTTGGGCACGGCAGGTGTTTTGCACTTCAACTCCCACAATTCCTAACAGCCTCAGGCCTTTTCCTTTCCCCCTCAGCTACTTAAGCAGTATTAAATTAATGCAGTTTGATACCACTTTAACTGCAATAGTGTAATGCTATGAAATCCTGGGATTTGCAGTTTGATGGAACTGTATTTAGCAGGGAAGGCTAAAGACCTTGTAAAACTCCAACTGCAGGATTCTCTAGCATAGAACCATGACAGTTAAAGTGTTGCAGAGCCACATTAATTCTTCAGTGTAGAGGCACCCTTTGTAGAGCGAGACCAACAGGCAGGAGGAGGACAGGAGTGATAAACGGTTGTTCCCAACAAGAGAACTGTGTCCAATTCTGGGCACCACAACTGAAGAGAGATATTGACAAGCTGGAATGTGACCAGAGAAGGGCAACTAAAGTGATCAGGGGTCTGGAGAACAAGCCCTATAAGGAGTGGCTTAAAAAGCTGGGCATGTTTAGCCTGCAGAAGAGAAGACTTAGAAGAGATATGATAGCTGTGTGAGGGGAAGTCACAGGGAGGAGGGAGCAAGCTTGTTTTCTGCTGCCCTGGAGAGTAGGACGCAGAAAAATGACTTCAAACTACAGGAAAGAAGATTCCACCTGAATATGAGGAAGAACTTTCTGACTGTGAGAGCTGTTCAGCAGTGGAACTCTCTGCCCCAGAGTGTGGTAGAGGCTCCTTCTTTGGGGGCTTTTAATCAGAGGAAAGATGGCCATCTGTAAGGGGTGCTTTGAATGCAATTTTCCTGCTTCTTGTCAGGGGGTTGGACTGGATGGCCCATGAGGTCTCTTCCAACTAAATGATTCTATGACAGAATTATTTTCTGTGTTGTCAAAGGCTTTCATGGCCAGAATCACTGGGCTGCTGTAAGTTTTTGGGCCTATGTGACCATGTTCCAGAAGCATTCTCTCCTGACGTTTCGCCTGCATCTATGGTAGGCATCCTCAGAGGTTGTGAGGTCTGTTGGAAACTAGGAAAATGGGGTTTATATATCTGTGGAATGTCCAGGGTGGGAGAAAACTTTTGTTTGTTGGAGCTAGGTGTGAATGTTCCGATTGGCCACCTTGATTAGTATTTAACGGCCTAGCAGTTCTCAAGGTGTCGCTTCTTACTGCCTGGGGGAAATCCTTTGTTGAGAGGTGATTAGCTGTTCTTGATTATTATTTTCTCTTCGCCAAAATTAAAATCGAGCCTCTTCTTTGGCCTCACCGCGTATCCAACCTCAAAATAAATCCAAAACAAGAGAGGTGGACAGTGAACAGGTCTGACACGCGTTGGGGAAAAAAAGGTGGCACAATCTGGCAATTTGCGGGAGATCTTCTAAAACCAGGAAGAGCGAAAAGCAGGTGCCCTGAGGTCAAAACCCAACATGCCTTCTCCTTGGGATTTTTTCCCCCTAAGGCTAATCGGAAACTTGGTAATAGAATAAAATGTCCGTAAAGTAGAAATCAATAAAGTGCTAATGCTCCGGGACTTTCACTGCGAGGGCAGCCCTTCCCCTCCCGTCCCTGCCTCCTTCTCTCTCTCTCCTCTCTTCCTCTCCTCCTCTCCTCTGTCCCCCTCCCTCTCTCTCCCTCTCTCTCTCCCCCCTCCCTCCCTCCTTCCTCGGGCCAAGCGCCTCATCCTGCTGCCCCTTGGACTCCCGTCCCTGCTCTAATCCCCTCCTCCTCATCAGCTCCCGGCAAGGCTTGATCTGCAGCACAAAATCCCTCATTCGGGGCAAAATCAGCTTAATTTGCAGCAATTTGTCGCAGGTCTTTGCTGGGATTTGAGTCTCCAAATGATCCCGGCGGGGCGGGGGAGGAGGGGGGGGCAGGCAGGCAATATGGGCCGCTCTTTCTTGCGCCCTCTCCCTTGGCAGAGATTTGTCTGGGGAGTAATTACAACTCCTTCCCGGGTCTACCCCGCCGCCACCCTATACATCCCAGGGCCGCCAAACAGGGAGACCCCCCCCCCCCAGCCCCATCCTCGGATTAGCAGCATTAACCGCCAAGGCAAAGCAACAATTAATAATTTGCTAGCAAATGCAAACTGGAGAGCTTGAGGGCTATCTTGCTCTTGGAGGAAGCTGGATGGTCCAGCCACTTGTTGGGCTGCCTCTGCTGCTACCAGGCTTCCAATGGAGCCGGGCGTAAAAGGAAGGAGAGGAGATGGAGATCAGAGGCAGGGGACTTTCTTTCTCCTAATGCTGCTAATTACAGCCAGGCCGAGGCTCTGCCTGGCCTTAGAATCATAGAGTTGGAAGAGACCTCATGGACCATCCAGTCCATCCCCCTACCAAGAAACAGGAAAGTCGAATTCAAAGCACTCCCGACAGATGGCCATCCAGCCTCTGTTTAAAAGCTTCCAAAAAAAAGGAGCCTCCACCAACTCCGGGGCAGAGAGTTCCACTGCTGAAGGGCTCTCACAGTCAGGAAGTTCTCCCTAATGTTCAGGTGGAATCTCCTTTCTTGTAGTTTGAAGCCATTGTTCCGCATTCTATTCTCCAAGGCAGCAGAAAACAAGCTTGCTCCCTCCTCCCTATGACTTCCTCTCACATATTTATACATGGCTATCATGTCTCCTCTCAGCCTTCTCTTCTTCAGGCTAAACATGTCCAGCTCTTTAAGCTGCTCCTCATAGGGCTTGTTTTCCAGACCCTTGATCATTTTAGTCCCCCTCCTCTGGACACATTCCAGCTTATCAATATCTCTCTTCAATCGTGATGCCCAGAATATTGGACACAATATTCAAGGTGTGGTCTAACCAAGGCAGAATAGAGGGGTAGCATGACTTCCCTGGACTTCTTATTGATGCAGGCCAAAATCCCATTGGCTTTTTTTGCTGCCGCATCACATTGTTGGCTCGTGTTTAAATTTTTGTCCACGAAGATCCCACAATCTTTTTCACACATACTGCTCTTGAGCCACAAGTCCCCCATTCTGTATCTTTGCATTTCATTTTTTCTGCCTAAGTGGAGTATCTTGCATTTCTCACTGTTGAACTTCATTTTGTTAGTTTTGACCCATCTCTCTAATCTGTTAAGATCATTTTGAATTCTGCTCCTGTCCTCTGGGGTATTGGCTATCCCTCCCAATTTGGTGTCGTCTGCAAATTTGATGATCATGCCTTCTAACCCTTCGTCTAAATCATTAATAAAGATGTTGAAGGGGACTGGGCCCAAGACTCAACCCTGCGGCACTCCTTGCTTCAAGGGACCCAAGGGGACGCACTTGGTCTTCCCCTCTTCCTCCCCAAATGTCCCTTTCTCCTCTCCTCCTCCGCCTGAGTATCAGCCAGCACACCAATGACTTAAATCAGGAAATAGTTTTCTAAGATCCACAGAGACACTCGCTGGAACACCTCAGCAAGCAAGAGTCCAGAAGTGGCATGCTAAAACCCAGAACCTCAATCAATAGCAGATACCAAATGAGAGACTCCCTCCTGGGCACACACAGAAAACTGGGTGATTTGGAAGGTGCTGAACAGACTGTGCTCTGGCACCACGAGATGAAGAGTCAACCTTAAGAAATGGGGCTACAAAGTGAAATCCACGACATGCGAGTGTGGAGAAGAGCAAACCACAGACCACCTACTGCAATGCAACCTGAGCCCTGCTACATGCACAATGGAGGACAACACCAGAGGCACTCCAAATGGCCAGCTACTGGTCAAAGGACATTTAATCGAATACCAAGTTTGCAAACTTTGTGTTTTGTTTGTTTGTTTGTTTTTAATGTAATACAACTGCTTGGTTTGTTCCTGACATGATAAATAAATAAATCTCCTCCTCTCTGTCTGGAAGGGATTATGAGGGTTTCAGAGATGCGGTGGGGAAGGAGGCAGTTGTTTTCAGATCCCATAGTCCAGGCATCCTCAAACTGCAGCCCTCCAGCAGTTTGGGCCTTCAACTCCCAGAAGCCCTAATGAGCTTGTTCAATTGTCAGAGATTCTGGGAGTTGAAAGACCAAACAGTTGGAAGGTCACAGTTTGAGGATGCCTGCCATAGTCCATGGTTTATATTCCAAGTCTTTAATCTATAATCTTCTCCATTTTTGTGCCGGATTGCTCTCCTCATCCCTTAGGAGGTGGCAAAGGTCTTGTGGATATCTAAGCATCCAATGAACTTTGACTTGAATACTCACAAGACCTCTGCCACCTTCTAAGACAGTGTTTCTCAACCTGGAGGTCGGGACCCCTGGGGAGTCGCAAGGGGATGTCAGAGGGTCACCAAAGACCATCAAAAAACACTATTTTGTATTGGTCATGGGGGTTCTGTATCGTAAGTTTGGCCCAATTCTATCTTTAGTAGGGTTCAGAATGCTCTTTGATTGTAGGTGAACTATAAATCCCAGCAACTACAACTCACAAATGTCAAGGTCTATTTTCCCCCAAATTCCATCAGTGTTCACATTTGGGCATACTGAGTATCCATGCCAAGTATCCGTGCCATCACTGTTTGAGTCCACAGTGTTCTCTGGGTGAACTACAACTCCCAAACTCAAGGTCAATGCCCACCAAATCCTTCCAGGATTTTCTGTTGGTCATGGGAGTTCTGTGTGCCAAGTTTTATTCACTTCCATCATTGGTGGAGTTCAGAATGCTCTTTGATTGTAGGTTGACTATAAATCCCAGAAACAACAACCCCCAAATGATAAAATCAATCCCCTCCAACACCACTAGTATTCAAATTTGGGCATATTGGGTTTTTGTGCCAAATTTGGTCCGGTGAATGAAAATACATCCTGCATATCAGATATTTACATTACAATTCATAACAGTAGCAAAATTACAGTTATGAAGTAGCAACGAAAATAATTTTATGGTTGGGGGTCACCGCAACATGAGGAACTGTATTAAAGGGTCACAGCATTAGGAAGGTTGCAAACTACTGTTCTACGAGATCTTAGGCTGGCTCTACACCAGTGTTTCCCAAACTTTGGTTCCAGATGTTTTAGAGTTCAGCTCCTAGGATTCATGACTGCTGGCCAAGCTGGCTGGGGCTTCTGGAAGTCAAAGTCCAACACAGCTGGAGGCCCAAGGTTTGGGAAACACTTCTCTATACTGTTGGATGAATGTATTTCGATGGCACTTGAACTGCCATGACTCCATGTTATGGAATCCTGGGGGTTGTACTCTGGTGAGGCACCAGCGCTCTTGGACACAAAAGGGGAACGACTTTGTCAAAGTACAACTCCTAGGATACCATAGCATGGAAGCCATGGCAGTTCACGTGGTGTTAAATGGTATTTGTTCAACAGTGTAGATACACCCCCAGTTTCCCATGGGGAAACCATTGTACCTCTACATCAGTGCTATGGAATCATGAGAGGTATAATATTGACAACGTCTTTTGTCTTCTGCAAATCCCAGGACTTCATAACATTGAGCCTTGGCAGTTCAAGTAATGTTAAACTGCATTCATTCTACAGCATACATGCACTCTTACTAAAGTTACTTGTGAGCCATATCAATGCTGCCTTGGAGGTATCTACCAAGAAAAAAAAATGTGATGAAAGACTGTGTGTGGCAAACATTATATTAGGTAATCGACTTGGGCAGTGTGGGGTTGAATCCCAACAGCTACAACATCTAAGCTGATCAACTAGCCATAAAAGTATATATCCATGTATTTGTTGCAAGATGGTGCCTGACTGTATATGCCACACACTGTTACCCATATTATTTTCCATTAATTCTGTAGCAAATGTCACTTAACTGGTAACAGAGTTGCATCATTCTTTTCTGAAGGCCAAAGTTTGTGTTAGCTGGGTGTTAACCAGCTGCAGTCAGCCCTCCATATCCACCGATTCTGCCTCGGTAGATCTGACCACGCACAACTCGAAAATATATTTTTTTAAAAATCCAAAAGGCAAACCCAGTCCTTATCTTGTTGACATTAACTCTTAGTAGCTGGAATATGGTGCCACTGAGTGTGTGGTGCAGTCAAAGTTCCCAGTATTTTCCCCCATACTTTTCTCTACATTACTGCCATTGCCTAGAAACTCCTTAAACTTGGACTGCATTTAAGTTTTTTCTTTCTTCTCTTGTATCCAAGTAACCAGCAAATCTCCAGCTTCTTCATTTTCT
Organism: Anolis sagrei; assembly: GCF_037176765.1. NCBI lineage: Eukaryota > Metazoa > Chordata > Lepidosauria > Squamata > Anolidae > Anolis > Anolis sagrei. The sequence continues at coordinate 303,906,622 of NC_090021.1, read as the reverse complement.
TGCTCTACAAGATCTGCTCTTCTGCAGCAACAGTGATGGTTAAAATGTTTATAAATGCTGTTGAGATCTCTAGTCTAGACTATTGCCACGTCTGTGTTAGCCTTCCTTCTTGTCACAATGGCTCTGTTAAAATCGTCTTTCTTGCTTGTCACTTTTATGATCACATCACCTCTTAGCACACTCTACTACCCTATATCAATTTTAAGATTTTAAGTCCATTTAAAGTTTTCAGTTACTGTTCCTCTGTGGTATATTTTTCTTTTTAACAGTATCACTATTTTAGTATGTATACACAAGAGCCAAAGTGGTATAGTAGTTTGAAAAGCTGGACTAAGAACTCTGTGAGAACAAAGTTTAAATCTTCACTTGACCACAGAAGTCCACTGGCTGACCTTGGGCAAGTCACATTCTCTCAGCCTCAGAGTAAGGCAATTGCAACCCCCCTCTGAGCAAATACTGCCAAGAAACATCTATGTTGGGTTCTCATTAGGACTGCTATAAATCAGGAAAAAAATTAAAGGCACACAACTGCAAAACACACATATATATTGCCTACCTTCCTCTTTGTCTCTTGCTGCTCTTCACATCTGGAACATTTTTTCCTCTTCTTAGTAAGCTGCTTCCTTGACATCTGCAAAACCCAACCCTTCACCAAATATTTTCAGGACAGGTACTTTTTAAAATTCCTGCTACCTGACTATAACCTTGTTTCACAGTCCTTAGCTGGCGTTGCTCACCTAGCCATCTTGTCTATGTTGTGATTTGTACTTTTTCTGTGTTGTTTGGCTTTCTGTGGGTGTAGTTTGCAGGGTTTTTTTTTTCATGTCAAGAACGACTTAAGAAACTACAAGTCACTTCTGGTGTGAGAGAATTGGCCGTCTGGAAAGATGCTGCCCAGGGGACGCCCAGATGTTTTGATGTTTTACCATCCTTGTGGGGGCTTCTCTCGTGTCCCTGTATGGAGAGCTGGAGCTGACCGAGGAAGCTCATCTGCACTCTCCCCAGATTTGAACCTCCAACCTGTTGGTCTTCAGTCCTGCCGGCACAAGGGTTTAACCCATTGCGCCACCGGAGGTTCCGGTGGCTCAATGGGTTAGTAGTAGAAGTGTAGGACAGTATATCACAATGAATAGCATTGTAGAAATAATTTTTGAAAAGAGGACAGATGAAACATTTAATTGCTGGCAAGCTATTCGGAATTCTGTAATAAGAGCTAAAACAGACAACAGAGTCTGTCATTAGAATCTTGCCTTAAAAGAAAATAGGGACATATGTGAATCTGACAATGCAAAAAGAAAATATTGTTGGAGGAACTAAAACAACAAAACAAGGATCTAATAAACAGAAAAGCCCTATAAGGAAGAAGGAAAAGGGAGTGGGATGGGAAGGCGAGGGGAGGGGGGAGAGATCAAGGTTTGGGGGAAGAGCGAGAGAGGGACTGTATTTTCCATAATTATTGTGGATTGGCTCGGATTAAGGGCAACTAGCTATCTCTTGGTTTTTCCTTTTTATATAACAACTAATCTCCTTCTAATCAGTTATTATTAAATTATATTCCATTTTTAATTCATTCACAGATCACTGGTGGCACAATTTGGACATCTGGACAGATAATTGAATAGAGATAATTTATGTAAATGAGGAACAGTTGTGTACAGAGGTGGGGGAAGGGAGAGTCCAGCTTTTGCAAGGCCAGTGACCTAATCAGAAGTCTCTAGGAGCTGGACTCCGCAAGGTCAAGATAGCCCTGTGGCCTAAGTGACTGGCAGGGAAAGAAACAGCGGTGTCAAAGGATGCTCGATTTAGCAGCACTGACTCTCGTTCTGTTATATTGTAGCCTATTCTATTGGTGGCGGTGCTGATAAGATGTAGGAAAGTAATATCTCTGTGTTGGCTTTTATCAGCACAGATTCAAGAACAGTCCACTTGGAAAGTTTACCTGAGTTATTAAACCCTTTAGAGAAGCAGTACTGACCCCATTATGGTTACTTTGGGCATGAAAGATCCAAATTGCCTTCCCTGGGAATTTGGCCATACAATGTATGATACATGACACTGACTCACATTAAAAAGCCATCTCTTCTTCAGTTACTTTATATTGAGATCCATAGTCAAGATAGCTATGTGTGTTTACTTAGAAGCAAGTTTCATTATCATCAATAGTGTTTCCTTCTAGGTATGATTGCATAACATTGTCATCTTAGTAGTATGGAAGTTCCAAATTCATCACGTTCTAGATTACAATTGGACCTCCATGTTTGTGGATTTAGTTATTAATGGTTTTGATTAAAATGTTTTCTTTAGAATTCTCTATGTTCACCACTACGATCTGGCAGAAGCTGGCCATAGAAGCATGCTGGAGAAACTACATGTTTCCAGAGAGGTGTTCTCGTAAATAAAAACGTGGCAATTTTATTGTTTGGAGTTTTTAATTTCGGTGAATGTCCTATGCACTAACCCTGATGAGTGTGGAGGGCTGACTGTAGCCAGTTTCTTAATGTGAATCACAATGAATGGGAGCGTCTAACATGGCAACATTCTGCATAATTTTCTCCAATAGTAAATGAGCAAACCACTTCATTATGGGTTAAAAATCGGCAGTGTCCAGGTTTCAGGTTTAAAGGTACCATGTCTATTGTTACTGCTTGCTAGAGAGGGCTATTGTTGTGTATTCCTGACTGGTCACTGTGACAAATAAGAGTGCCAGACTACAATAAGCATTTGGTCTGTGCCGGTAGGGATTGTTTTATGTTCTTAAGCTATGATTTCCTGAAGTTCAAGTGCAATTCATGTGATCAGTGTTCATGGAAATGAAGTCATCACAACCTTGGGAGATATTTGGGATTTTGATTGTGTCCTTGTAAATTCTCTAGAACCTGTCGGGAGTTTGGATGACACTTAGATGAGAGGTAGGAAAAGCGTGGCTCTGCAGTTTTTATGGGTGCCCAAGGCTGATTTTTTTTGGCCCTCAATCTAGCCAGATGTCCCAGCTTTATACCATAGAATTAATGCAGTTTAATATCACCTTAACTGCCATCCTGGGATCTGTAGTTTGGTTATTTTTTTAAATTGTGTCAGAAGCAACTTGAGAACATATTGCAAGTCTCTTCTGGTGTGAGAGGAATGGCCATCTACATTGCCCAGGGGACACCCAGATATGTTACCATCCTGCTGGGAGCCTTCTCTCATGTCCCCGTAAGCTAGAGCTGACAGACTGGAGTTACTCCATCCCGTGGGCTCGAACCAGCACCCTTCAGGTCAGCAACCCAACCAAGGCTCCTTGTAGTTTGGTGAGGCACAAGCACTCTTTGGCAGAGAAAGCTCAAGGCTTTTAAGAAAAGAGATTCAATCTAAACATCAAGAAGAACATTGTGAGGATAGGATCTGTTTGATGTTTATAAACCAAGACTGGATGGCCATCTGTCAGGGATGCTTTGATGGTATGTTCCTACATGGCAGAATAGGGTTGGACTGGATGGTCCTTGGGGTTTCTTCCAACTGTGTGATTCTATGATTCTAGTTTCCATTATCCATAGTGCCGAACTATGGCAGTCAAAGTGGTATCAAATGCATTAATTCTACATGGTAGATGCACCATTAAGTGCCAAATCATAATTAAAATATATTATACTGCCCTGTTTGACTGTTTTTCAAAAACAGAAGTGGACTTAGAGCCATTTCCTTTTAAAAAAATCATTAATGTGGTGCGGATTTTGTTTCGGGTGCCTTTGGAGGTGCGCAGAATAACACTTCCTCACCTTCAATTTAAACCATTCATTAAACTTACTCAACAAGGTGCTATTAATGTTCCTGCAAACTAACAACGTCTATTGTTCTTGTTGTTGTGCCTCTGACTTCATGCATCCAGACTGATGAAGGGCAGACGGAAAAAGGTCCCTGAAAGAAAGACTTCTGAGGTCTTTCTGTTTTGATTTTATGTACATATGAGTGGTTTCTCATTCAAACTCTTTCCTGAAATAACCAGTGTTTCCTCTCCCTTGTGTTAATTCTCCTTTCCTTTCCCCTGATCCCATGTCACACCTAGATTCAGGTAATGTTTCGGAAACGAACTTTCACTATTTCCTATTGAGACTTCTACATTTATTATTAAGGAGTTATAATCAAAGTACTTAAATGCTTAGGCAATATTACACTAGGTAGTCATTGGAATTATTTTATTTTATTGATAGCATTCAATTTTCCCTCACAATCGGTCGAATCTGCTGCCCTGGGAACAGTGGCTATGTTTCTGTAATGACGGCCATTTTTTTTTTAAAGTAAATACTGTTTTGTTTTTTAATAGAGAATTCAAGTTTTTCATTTCACCAGGCATGCTACTTTTTCCCAGTTTGTCTCATTTTAATTGAAGATACTGTTATAACAAAGCCCAGTTTACCAGAATAATATACAGTATAAATACTATTCAAAACTATGTTTGATGTTTCATTCTTTAAAAAAGCAACCTTTTCTGAAATAATGGAGATATGCAAATAAACATTAGTATGTGTGCTTGTATGATGGCCATTTTTAACAGGCTTCAAAATCATGGAGAGGTGCATATCGTTTCAGGAAATAGTAATTAAAAATGGCCTGGAGAGTGGGAAGAAATTGCCCTTGTAAGTGCTGGGACTTCCTTGGAGGAGACATTTCAAAATAAGGGGAATGTAATGCAAATTTCCCAAAAAGAAACTTGAAGAAGCAAAGGACAGAACAGGAACAAAACCACAGGCTCTCGTTTGGGAACTGTGTTCGGATAGGCCCTAAAAAACCAGAAAGCCTTAGATTTTGCTCCTGTTCATTTTTATTTTGCAGATCCAAACCTGTTTTGTTGATCTCTATTTCTATCTGCTCTGGTATAATCAGAGGTTTGTTTATTTTAATCCAGGATGAAATTGGAAGGAACAAGGACAAATTCTGGGTTTTTTTACTCAGTATCAATGTGCCTTTCTTGTACTCCCATGACAGGGCATTCTTGCCAAGTTTCATTCAAAGGAGGTTTGCTGTGGCCTTTATCTTAGGCTTTCCTTGACTCTGCTTGGATTTAAACCTATGCTGCTTTGTAGCAACTTTGCCTCCTGAGAAATAGTTATATGAATCATACAGTTCAAGTTTCTGAACAGTTTTCACGAGGAACCACATGTAGAAGGGTTTTAGGTAAGGTAAAGGTTTTCCCCTGACATTAAGTCCAGTCGTGTCCGACTCTGAAGGTTGGTGCTCATCTCCATTTCTAAGCCGAAGAGCCAGCGTTGTCTGTAGAAACCTCCAAGGTCATGTGGCTGGCATGACTACATGGAGCACCATTACCTTCCCGCCTGAGCAGTACCGATTCATCTACTAACATTTGTGTGTTTTTGAACTGCTAGGTTGGCAGAAGCTGGGGCTAACAGCAGCTCAGTGCTTTAACCCACTGACATTTTAAAAAGTTACCAGGGCTTGCCTCACAACGTCCCTCTTTTCATGGAAGGAGCATCTCACAAATCATCCCAAACTAGTCTTTTTTACTGCATACTGACTAAATTAATTTTAGCTCCAGATCCACTTAAACTGATGGTTTTGGAGCAATCTTTATTGGTGCATCTATGCTTTTAAAATATCTAAAATAAGTACTGGCCAACTGAAATGGATTCTCAGTACTACTTGTTTCACTTAAGGACTTAAGTTGCAACATTGAAAAGATAAATTCACTTGATTATGGATCTCACTTTCCTTTTAGCATTTCAATACATGGCATATAGATGTTAACTTTGTCTGGGTATTTATCTAGTTTCAAATGATATTTTGGGGGTTATTATTATTATTATTATTATTATTATGAATAATAATAAATAGCCTGGATATGAACAATCTAGGGCTTTAAGGGTCATAACCAGCACTTTGAATTGTACTCAGAAACAGACTGGAAGCTAGTGGACCTGCTGCAACAGGGGGGTTGTCCACTCCCTGTAACCAACTACAGTTAGTAACCTGACTGCAGCCTTTTGGACCAGTTGAAGTTTCTGAGCACTTTTCAGAGGCAGCGCCACGGAGAGCGTATTACAGTAGTCCAGCATTCCATTTTGGGCCTGGTATTATTTACATCTTTATAAATGACTTACACGATGGAATAGAAAACATGCTTATCTAATTTGAAGGAGACACCAAATGGGGAAGTACATTTGAAAAGCGTATAGGAGCCTTAACTGAACATGACTCAACAATGTGATGCAGCAACTAAAAAGCCAGCACAATGAGCATATTCAAGTCCCTGAGTCTTTCATCATAATGCTTGATTTTCAGATCTTTGATCACCCTGGTCAGCATTCTCTGGACACATTCTAGCTTGTTGATATTCTTCCTGAAGTGTGGCATTCAGACCTGAACACAATATTCCAGGTGATGTCTGACAGAAGCAGAATATGGTGGCACTACTAGTTTCTGGTCTTCTTTTTTCCCCTTTTTGAAGATGGGGATAACATTCACCTTCCTCTGATTTGCTGCAGGTTTTCCCATCTTCCAAAAATCATCAAAGAGCATTGACAATGACTCTCAGATTATATCTGCAAGTTCCTGATGTGTTGTTGTTTATTATAGGACCAAGTTTTTCATTTTTTTTCCAGCTTGCTAAAACTAAGTTGTCAGATTGTGGCTCGAAGAGATTCAAATTCTCACTCTTCGTTGATCTGAAAATAAAATGTGGCACACCATTTATCATGTGACTCAGTGGCAGGAAATACATTTTGTCATCACTAGTGCTATCACAATAGAATTCACTTTGAGTTGTCTTCCACTTATATTCTAGTCACCACTCCTTCAACCTCTGTTTTCTCAAGTTGCTATTAAACACTAGCGTGCAATGGTTGAGGGACAACACTGAGTATTTTCTATTGCTTGAGTCAACTTCTTGTTTCAGTAGGTGCATAGTAAGGCTACATCAGGATTAATCAGAAAAATAATTCAAACAACATTTTGTTCTATAAGCTTTTACAATTGGATCCTCTTAATGGGCCATTCCTTTTGCAGAGGTCAGTAGTAGACGAAGACCAACCTTCACCCATCAACAATATGACCATGATAAAGAGAGACTCTAAGAGGTAATACTCAAAAGGATAACCCACAACCTGGCTGGAACAAAAGATAAGATCAAGAGCATGACCAGCAATGTCTTGCATCCTGGGACAAATTCCTTGTTGTCATAGCCACCACATACTCCTGAGTTAATTTAGTTAGAATGCCTTTTGCGCAGTGGAGAAATAGAAAAGAAAACGGATCTTAACACAATTTTTGATTATAGCAGCTAAGTCATGTAGGTTATATGCCCTCATGAGATGATTATGCCTTGATTCCATTACCTTATGTGCTATTTTGTGTATGAACATTCATTATAAAACAATTTTTTCAGGAAGTTGTTAGGCGAGTAACGCAATGTCATTGAAAATACCCACCCCTACAAATTTGTAAATTTGTAAATTTTCAGATTCCAAACTCCGCCCAACTTTCACCCACTAATTTATTTGAAATTGAGTTGACCACCATGATTAAACTTTGGATGCAATGTTTTTAATAAACTGAGCTAAGATTTTAAAACACCAAGACAGTTTGGGTAGACCACCTCTGATTCTCAAGGAGATGAGATTTGACTGGAAGAGGGTTATAAAACATTCAGGTATATGTTCAGGCAAGGGGAGAGAAGGAGGAAGAATAAAGCTACAGAGTTGCTCAGTCATCAAATTCATGTTCAGCAGGCTGCTTGACATATTTTTCAAGAGTTTGGGCAATAATCACAGCATGCAGGCCAAATTTCCCTTGCCAAATGTAATGTAGAAATAGCACTTAAGAGGCTCTCTTTGCTGTCAAAACTGTTATATATTTAGTCACTGTGAATGGAAAGCAACTGCAAGTTAAAAGTCAAATCTATTTCCAATGTGTGTTTCGCAGAACCTAGTTGGAAGCACTAAGCATATGTATGATGATACATAGATATTGAATCCTTGCTGATGAAGAGATAGCCAAGTGAAAGCAGACAGAATCTGCCCTTTGCACAGTATAATAGAAATCTGCAGCAATATTTGGAGAATTGAGTACTGGCATTGCCTATACAGAAAATGATTATGTTTGTAAAATGATTTGCGGGTTTTGAGTTTAGATTAGATTCTTCCATGGCTAGCTTAGTTAGAAGAAAGGACCAAAGCTACGTTCTTGAAATGGTCATCCCAGAATGTAACTACCTCTTTTATATTTAGACTGGAATCCAGGTCTAAACTGTAAATGCCTTTTAGATTTAATTCTGATATTAACACTTTCACTTCCAGTGTAGTAGTAGTAGTAGTAAAGTCTGGATTATTGATGTCACCATACCAGGTGACAGTCACATTGAGGAAAAACAACAGGAAAAACTCAGCCGCTATCAAGACCTCAAAATCGAACTGCAAAGGCTTTGGCATAAACCAGTACAGGTGGTCTCAGTGGTCATTGGCACACTGGATGCCATGCTAAAGGATCTCAGCCAGTATTTGGAAACAATAAACATAGACAAAATCACGATCTGTCAACTGCAAAAGGCCACTTTACTTGGATCTGCGCACATCATTCGAAAATACGACTTGTGATTTTTTGATACAAAATCCAGAATATAGATCTCGTTTGCTGTGACATACTGTGCTTTTGTGTCAGTAAAATAGTAATAATCTTTATTTGTACCCCGCCACCATCTCCCCAAAAGGGACTATATTTATATTGCGAGAAGGAACTAAATAAAAATACTTTTATTTTAGAATGATATGGATCAACACAGTGTTATGAAGCAGTGGCTTAGACTTAGGACTCCAGAAATTGTGTAGCAAGAAGACTTGTGCCCTGTAGATAAAAGAAGACAAAAAAGAAATAAGGTAAGTGTTTGGTGATGACATGAAAAATGATCTTCCTAGAGGTTGCCCTGAAGTCTTATATTATTCAGTCAGATTTTGTGTTAAATTCTTTGACTGCTTTTGCTACAGCTCTTCTCATTATTAATGCTATTCCATTTCTTCTTAGATTTCCATTTCCTGAGGAAAACACTGTGTAATTATCTAACTCAAAATGTCCCATTCCTGTCCACTTTAATTCAACCACTTCAGGTATTGCTAAACCCAATGAAATAGTATCCAGAATGTTATCATTAGATCTTTTACTAAAATCAAGGAATGATTGCAGGTGGACCTGCTGATACATTTATTTCCCATAGCTGCTCTGCAATAGTGAAGTGTGCAGACTTTAATTACGGTAGTATTGGGTTTATTCTTATGAGTAAATCTCACACAGAGACCCAGAAACACAGGTAAATATTTCAGATTCTCCAATGGATGCCCATTACGTCCTCACAGTTAAATGTGAAAATGTGTTATATGGTGATCTGAAATAGAATACATGGTAAAGTATAAGTACATATTTAGGGGTATCAGTGATTCTCCACAGTAATAATTTTGCTTTAGGATTGTTCACATACTAGAAAATACTTCCGTTACTTCTATAGAAATAACATTCTCAGCAACTGAACAGAGTAAATTTGTCTTCATAGTGTCCTACTTTTAGATTGTTATTTTTCTTTAATGTCCTTTTTTTGAGTAAGTTTTGTTTTAGCAGTTGGTTAAATGGCAAATTGATTTGATATATCTAATACTCAGAAGAAAATTATTTCTGTGTACTGAATGAGTAGAGAAAGCTTGTAGTCTTCCAATTGAATTGTTATGAATTAATCTCATTGCTTTTAGTGAATTTGGTCCAGAGTAGGATTTTGCTGGATTTCTGACTCAAGAAATGAGAGTGCTAGAAATTATATATGTATGCATGTGTGTGTGAGAGAGAGAGACATAAACTCATACTTTATTTTGTTCTATGTGACCTTAAAAACTGAAAAGCTCTTCCATTAAAAGAGCAGTAAAGGTAGACTAAACAGAGTTCAACATTCTTTCGTGTGCTTTGTCACTCTTTTAGTCATTTCAGGCAAGGCTAATGTACCATTAACTGAAATGTAAAAGGGCTCAGATATTAGTACCATTCATTTATAACCAACTCTATATTTTCCCACAGTTTGTTCAGTCTTTTTGTTTTCCACACACATACAAATACCACTTAAGGGAAAAGCTATGGAACTGCTCTGCAGTATATTATCATTCACTTAGACTTGCTTTTTCACCTATTTATTCCACCTGTCAGTTTCCTATTATCTTTTTTATTTATTTGATTGTTTACTCCTGACTAAAATAGTACTACTTTGCTTTGGTAGGAGTGAATAATGGAGACATTAAACTTTGAGCCACATCAGTACTCCTGAACTCAGTAAGTGATAAAACCATAAAACTGAGATTTGATCTAATTACCCAGTGCCTTCTCTCTCTGGCTCCACCACTTCAGATTCATGAAGCTCTAGATCTAGGTCATCTTGGTACGCTAGGTTGAGATATTTGTCTTGGCATCAATTCACCTCACAATAGTGTGGTTGGAGTGGCAGATGAAAAAACACAAAACAAGATACCTGTATCTTTTCATGGAATGGAAGCTACACACACAAACGTTTTGAAAGATCTTTAAGTTTTGAAGGGTATTGACTATAAGCCTATTCGTGTCACCTCAAAACATGCAGTGCATGATCTTCTACTTGAGAATCAGGAAGAATGCTTTCCATGAGGAGGAGTTCAAAGGTTTCAAGCACTGTTTCTTTATTTGTATCCTTTCTTGACTGGACATTTCCAGACAATCTCTTTTTTGTGGCTGCTTTCAGACTGTGGAATTTTCTTCTAGGATGGCCCTCTCTGTGCTCTTACATAGCTGGCAGACAAAGATCTTTCTATTCAAAAAGACATTTTTTGAATAGAAAAATGGGCAGGGTTTCATTTTTGATTGGAAGAGAATGCTGTGTTTTTAATTCTGTTTTTAACTGATTTTATACTTTTTAAAAATGCATTTTAATGTGTTAAATTGTTGAATTGTATTTTGGCTTTTTATATTCAAATTTTAGCATTTTCCTGTTTTAGAAGTATTCTCAATTTCAAAATGCAAGACTTAATATAATTTTTGTCTCAACTGTCTCAACTGTTTTAGTTGAAGTACAAAAAAACCTGCAGATAACAGGTGGCTGAAATTTAGGGAGACTGTTTAAAAACATTGAGGTGACAGTGTTTGGGAGCATTAAAATATCCTGTGTGTGAGAACAAGAGTATAACAGCAAAAATAAGCATGCCCCATGTGTACTCCATTAAAATCTTATTTATGAAAATATTTGTTGCTTGTGTTGTTACTGTCTTCCCTGTTCTGCTTCATCTGCCTTTTGGATGGAATTATACCTTGTTGCATTGTGTAGTTTTTATTATGGCTGTGGTGCTGCTTTAACTTAATCCTGATAGTTAACTCTCATTTTATTTTGTAGCACGTTCCTTCCACTCTCCCCCTCCTAAGCAAAGCTTGTCACGCTCTGTTTAATTGAATTGTATTATATATGCTTTGCTAAAGACTCGACTCCTTCTAAAGTACAGCTAGCTTTATTGGCCCCCTCCAGGACCATGGAGGGATCCTGTCTCTCCCCACTAAGCTGCTCCCTCGTGGGCCAACAACAAGCCCTCCACTTTTCCTCGGGGTGTCTTTCCACAGACAGAGCCCCCCTTCTTGCCCACCAATCGCCTTATTATTACCCCCCTCCCCATAGACACTGACACACAGACACCATTAGTAGCTGCCTTCCCCCTCCCCTTCCATAATCTATCTACATATTAAAATGAGTTTGTCCCTGATTTACATGCGTAAGAAGGGATGTAATAATGAGGACGTAGATTAGAAGATTTAGCACAATCGTTTGTGTAGATTGTGTCCCATCAAAGGGCAGCTCTGACGAGCTGAGATTAAGGAGCAAACAGCTGCCGCTGGAATTCAGTCCATTTGTTTGTTTGCTGTTTTCTCTCTTGACTCCAGCAAACAGTCTCATTAACATGCAAGTGATTTGCTCCTTAAGCCTTTTTTTCCCCTCCTGTTTATTATTGGGGGAGTTACTGACAAGGGCTTTGTAGAGCCTATACATGGCCCACTTCTGAAAGATGGCCATGCAAATCAAGATTAAAATGGGCAGTAATTAAAACATAAAGAGCGGGAGCATGACACCTTTGGGAGGGGGAATTCTTAAGGTTAGAATATCAAAGCAAGAAATAGAAAGGGGAACGCCTGAACAAGATTCATTGCCCCCTGAAATTTATCTCAGGCTGTCCTCTTTATCTCTGGCATAATATATAACTTTCTATTAAAATAATTTACCACATTTGTTTCACCGGCCTTATTGGCAAATTCACCCATTCAGGAAGAGATGGCCTCAATTCTCACTTGTTGAAATCTGCATTGTCCTCAGCTGTCCACAGTATCTTTTTGGACTTCACCCACATGTAGCCTATATGATTAGATCACATCCATACCTGGATGGTCTTATGGCAAAATTACAGGGCTGAGCTAGAATCAGGTTCTCTGGAAATGGTTTTAGTGCCAGGATCAAATCCTGGAACACAGAAAGGAAAATGGAAGAAGATATCTGGTGACCATGTGCACAATACACATTGACTTTCAGTTTGGCTTCAGCTGCCTTTTTTAACCTCTTGTACTACACAAAATTAATCTTAGGCTTTGCTACTGTTAAGATTGTCATTATTTCATTTTACTGTTGTTCCTTGTTTACTCTTGTTGTATGTTTTGTCCAGATACAGATTGGGTAATATTTTTGTTCCCAAATCTGAGGTGTAACCTACAGAACCTAGCGGTGTAACCTACAGAACCTAGCGGTGAAAAATTCAATCTATTTGTATTCTTCATCTTGAGACTGGATCTAAAATACAGATCTCCTGATCACAAAGTGTGACCTAATTTTCAGGTTCTGTTTGTTTGCTGTTTCTTCCATTTTGTATTATGTTTTAGTCTTCTAAAATCAAAACTGTCCATCTTATTTTCTGGCATTTTGATTGTTCTTGTAATAAAAATATTGCTCAACTGTGGATTTTAGTAATCATGGGTAATTGTGAATAGCTAAAATTACCTGCCACATGTATGGGCCTTTCAAGTTGGAACACGTCCCTTATGTGAAGTCTTATATAGATTGAATTATATATCAAAAAATCTTGTGTTTTGGAATGTAAGTCCTTAATAAATACAAAGATGTGTGCATCATACAGTTTATGAATATGGACAGTGTGTTAATTTTACAGAGGAGTACTTGGCTAGATTAACTAAAATTAGTATTTTCACTTGATATTTAGGTAGAACATGGACACATTAATAGCTGCTTCCTGGTTTTCAGTCCTGATTGTCATGAACATTGATAGAATAATCTTTTGGGTCAAGACATACCTGTATTCTAAACATATTTATTTCGATTTTTAATATACTGCCTCTCTCCCAACTTTTACAAATTAAATGCTACAGTATGTTATGGAACTTATTTGTTCATCCAAAAACAGATAACAAAGGAATTCTCAGAATTTTGGTTTTTTTGATGTTTAGCTGCAACCCGGCTTTTGCGCTTTCTTCTTTCACTTTGATTAGAAGGCTCCTCAGCTCCTCCTCGCTTTCGGCCATCAGAGTGGTGTCATCTGCATATCTGAGGTTGTTAATGTTTCTTCCAGCAATTTTCACCCCAGCCTTGCATTCATCAAGCCCCGCACATCGCATGATGTGTTCTGCATACAAGTTAAAAAGGTTGGGTGAGAGTATGCAGCCTTGCCGTACGCCTTTCCCAATCTTGAACCAGTCTGTTGTTCCGTGGTCAGTTCTTACTGTTGCTACTTGGTCCTTGTACAGATTCCTCAGGAGAGAGACAAGGTGGCTTGGTATGCCCATCCCACCAAGAACTTGCCACAATTTATTATGATCCACACAGTCAAAGGCTTTAGAATAGTCAATGAAGCAGAAATAGATGCTTCATCATTATTTTGGCTTAAAAAGAGACAGGAGGATCATAACAAGCTTTACCCTTTGTGTAGTTATTTCCTTATATTTTTGTATTGCCGTTTTCTTATATTTTTCCCTTTCCTCTCTCACACCTCTCCCAAAAACTGCATCTTTGTAAGTGAACTTACGTATGCAGGAATTAGAATTGAGCAATTTTGTAATGTCTGCATCCAGTAGAGATCTGCTATTACTTTACTACATAAAAGAGCTGGCAAAATGACCTTTACACATTGGGATTAATACATAACAACACTTATGTGTATTGGGTTCCAAGTCTCCTGCACAGGAAGGTAGTAGACAAGATGATCCTTGGGGATTCCTTCAAACTCCTTGTGTATGATACTGGCATGATAATTGTAGTGATGTCAAATTACTATAACTGTGCTGATAAACTCAACTATTTCTCACACTCCACCTGGCAACATAAAACCAATGCTGTCACAGGATGGCTGAAACTGATTAATCTTTCTTCACACATAATACTAAGGAAACTGTCTTCGATTCTGGACAGTGGACTCCAAAAGTTACTTTTCCAAGCTCGGAATGTTACTATATATATTTATATCAATAGGAAGAACACACTCTCATTGTAAACTTGCCATACAAAACTGGAAAAGGTCTCTTATGATAAAAATGGACTCTATCCCCATAGCAGAGCAAATTCTTTGCTACTAAAGATGCAGTCTGTTTTATTAGATGTTTCTGGGAAAGACCTTTATTTGAAATTCCTGTGCTCTTTACCAAGCTAGATGGACCAGTATTTAACATAAGAACATTTCCCATGCTTCTGCAACACAACATTTTTATATAAGCTGTTATTTTGTAAAATTGTTCTTTTTCTCTTAGTCTCTTCCACCCACCACATCTGCATCTTCTCGAACTTCAGTTTTCTAAAGGCAGAAGGAAAAAATAATAGATTGCATGGTGTGAAGAAAGTACACAGAATGCCATTTGTTTCTGTCATAATTACTGGAACTTGAGTGTATTTGAGGGCATTGATTTGTGGGAAATTCATAGAGGACAAAAAGGAAGAATTTCTTTATGTAGCACATAGATACTAGCATTGGGTATCACAAGATGTAGTGATGCTTGGGCAGCTTTAAAAGGAGGCGTGACAGTTCATGGTGGATAAGGCTATAGACTGCCGGGAACCAAGAGGACTGCTGTCAGAAGTCATACCTCTCTGAAGACCAGTTGTTGGGGAACAAGAAAATGCTATTCTCTTGTCCTTTTGGCACACTTCCTAAGGGTATGTGGTTGGCTATCATGAAAATAGAATGCTGGACTAGAGAAGCTATTGGTCTGAATGCGCATGTTTATACTCTGTCTGCAACCACTTAAAGATGCAAGCAGGTTCTACAACCTTACTAAATCTCATAATTTTCTTTGACCAAAATGTTCTTCATGATGGAGAGGAAAAAACGGAGAGAAGCAGAAACGTTTAGAGTCAGGATAAAGGAGATTCCACCTAAACTTCCTAACTGTGAGAATTGTTCAGCAGTGGAACTCTCTGCCCCAGAGTGAGGTGGAGGCTCCTTCTTTAGAGGCTTTTAAACAAAGGCTGGATGGCTATCTGTTGGGGGTACTTTGTGATTTTCCTGCTTCTTGGCAGGAGGTTGGACTGGATGGCCCATGAGGTCTCTTCCACCTCTATGATTCTATGATTGTAGGAACCTCTAAGATTCACCAGTTTATTTCAGCCTAATTTAACTCACCCATTTACTGTTATTGCCAGAAGTGACATTAACTTGCACACCTGAAATTAGAGATGGTGGAAATGGGAAGGGGAATACAAAATGCCAGACAGAAGAAAATAGATTCATCCCACAAATTAGGATAATTTTCTTGGCAGTTAGTGATTTGGGGTGACAGCACAAATATGGAGACAGAGTCCATTATAGGGTATCATCATCTTCAAGCGGTTCTTTTACCAGAGCTTTTCCAGTAAATGTGATGACTTGACTACTATTGACATTACTGTTATATTGACATCCTGTGTACTCTGTTATCTGTGGAGTCCCTTATTTGAGGATTCTAATGTAATCTTGACCATCGCAAAAAACCGATGCAATTAGTGATCATCTTGCTACACAAAGATTGACTTTAAAGAATAATCAAAGCTTTTAATTTTAATGTTTTTGCAATGTATTTTAAGTGTACTCTGTCTGAGCTCTTCTTCTCTAGCTGTCTAAGACTGAAACACCTCTAAACATGTTTTCCTGATTCTATCTGAACAGAGACTTTTATACAAATTATTTCTGTCATGTAGAACATTAATATCTGAAAAAATATGTTACCAGTAACTTTATTATGGATTATTAGTCCCAGAATCCATGGGAATCCACTGGTCCTGCTGGTTGGAATATTCTAAGAAACTGTAGTAGAAGGCAAACACTTCCAGTGCTTGCTTAGGTGTATACAGGTTGCCCCTTTCTTTGAAATCCCGAATATATATTTTTAAATAAAAGTTGAGGCAATATTATATTTTAATTGTATTTCAAAGCATATATTTAGCTTGCATGATATAAGAGAGGAAAAAATGCAAAGCTTTAAAAGGTAATGGGAAGCCCAATGTTGGCCCAGAGATTTTATCGGAATGTCATTACCCACAATTCTGGTAAGATCATCACTGATACACTTTGCATCTCAATTAAAATATAAGCATAGACTAAAGTGTTTCCTTTAGCAAACAGCTTTCAGCATGAAGTGAATAAATGGTACAGTGGTTTAAAAAATTAATGCTATCTGGGCTAACAAATAGTATTATCTGGTTAGGATTTTCAAAAGTTGGCTAGTAGTCTTCACTCATAAACCAGTGCCCACTTTAGGCATGTTGGACTTCAACATCCACTGACCTGATATATAGCAATGGTGAGAAATGTTGTCAAAATCACCTTGAGAATACCATATTGGGAAAACTTTGTTTAGACCAAGCAAGAACAGAATACTAATAGGGATAATCTTCTTTTATTGTGTCCCTGTCCACTGTTTAAGATACATTGACCAATTCTAGGTGGTACCCAGAATGTACAAACCGAATGTAGGCCATATAGAGTTGTTGTTATTATTCTTTCAAATTAGTAAGTTGTTTGTTTGCTTTCCATCTCTACCTAAAGAGCTTAAGATGCTGTATAATAAAGTCAATTTGCCATATTCTAAAAGAGATTATTATTATTATTATTATTATTATTATTATTATTATTATTGACACATAATACAGTATATCACAGCAGACGAGATATATATGCTGGATTTCATATCACAAAATCACAAGTCGAACACTTCCCAAGCGTCTAGGACTGTGTGATGTATTTTCAAATGATGCACGCAGATCCAAGTAAGGTGGCCTTTTGCAGTTGACAGATCATGATTTTGTCAATGTTTATTGTTTCCAAATGCTGGCTGAGATCTTTTGGCATGGCACCCAGTGTGCGAATGACCACTAGGACCACCTGTACTGGTTTATACCAGAGCCTTTGCAGTTCGATTTTGAGGTCCTGATAACGGCTGAGTTTTTCCTGTTGTTTTTCCTCAATTCGGCTGTCACCTGGTATGGCGACATCAATAAGCCAAACTTTTTTCTTTTCCACAATTGTGATGTCTGGTGTATTGTGTTCCAAAACTTTGTCAGTCTGGATTTGAAAGTCCCACAGTATTTTTGCGTGCTCATTTTCCACTACCTTTGAAGGTTTATGATCTCACAAATTCTTTACTGCTGGCAGGTGGAACTTGTGACATAAGTTCCAGTTGAAACCAATTCAATGCAATTTTAAACCTAAAAATATACAAACATTAAAATAGAATTAAATATTAACAGTATTTAAAATAAACTGTTAAAACCCGTAAAACTTTATTAAAAACTAGGTTTCTCCAAAAGGTCTCAAGTTCAGATTTGTAAAAGCTATTTATGCAACTCATGATGGCATTCCAACTCACAATCATGGAAATGTAAGAAGATCTGACAGATCCTATTGCCCAAGCCTTCCTTTCTTTTCAAGCAGAATTAGCTGGAAATAGACAGATACGCTTTCCCAATACCTCCTGTTTTGGTGGCATCTTAGCAATGGGACAAAGCCCCCTTCCAATGTGCCCCTTCAGTATATTGAGTCCAGAGCTTAACCTAATATGGTCAAGATCTGGCCTTACCTGAGAAAGATGCTGGAGCCAATGAAGCATCATCTTTCAGTTGTCTTGTGCCACATCCGATGTCTTTTAGGGGCCAGAGGTAGAAAGTGTAGGAGGCGGGGAGTGGATAAAGGAGTCTGTGCGCCTTTAAGAGGTGCCTGGCTGTCCTGGTGTCTGTGGTGCAGTGAGGCAGGGAATGCGCTGCTGATCCTAACCAAGTTTGCCAGCCATGCTTTTCTCATGGCTTCCACACAATGGCCCGTTTTTTGCCCACCTGCCGATAATGCTTAATTAGGCGAGGAGTTGATTAATTTGAGGTAATTGACAGCTAATTACAGTCCTGAGGGCTCATTAATTTGAAGTCTTGTCTTGGTGAATTGGCTGAGGGAGGGAGGGTCAGGTGATGTGTACTCTCCTTTCCTTTCCCATCATGCTCCTATCTGCTCGTGGCTCTCAAGCACATGGAAGCTTCTGGAATTTACCTGTAGACATTGCTAGACGGGGGTCCATGAGAAAGGCTTATCACAGAAGGAAGTCAAGCATTGTGGGACCTTGTGAGACCCCTCCAAGTGAAGACTTTTACTTAGTGACCATAGTTTGCCAATTCATCTCTACTTGGAGATTGGAACAAGTATATGTTATACAGTACAATCCCCTTGTCCACAAATGCGGTGTCTACAGTTTTATTTACCCTCTCTCAAAAATATATCCGATCTCCGGAAAAGTGTGTGAGCCTCTTGAGGATGCATCTGTACTTTATAATTAATGCAGTTTGATACCAGTTTAACGAACATGGCTCAACAGTATGGAAGCATGGGAGCTTTAGTTTTACATGGTCTCTAACATTCTCTGCCAAAGAGGGCTAGTGCCTCACCAAACTATAAATCCCAATTTTCTTAAGCCCCGAGTCATGACAATTAAACTGGTGTCAAACTGCTCTAATTATAAAAGTGTACATCAGTGGCTTCCAACCTGTGGTCTGTGGACCACCAGTGGTTTGCAAGAACTAAAATATGGCCCATAGCCTGTCTCATCGTTACTTCACCATTGCAACGAGAGCAACTGGTCTGCAAAACTCTCTTATAGTGCCGAGCCAACAGGAATGTTAGGAGGGGAGAGGCTGACTACCCACAAAAGGGGTGACAACAAGCCTCCTGACTGCTGCTTCTCCTCCTCTCTCCCCCTGAATGAAGTCGTTCCATGTGGTGCCTGAAAGTGGGAGCACCTTGGTGTTTGGTTTTAGGCTTGTTCCTGGGGTTATTTGGGGTGCTAATTCAGAAAATTGCATTGGATACACCACATCAGCTCTAGATTATTAAATATGGTTTTCTATGAGCGAGCAGATGGTGACTAATGGATGGCATATGTTCTGTATCAGAAACTAGAGTTGATATGGTCTATCCAATGCAATTTTCTGAATCAGCACCCAAATAACCAAACTGAATCTAAAGTTGACCAAAAACCGATTCAGGCAGCAGTTTCAGAAAGTTTTCCCATGGATACAGGGGTCATACTGTACTGTAAAAAGGGGACCTAGCCAAGGTGATGTCTGAATAAAGAGGCACTGAAATATTGACCAGAGGCACCTGAGGCAATGTGTGTGCTCTTTAAAACTGCTTGAGGAGGATATCAGTAAAACATCTAAGGTACACATTTCATGTAACACCTATAACATACATACTGATGAGGGGTAGACATTTTAAGTCTGTTATAGCAAAAAAGAAAGATGTCTTGTGTCAACTTCAAGACTTAAGACATTTATTATGGCATCAGCTTTGGATTGAATAGATCCCGCTTCATCAGATGCATGAAATATCATCCTGAATTGGCAGAGATACAAGATGCATGTAGGCAGGGCCGTAGCCAGAAAAATTTTTTGGGAGGGGTTGAAATTTTTGTGGGGGGGGGGTTGAAATTTTCACAGGGGGGGGGGGGTTGAAATTTTCGTGGTGGGGTTGAAATTTTCACCGGGGGGGGGGTTGAAATTTGGGGGGGGGGTTAAATTTTCGCTGGGCTGGGGTTGAAATTTTTGTGGGGGGGGGAGGTTTGAAATTTTCGCTGGGGGGTTGAAACCTGCCTCCTAGCTTATGCTGAAGCAAAGAATACAGCAGGGGGAAGAGCAGCTTTCAATAGCCTGCAACTCCACCCCTGTCAACGACCTCCACCAAGTCTGGCCTCCTTAATGAGAGCATTCAACACACACACACCCAACTTGGTTGCTTCACTACATCGGCTATTGCTGCAAGTAATGACAGTGTGAATAAATTGTCAATATTTGCTTGAGATAGAACTTGCAGTTCTGGAGGGACTCTTAATTTTTTGTATCTCATAGACTTAGCATGGGAATTTGGTTAACCAGTTAAAATTCATGAGTAAACCAGGTTTTTAAAAAAATCTGAAACATTTCGGGAGGGGTTTGAACCCCTAAAACCACCCCCTCGCTACAGGCCTGCATGTAGGTGTAGTTGGTCTTCTTAGTTAAGAAAAAGATGGGTATATTCTTTTTCACTCCATGCTCTATACTCCTGGAATGGCCATCCTGAACGTTTATGGAGTGCACGTTCCCTTGTTGTTTTAAAACTTTATTGTTTTCCAAAGTGTTTGGAGGTTTAATTTAACATTTTAGTTTAATTTTTTTCTCATCTTCTGTAATTAGTTTCTATAGTTATATATAAATATAGTTAGTTATATCATATTCTATATTTTGTTATATCATAGTCTATATTTGCTGACCAAAAAGTTCAGTGGTTCAAATTTATGGAACAGGGTTTGCTCCCGTTTTAGCCCCAGCTTCTGCCAACCTAGCAGTTTGAAAACATGCAAATGTGAGTAGATCAATAGGTATCGCTCCAGTGGGAAGGTAACGATGCTCCGTCCAGTCATGCTGGCCACATGACCTAGGAGATGTCTACGGACAATGTCAGTTCTTCAGCTTAGAAATGGACATGAGCACCATCACCCCTCAGAGTCGGACTCGACTAGACTTAATGTCAAGTGCAAACCTTTACCTTTACTATACTTAGTTTAAATGTATTTGTCATTTTGGCATATTTTGATTGTGGTTTTTTTGTATTCTCTCTGAATAATTTGTTTTACAGTTATATACTTTTATCATTCTAAAAGTGGTATAAATTAGATTTGACACCTTTGGCTGGCTGTTTTTTTGTTGTTATTTTACTTGTAAAGCATCAAGTACACTGATGGCACTAATAAGGATAAGAATAATAGGAGTAGTAATAGTAATAATAACAAGTGAGTTTGAGGGGAAGAAAATACAAAAAACAGAGCTAGACAAAAACAACATTAAATCATGAATTTGTGCAAAATAATTAAACTGATAATTCACTAAATAATATCACAAACAGAGTAGCAGATATGGGTAAATAATATATAAGTACACTGAGTAGCAACTATGTAATAGCTTCCATTATGAAGACACACATTGCAACAGTATCTTTCTTATTTTAATTTTTTTGGTTATGGTAGATTTTTTTTCAGCTATGAGCCAAAGGTGATATAAATGGCTTTCTTGCTTCTCCTCATATCAACTCTGTGCGATAGGCCAGGCTGAGGGAAAGTGACTGGCCCAAGATCACCCAGTAAGTTTATGGCAGAGTGAGGGGCTTAAGCCTGGGTCTCTCATGTTTTAAATAAACACATGAAGCACTACATCACAACAGTTTCTTTGCAAGGCTGACAAACATTCCCAAGAATATTGTTTTAGGAAGATATAGGCTAGATGGGTCAACATGGTGTAGCTGTTTGAATGTTGGACGAGGGACACTTCTGTACTGACCACTTAAGTGTCTGGAGAAGTCCTGGAACTGGTTTGAGGCCTGGCTGGAGCTTATATACACCAGAGGCTGGCCTCAAACTGATTCCAAGATATGTAATTTGACAGGACTCCCCCTCCCCCTTTGTAATGCACATGCATGGAACACCTTAATTGCGTTTGCCGTACGATGTGGTTTTCACTAAAGTGTATTAATGCACATTAAGCGCCCTATTTCGGAGTATCCCTTAAAGCCTTCAAAGCACTCTCTGAAGTATATGTTTGCAGCATGAATCACATAAAACTATGTTGTCGAGCCGCCTTCAAAGTGCTGATGTGTTCTAGGATTCTGGGAAACTCCACTCAGCCATAGAATCCCGCTGGGTGAACTTGGACAAGCCACACGCTCTCAGCCTTAGAGGAAGAAAATAGTGAACCCCGTCTAAACAAATCTTGCCAAGTAAACCCTAAGATAAAATGACCATAAGGTACATAGCAGCAATACCCAGATGTGTTCATGTGAATTACCTTTTTACTGATAAGGCTAAAAGGAAACAACTTTGTATTCTGTTATCTCTTCAGTGTACAAGTGAGTCATATAGCCTGGCTCCCCATGCAACAAGTTTAAAAAGAGTGATTGGAAACATTACTTTTAAAACTCTAGCTCCCAGAATTCCCTGGTCCCATATGACTGGTGGGAGCTGGAGCCCAAAAAATAAACTGCTGGTAATTCTTCTAGGTTAATTTAGTCTTTGCAAATATGCTGAATGAACCAGACACTGGTAAGGCACACTGCATCTTTTCTCAGCAATTTGGTCACCAGATTTGTATTCTGGCCTGGTATCTCTAATTTTCCTTTATCATCTCCAGGCAGAAGACAAGGTCCAAATTCTCCAATTTCACTGTGATCAACTCCTAGTAGTTTGCAAGATTTGTTGATTTGTTTCTGAAACTAGCAAGGGCTCTCAGAGGAGGAGGCCTCTGTATTTACTTAATTAGCATTGGGGAGCCAGGACTCGACTACTCTGCATCCTCTTTCTGCCTAGAGCAAGCCTGCTGAACCTGTGGCCCTCCAGGTGTTTGGAGTTCAGCTCCCAAGAATCCTGAACATTGTCCAAGCTGGCTAGGGCTTCTGGGAGCTGGAGTCCCAAACACCTGGAGGGCCACAGGTTCTGCAGCCTGGCCTAGAGGCAAGTAAACTAGAAGCTAAGGAAGTTAAAAGTATAACCCTCCCGTTCTCCCTTGATCTGGGGAATAGCTCTTTTCATTAAGATTTCTGTCTTAATTGCCAAACAGGAAACATAACTTCTTCCTATGTGTATGATTATGCAAATGTTTGAATGACAAGCTGTGGGCAGATGTGGTTAGTACTTAATGCATACTGTTTAATGATATCACTAAGGGCTATCCCTAGGTCTCAGGATCTAGCCCATAAACTTCAGTCTTTGGAGAGTTCTGAATTTTCAACCCTACTTGTCATTACGGGCCCGCTGAGGAATCTCATTTAGTCCTTAACTCCTAAAATGCAACAGCTTCCCATTTAAACTTAAAGTTTGTGATATAATGTTGATTTGGTGCTCAATTCAGTTCCTTTTGTAAAGGACCTAGTAATTGTCATCTTGAAGTATTACCAGAGAATATAAGAAAAATATTTAAAAAATTGACCAGCCATACAAATCTTTACTCAAGAAAGGTTCAATTTGTGATCATGGTATTAATTCAGCCCTCTAGTTCAGAGGTTTCCAAATTATGTGTCGCAGCACGTTAGTGAGTCTGCTGCAGTGTGTAGGTGTGTCACACAAATGTAATGACAAATATCTTGGAAAGGTATGTTATCATCTTACAGATCATATATTTCAATATATATATATATAAAAGGTTTTAATGAGATACGTTGCATGTCCCATGCATTTTGTTATGACAATTTGTGTATCTCTGATAAGGGGTTGGTTTATCTTCCGGTTTACTAGTCAAATTAAACTATTCTGTCTCAAAATAATGCATGTCTAAAAAGTGTATTACCAACATGAAATGTTTGGAAAATTTTGCTCTACTTTAACAGGACTAGCTTCTCACTACATTTCCACAGAACAATTGACACAGTAAAAATCACAGAATACTAAAAATTTTAAAAAACCATAGGAAGTTCAAGTAAGGAACCAAAGTTGCATGAGTAACAAAAAGCAAAAAAGAAGCAGAAATCCCTGGCAATTAATATACTTTTAATTCATTTTTAAAGTAAGTGATCAACATCAAATCCAAATACATGCACACAGACATGTAATTTTTTCTTGTTCATGCAGTCTATCTCTTGGCAGCCAATTCTATAAAGTTATTAATTAATACGTTCTTTGTATCACAATAAAATATAATTGGAAAATTTGGTCCTGATTTTGATCTTTTTTCTTCTTCGTTTGCTATGATATAGTCACCAAGTGAGGGAAATCACAAATTGTTCCTTCCTCTCTGTGTAAAAATGTCAACATTATTGTAAAAATTAGCCAATGCACTTCCTTCTCTTCTCATTATTGAAGGTCCCTGGTACCTCAACCGTGAGGAACTCTGCTGGGTACTTCCTTCACGGTACAAAACTCACAGTTTGACTGATCTTCACCTTTCAAGGTAGAATCTCATACCCATTTCCTCCAGAACAATATATATCCTTGCTGGAACTGTGTTATATATTTTGCTTCACCTAGATTATGCAGTGTGGAATATATTTTTGCTTCACCCAGATCATCCTGTCATCTAGTGTGTTCATTGTTTTCTTGCAAAATCTTATCAAATGTGTTTGCTTTTGGGATCATTTGGAACAACCCCAGAATAAGATCATGGATGGTGTAATTTTAGTAGTGTTTGCAATGTTGAATATGTTTTAATGTGCATCTAATTTTAATTTTTAAATTTTTAACTTAATGTATTTTAACTCCTGTTGTTCAAGGCATTGAATAGTTGCCATATATAAAGCTGCCCTGAGCCCCTTTTTGGGGTAGAGAAAGGCAGGATACAAATAGAGTAAATAAATAAATAATAAATCATTTTTTCATTTCTGTTAATGTTTGTTTTTAAACCTTAGAAAGAAAAATATTACGTTTCGAAGTTTTGTAATACTTGCTCCCATTCATTAACTATCCAATGCCACCCCAAAGAGATTAGGAACCTGCTGTTGGATTTCTTATTTTCTTTTGCCATAAACTTAGCATATTTGTGGATAAGATATTTTCTCACCACCACCTGTTCATTAAGTATTATGCAGTCCATAATGAAAATCAATTAAATTAGAAATTTTCTAATGAAATAGTACAACTTAGTTAAATATGCTTTAACACAATTGATTTACCTTTGAATTTCAGCATTAATTGAATTTCACAATAGATCTATTAATTACATAAATAATTACTTAAATGGATGTGATAAAAAGCAAAATTATGTCCTATTTCCTAGCAGGTCCTTTGGTCAAAACATATTCCCTTGGATTTTTGAAGGATGACTTTTATTTTTTGTTGTTAGTTCCTCGGGGTTGGGAAATTACAATGTTCTCAACATAAGAGTCAAATAAAAGCAAATGGAAATAGTTATAGAGACCCCTGTTTAATTTTGTTTATTGATAAAGTCTGATAAATTAGTTAAGTCTGTGGTTAAAATATTTTAAATTGACAGGTAAAAAGCACAGCTTGCATAGTTTGTAGAATCCTAGGAGTTTTGAAGTTCTTAACCCTAGGACTCCTACCTGGATTGATATTGGAATATGTTAGCTAAATAAACAAAGATGATAAGAAGATGAGAATATATTGGATGAAGAAAGAGAAAACCAAGATATAGTAGGGTGGATGAAAAATGGATTTTTCAAAAATGAATGCACTTATTCACTTCTCTCAAAGTTCAAAACTGGGAGGAGGGAGAGGAGGAATACAATCACAGACAGCGAATCACAGGCTTTGAACTTCAACGTAAGTGGCAAATTAAGGTGAGTGTAGTATTTTCTTGCCACTTTCTATTGTGAATGCTGAAAAACTTGATTTATTAACTTACTAATAATAAATGGAACATTTCAGTCTCTTTCTACTAAATTTACTATTTTTAGTACAATCTATTTGATGTCTATGGAGAACTAAGTCCTATTTGGTTAAAGAGGGTTTGTGCAAGGTCCAAACTAGCAATCTCCCAATATTCTGCTGTGTTCAATGCAGGTAATAGTGTGCCACAGAACACAGGAGTGTTGGCCAGAGATGGGAAGGTCCATGTTTTCTTTCCCTCTTGACTATTTTTTTCAATATCACCAGTTGTTTTTCCTCCCAGAAGGCAAATGTCACCTGAACCTTGAATGTAGCAGCTTCAGATGTTCAAAACCTGCCCCCAGTTTGGTTCACAGATCTATTGAACATGATGAATTGAATTTTAAGCTGTTGAAATCTGAGACAAAATAACAATTGCATCGTATTCCAGTGCTTTAGTTGTAATAACCACAAAAATTGAGTTTCACAAGATCTTTTGTACTGTTTCCCTCATTCAGGCTTTTCCTTTTCCACCAATGTATTTCAACCTACCTTTATATTTCTTAAATACATCATTTTATCCAAGTATCTTATCTTCTAGTAAGGCTTTAAGTCTTTCCCATCATGGTTCTCCCACCTATTGTATAGAAAATTTAGACACAGTTGATTTAAATTTTTCATTTTTTTAAGCAACTATGCATCCCATTAAATAATTGGTTTAGCTTCAGATTGTTTTTAAAATATCAAGTAGCATAAAGCTGTGGTTTTGGTTTCAGACAGACAAGAGTTCTTTCTCCCACCCCGGACATTCCACGGATATATAAACTCAGCTTTCCTAGTTTCTAACAGAGCGCACAACCTCTGAGGATGCCTGCCATAGATGCAAGTGAAATGTCTGGAGAGAATGCTTCTGGAACATGGCCATACAGCCCGGAAAACTCACAACAACCCACTTTTTTCTTTGTTTAAAAGAAACACTTTATGAGAATATTTCCAATATATTTTTGGAGTACCTCCAACTTCAATCTGTCAGTGCATTTGGGTCAAAGTTGGAAGCCTTCCCTGAGTAGATGCTCCAGTCATCTGAGGTGAAGTGGTGAGATCCTTGAATTACATAGTTATTTGCAGAGATAGCGGGATCTGGGTTGCTGTGAGTTTTCCGGGCTGTATGGCCATGTTCCAGAAGCATTCTCTCCTGATGTTTTGCCTACATCTATGGAAGGCATTCTCAAATGTGGACAAAATGTCAGGAGAGAATGCTTTTGGAACATGGCCATGCAGCTTGGAAAACTCACAGCTACCCAGTGATTCCGGCCATGAAAGCTATGATAACATAGCCCTGACTGTTTCAGAAAAAATATGGGGGGGGGGGGAGAGAAAAAGTCTGTGGGCAACGTTAAGACCAACTGATTTAGTTAACATGACAATTGATAAATCAGCCTTAAAGATGCCACAGGATTCCTTTCTTCTCTTTCCTTCCGTACCACTTATTATGCAAAACGATATAGACAATATTGGTGTGTGAAACAATTTAGCAATCAACAAAGCATGTTAAAAGTCATAGAAGGTATACTAAGAAAAGATAAGGGATAAATTTGATCCTTCAAATATGCTTTATTTATAATAGTACAATTGCAGCAATATATATAATTTGGTGATAGCCTGGCCATTTATTATTTTAAAAATTCACACACAAGTATGCTTTAGTGAATGAAGGAGACATGTTCCTGGGCATTATGTCTTCAACAGAAAAAATTGGCTCCAGAAGCAGAAATAACATGGCAAAAATAGAGATAGATTGTTGCACCATAAAAGCATAGTTCAACATGTTGCATCCAACTTTTTTATATCAAAAACTAACCACATGCACATGTGAAATGAAACAACCAAGGCCACATATACACTGACTGGTGTAGATAAGGATCAGTTCTGTGGCAGCCAAATGACACACGAGGCTGACCAGCATGCCAGATCGACCCTGAAGTATGTGTCACTGTAGATCCACTCCAGGTCACATACCCCTTACCAAGATAAGAGGAACATTTTGAACCTTCTGAAGTCCACATGATGGCTTCTTCCAAAATGCATTTTTTTCACCAGCCTCCATTTTTCTTATGTTTTTGATTTTGGTGGCCATATTTATAGATCTAGGTTTCTTTAAAACACTGAGAATTGGCAGGCTTAGCTTTTCTCCTTCCTGTTCTGGTTTTCATGCAATAAGAGATTCTCGAGGAAGCAGCTGTGTATTTTTCTCTGTCTACTTATAACAGAATCAACTAGACCAGAATCTCATTCTTTTCCTGCTCAAGATTTATTGCATTGTTTACTGCAGACATGCTCCTACACCTTGGCACCAAAAATCCGTATTTCTCCTGGCCTCCTTCACCACCCTTTCAGTGTTGATGCTTCTATAAACCTTGCAGCTAGACAAGGTGGCAGAAGAAAATGTTGGGGTGAAAAAAGAACTGTGTTAGAGGCATTGTTAAGGGAGATATGTCTGCATTATAAAATAACACAGTTCAGAGTTTGAGAATTTGGGGTAATAAGAGTAGCAGCAGCAGATTTGCTTTCATATAAGCAACTTCACAAGTGAAAAAGCCAAGACAGAGACCAGAGATCATCTTATACCAATAACTTGCAGTTAGTAGCACTAATTCCCAGCTTTTGGGATCCTGTAAGCTCCTCTTAGAAAGATGTGACACCTTCTAAGTAACAAGAAAAATATTGTACAATAATAAGGCAAGTAGAAGATGATATAGAAGAAGAAGCCCAATGATCCACAGGTCTGACTGTGTTTTATACATTTTAAACTCTTTAATTTTATCGATAGATATTGTCCATTGCTTGTATTCAGTTAATTTATGTATTTTTGGTGCTATGTAATTTTATTTTTATGTGTGGCACCTTGAGTGCTTTTGTGAGCTGCCCCAGTCCCTTTGGGGAGATGGGGCAGGGTATAAATAAAGTTGGTATTGTTGTTATAATTATTGTCATTGTTATTGTTACACTTATAATAATAATTATTATTATAGAGAATCCCAATTCCCAATAGGTTACCACATAATTTAGGAGGCAATTAGAAAGTAACTGTGATCCTTTGGTCAGAAGCAGTGCAGAAACACACTGCAAGACCTAGAGCAGGGGTCGTCAAACTAAGGCCCGGGGGCCGAATATGGCCCTCCAAGGTCGTTTACGAATACGGCCCTCGCTCAGGGTCAACCTAAGCCTGAAATGACTTGAAAGCACACAACAACAACAACAACAACAACAACAACAACAATCCTATCTCATCAGCTAAAAGCAGGCCCACACTTCCCATTGAAATACTATATTTGTTAAAATTGTTTGTTAAAATTTGTTAAACTTGTTCATTTTTATTATTTTTAAATTATTGTATTGTTTTAAGTGTTTTTTGCACTACAGATAAGATATGTACATTGTGCATAGGAATTAATTCATTTTTCCCCAAATTATAACCTGGCCCTCCAACAGTTTGAGGGAATGTAGCCTGGCCCTCTGTTTAAAAAGTTTGAGGACCCCTGACCTAGAGAGACCCGCAAACACTTCCATGGGACTATTTTGTGGAGCCTGGGCAAGTGATACCATGGATACTGAGTCCATAGATAAGTGGGCTGTACTCTACTGTCGATCACATTGTGGGATTCACCTACAAGTGGAGTAGTGAGTGGGCATAGTAATGGTTGTTCATCATTTAATGCCTACTGAGTTAATAAAAGACACCACCAGATTGTGGCCTGGTAACCTTATTGTGTATGGTTAAATTCTATCTATCACTTATAGTCCTGTTAGACTGGAGTTTTGGAAAAAAAACGCCCACATTTCATTTTCTTGACTGCTGTTTGGCATTCTTGAGAGCTCAGATTTGAAAACAGGTCCACCCAGCCTGTAATCCACCACACCTCATGCAATTTACTGGTCATATAAAGTGACAAACTAGGGACTTAAGAAACCCCTTCTGACTTTGCTGATTTTTTGCATGCTAAAAAATAAGAATTTTATCACTTAGCTGGCAAGACAGTTCTTGAGAAGTGTGCTGTGTTCAGCATGTCGAATTACAAACAGACATCATACTTTTTTGGACTACAATGGTCAGCATATTTCCTAGTCCTGCCTAGAGATGCCAGAGACCCTCTGCAGGAAGAGAGCAAAGAATGTGCTCTACTGCTGAGCTACAGCTCCTTTTAAAAATGGCACAGCATTTCTGTTTTGTAATGTCAAGCTGCAATGAGTGTGCCCCCTGCTTTGTATAAACACCTCATATTACATTCAAAGCTCAGAAAAATCCTTTTTTATATTACGATTCTCAGATTCCCCTGTGGCTAGGCATTCTTGGAGTTGTAGTCCAAAAAGCAATTAGTACTAGTGTTTCATCATAGTAGCGCAATGGGTTAAACCCTTGTACCAGCTGAACTGCTGACTTGAAGGTTGGCGATTCGAATCTGTGAAATGGGGTGCGCTCACATCTGTCAGCTCCAGCTTCCCATGCAGGAACATGAGAGAAGCCTCCCACAGGATGGTAACACATCCGGGCGTCCCCTGGGCAACGTCACTGTATACGGCCAATTATCTCACACCAGAAGCGACTTGTAGTATAGTCTCAATTTGCTTCTGACATGATAAAAAAAAGTCCAATAAGCAGTATCTCCAAGCTTTTAGCATACATTAATGAAAGCTTTCTTAGAAATGACATAGTAGTGTTTCATGTCTTCACATGAACTTCTTGAAGAACTTAGAAATGGGGTGTTTGTTTTTATTATTTTATTGCAGTAGACCCTGTGGCTCATACAACTAGCTTGTTCACCCAAAGCAAAGGTTTTGGAGGCACTGGGAGTGGTGGCTACTGGTTGTGGAAGCATTTCCTTGAGCCCGTTAATTAGCACAGTAACGGTACCCGTGCTCCATTAGCCAGCCCATGTGGTCGGATCCCCTCCCCATCCACCAGCCTTTCCCCTAATGAGAGCTGGAAGAGGGACACTCACAAAACACTGCCTCAGAATAATATTCTGCTTTGTCCCCGCCGGTAACAAGAGCTGACAGGATCACTACGTCCATTTCTCTTCTAATTAGCACACTTCCAGCTTGGCCTGAGCCAGCAGCCAGAGAAAAGCGATCGGACAACCGTACCGAATCACAAACACAAAGAGGCCCATTCCCCATAATTAGGTGAGACAATCCCTCAGTCTTTTCTCGGCTGGAGCTTGCCCATAAGACCCTCGCTGTTTTGGTAAGTCCCAGCAACACAAGTTACACGTCTCCCCGGGACACTAATAAGCCCCTAATTGTCTTCCGCTTCACACGGCTCTTACCATAGGTCTGACTTTGGGGGAAATTCTCCTAACAAGCAACAGCCAGCATCGCTTGCACCACAAATGCAACAAGAACTTTAAAAGGAGGCGGGGGAGATGGATAGGCAGTGAGAAAACAGTCTGTAACTACTGGGACCCGATTATTGCATAGTGGGGACTCAAAGGGAAGGACGCCAGCATGCCTGACATCAACTCGTAATTGTCAGGGACAAAGTCTGTCCTTGACCCTTCCCATTCATTTCCTACTGTCCACATTCTTCACCCCCCTCGTACCTTTTTACTACCACTGTCCTCTCTCTAAATTCTTTCCTTACTGATGGATACCTTACTGTATGTACTTTCTCTGGACTCTTGAGAGGTGGGGCCATTTTTGGAAAGGCTTATTTCATTGAAGAAATTATTGTGCAGCTCTGGAAACGTGCATGCTCAAGGAAAACACATTCTTCCAGGAAGGCAAATTTAATGAATTGAGTTATTAAAGCACGTGAGTTCTTGCCATCAAAGAAGCCTAAAAACTTCAAAAAGATAGTCCATGTGAGTCTGTTTTAACATTAAAAAGACAGAAAAGAATCCAGTAGCTAATTGGGAAGAAGAAATTCCTATCAGAAGTGTTTGCAGACTTGGTCCACTTCTCAGATGTCTGAGTCAAATGAATGTTATTTGTTTGTATCTGACTGAAATTGAAGTCTTCCTCATATTCTTTCTTCCATAATGCATTCACAGCTGTGCAGTTTCCCCTCCAAAAGATAATTACTTTTAATGCATACCAGAGATGGATGCTCAATTGACCTTGGCACAACTGAGAGGAAAAGGGATAGAAAGCAATATATACAAAGCAGAACAGCCACAGAGGTGAATTTGCCTTTCTATTTTTTTCTATTCATACCACATATTCTCTTCAATCTTATGCATACTTACTCAGAAGGAAGACTAGGGCCCCATCTACACTGACCATTTAATGCCGTTCAAAGCTAGGTTCAGACTTCAGCAGCTAGACAACAAACACCCATAAAAACATGTAAAAGAAAGCCCTTAACGTGCATCAGTGCTCATTGGTTTATGTAATCACCATCCGGGAGGCCTCAAACCGCTTCCAGAATTTCTTAGGCAATCATCTGTACAGCGAAACAACTTTCTTCAATACTGGTTTGAAACTGCAATAAATAGCCAGAGTAGGTGGCTTCTAATGTAATGGGGCTTCCTGCCAAGGACATATACATAGGACTGTAGCTATAACATAGATAAAGGTTTCCCCTTGACTTTAAGTCTAGTCATGTCTGACTCTGGGGGGTGGTGCTCATCTCCATTTCTAAGCTGAAGAGCCGGCATTTTCTATAGACATCTAGGTCATGTGGAGTGCCATTACCTTCCCACCAAAGCATTACCTATTGATCTACTCACATTTGCATGTTTTAGAACTGCTAGGTTGGCAGAAGCTGAGGCTAACTATGGGAGCTCACCCCACTCTGCAGATTTGAACTGCCAACCTTCTGATCAGCAAGTTCTGTAGCTTAGTGCTGTGAAACTGAGGCCCCTAGCTATAATAATGGACCTGCAAATAAAGAAAAATAATGAAGTAAAATGACATAATGTAAACTTGGATCAAATCATGTTAACAAAACCACAGGGAAATTCCATTAATATAACATTAATCCATGATAATATTCCAACTAGGGAGAAAGATGAAAAAGAAATGTAAAGGACATGGTCAAGGAGGAGAAAAAGGAAGAAGTACTAGGGATCACATTGCAAAAACATGTTGAATAATGGAACCTAGCAAAATAATTTCAGAAGAAAAGCACCCTGTGCATTATAGATTATAGCAAAGCCTTTCATTGCATAGATCATGAAAAACTACGCATCATTCTTTTAAAAAATGGGTGTGCCACAAAATGTGATCATCCTGGTGCGTAACCTGTACTCAGGATAAAAGGCATTTAATATAGGTTTTATTTTTTACTTCATCCACACCCAAAGGAAGAAAAAGCCATCAATAAACCATAATTCTTCAAGACAGTTCTAATTTAAACTTCTCCAGAGAGAAGCTAACAGACCAATACCAAGCATCTTTACTCAGCATGTTGAATTCAGAAGAATTTTTTGTACTTGGAAATAAAGTTTCAAACCTCAAGGGACATGTCCAAGTAAATATACATAGGAGTAAACTGGTGTTTTTCTGTAAGCCACTGATTTGATTTGGTTGTTTTTTTGGGGGTGGGGGGCATTCCATATTTCACAGACTGTTCATGAAAATGCACATTGTTTATTCAAGAGAGTCAGAATTTCAATAATTTCTGAAGGACAATACAATGAGGAATAATACTATCTACAAAAATAAATTTCTAACACTACATATGCATGGAAAATATAAATATATAAATATCCAAGATCTAAATCATATACAACTCACCCCTCTGTCCTTGGAAGATACATTTCTGGAACAAACAAGAATGCATTTAAGTGCAGAAAAGTTAACAATTTATCACATTTGGCATTCATGGCTGAATGTGGACTTCTCTGGTATGTTGCCTAGATGTTTCAGTTTCACATACTCCAAATGTATTTAAAGGTGATTCAAACAAAAACATTCAGAACATGAAACTGTCCAAACCCAATATTTCAATGTCTGATCACATTCAGTGTAAGAGTTGAGAACATATATAAATCTGACCCACTGAAACCAATTCTAGATGCTTTCAAAACCATTTTAAACTCTTAAACTACTCAACTTGAGTAGACATGTACCCACACAATTTTGAATGTGCAATCTTACAATCCACAAAGAAAGATATTGGGATTTCAGTATTTCTAAATATAGAAATAAAACGTTAGGTCAACATAAAAATTATCTCACCATAATTTCTCTTACCTTCATCCAAGCTTCTTCTGATCTCAGATATTTTTTGTTAGCGGTTTACCACCATTTCTAGTTGGGTGTCTCAGTGGCCTAAATGTGGCCAGTGCATATTGAAGCCCAAATCAAACAAAAATATCTTCATGTAAAAAAGCTTCACCTACTTGAACACTGCAAAGAGTTTGCTGAACTACCACCTGAATTACCACCAATGCTTAAAATAAAAGAAACATACCTTGCACTCAAATAAACAAAGATTTTAATTTAAACCAGAAAATTAGCAGATCTACAGCAGAAATCTTTCATCCATGCACTGTATAAACTGCCTCAAGTGCAGAATTGCTTATGTATTACATGTAAAGTTGCATATAATAGCCTCTTGGTTATATTTCACCCTTATGTCATGAAACTAACATCATGGCGTCTGTAGATTAAACAGTGCAAATCAAGAACTCTGTGGTGAAATCACTCAGCATTCAACTATTTTTCC
The DNA here is from genome assembly GCF_037176765.1 of Anolis sagrei. Taxonomy (NCBI): domain Eukaryota; kingdom Metazoa; phylum Chordata; class Lepidosauria; order Squamata; family Anolidae; genus Anolis; species Anolis sagrei. The sequence continues at coordinate 303,872,127 of NC_090021.1, read as the reverse complement.
TGCTACTGGAGCAAGTGAGAGGAGAAACCCACCCAAAGGATGTTCTTCCCTTCTCCACTGGGAAATGTCAAGGCTTTGTCTGGCCCGTGGAAAGATGGCATTGTATGTGTGTGTGTATACACATACATATACATACACACACACACACACACACACACACACATATACATACATACGCATATACCCCCACACGTATACATACATATATATACACAAGCACAAACTTTTCACTAAAATACATAGGCCATAACTTAATCATGTACTCTATTGTCTCACCAAGATAAATGCATATACAATTGGTTAATTTTGGATTTCCCCAAAAGTGTATTCCAACATTTCATTCTAGAGCAACATGCTTGAATCCAACACCCTGGTCAAGTTTCTTGTTAAAAAGCCATTTTAGCCATTTATGAAACAGAAGGTGACTCCAATTTAGCGTAACTGTCACCTGGAGAGGTGTACATAAGTAAAACAGCACAGAGATGCTAAGACAAATGAAAATATGATAAAGTCTGTTTGGGGGAGCTGTCATGAAAAAATATAAGATTTTGCATTTAAGTGTGATCCAAACAAAATATACCACAGAACAAATATACAACGCTGAATATATGGCACAGGAGTGTTTTCTTATCATTCAGTAAGGCACACTTTCCCTTTCCCACTGTAGCATATGCATAGCATGACTGTCTAGAACTATATAGAAAAAGAAACAATAAAGCAAAATACAAAATCTGTGTTGATAAGTTGCCCCATGAATCTATGTTGTAGGACTTCAAGTCCCAGCAGCCTTAGCCAGCTTTGTCAATGGTCAAGGATAGTGGGAGATGCAGTTTAACATCTGGAGGGTGACACTCTTACTATACACAATGCCAACATGTAAAAGTATAAAAGAAAATTACCCTGTCCTTAGGTTAGTTAGAAGAAAATCAAAAGTAAGCAGCTTTCAAACAGAGTTATACTGTTCAGAAATACAGCAAGGTATTTCAGCAAGATACTTTCAAATACAAAGTTGTGCCCCAAAGAAACTTAACACATTGTTCTTGGACACGGATCTATATCATAACATTACACACACATACAACTGTTTTTAATTGTATTCTGATAAAATTCTTGCATAAAATTCTGTTAACCCCCAACAAATGTAGATGGGAAGAACTTGGTGTTGCTTAGGAAACTGGCCGTAGTCCTTGTTTCTCATCAGAGCAGAGGCAATAGTCCAGAAAACATCCAGTCGCTTATGGTGGAGCACTGGTCTTTCCACTTCAGTGTCCATGGAAATTGTGGTTGTCAGGCATAATTTCCATATCTGCTATTTTTTGGGCTTCTCCAGGATGTTGAGGAATTTTCCTCGTGTCATTTCTCTTGCTGAAATCACAAGAGAAAAGAAAACTTAATGCAAGCCCCAAACAAAATGGGATAATATACAATATTTAGCCCCACTAGTGAAATTAATTTAAAATTGCTTTCTAGTGCCAAGAGGTAGCAAAAAAGATATAAAGCATAGAAATAAATTTGTGCTGCAGTTTAAAGCTCCATGCAGCCTGCAAATGCTGGCCAAGCACCGAACGCATCAAAGCTCAGACATAATAACCACAAGCTGTCTCATTTCATACTATATCCACTTCTTTTATTCCTACTGTGGTTAGCTTCAAGATCTCTTTTTCAGTTTTTCTACTACATCTATCTATGAATGCTATAATCTCGAGTGGCATTGCTTCTCTTGAGCAGGACACATCTTTCTGGATGCTATAACCTTTCAGAGATTATGGACCTCGGCTCCCTCCATTTCGAGATTACTTCTCCCTGGATGCTTATGATGTTAACATAAATGAGACAGCGTTTCCCTTGGCAGTAATAGTCCCTGGATACTATAACATAATGGGGTTTATATTCCCTCAGAGTAGATCCTCTATGGATGGAGTGTTAAAATAGAGTTTATAGAGCTTTGCTCAACTCGCTTATACTGTATTGTCATTCCCTGAATGTGTAATACAGCAAGGCAAAGTTTATACGTTTCGCTGTGCTTCATCAATCTCTGAGAAGAGATCTGCAGAATTTTTACACGGCTACTTTTAGAGAGAAACAGTTCTTGCTCACAAGTTCTAAGGTTTTAGCAAAGTCAACCTGAAGTCATTCATTTCAACTTAAAACTAATTATATATCCAGTATGATCCCTGTATCTGCTGGATTCATGTCTGTGGTTTTTTTTTCCATGTCCCACAAAGTATGCTTTCCGTAGACATTTTCTAGCTCCTCCAGTACAACTTTGTACAACATTATAGCCTACAATGAAGGCTACAAGTCCTTCATTTCAGTAGGGCTCATTATTATTCACAGTTTTGCATATCTGTACTAAGTTCACGAATGTATCCCCCATGGGTTCTAGACAGGTCATATTGCAAGTACCTTTTTTCTTGTGGGTTTCCCATCAATGAAAAATCTGACCAAATGTTTCAGCTGTAAATATAAGGCAATTCTCATACTAGGTAGGTACAATTTTCTTTAAAAGGATCAGAAGATAAAATTGCCAACATCACTATGCCTTTATACAAGTTTATGTTCCAACTAAGTTTTGAACACTGCACAAAAAATACTCTCTAGAGCTGGAAGAAAGCAAATCAAATTATCAGGGCTCCAGACAACTCTTCTGCGAGCACATTTACAACATTTGGGGATTGGTTTTGTTTTATTTTGGGGATTGATTTTATTTTATTTTTAAGACAAATAAGTAAATAAAAAATATAAAATCAAACATGATATGGAAAAAGTGGATAATTTTTTCCTCACTCTGTCATAATGGATTCATTTAAATTGGTGCTGATCGAGGAAGTGGATGAGATCCTTGTAGAAGCGAGAGCAACCACATGCATTCTAGACCCCTGCCCATCCTGGCTGATAAAGGAAGCCAGAGGGGGTTTGGCAGAGTAGGTAAAGGTGGTGGTTAATGCCTCCTTCCAGGAAGGCAAGATTCCAGCCAGCCTAATAGAGGCAGTAATAAAACCACTGGATCATACTCAATTGAACAACTTTCAGTCAGTTTCCACCCTCCCCCTTTTGGGCAAAGTCTTTGAATGTGTGATGGCCTCACAACTACAGGTGTTCTGGGAAGACACTGATTATCTGTATCTGGTACAGTGGTTTTAGGCCGGGTCATAGAGCTGAAACAGCCTTGGTCGCCTTAGTGGATGATCTGTGTAGGGAACTTGACAGGGAGAGTGTGTCCCTGTTGGTTTTCCTGGACCTCACAGCAGCTTTCGATAAATGGTATCCTTCTGGGACGCCTAACAGGAATGGGTCTTGGAGGTACTGTTTTACAGTGGTTCTGGTCCTCCTTCATGGAGGACTGTTCCCAGAAGGTGTTGTTGGGGGATACCTGCTCGGCCTCACAGCTGTTATCTTGTGGGGTCCCACAGGGTTCAACAATATCTCTCATATTGTTTAAAATCTACCTGAAGCCACTGGGAGAGATCATCTGGGTTTTGGAGTTCAATGTTATCTGTACGAAGATGATGTTCAACTCTATCACTGTTTTCCACTTGCTACTAAGGAGGCTGTTGAGGTCCTGAACCTGTGCTTGGCAGCTGTGATGGTCTGGATGCGGGTGAACAAACTGAAACTGAATCCAGACAAGATGGCGGTATTCCTGGTCAATCACAAAGCTGAACAGGGTATAGGGATACAGCCTGTGTTGGGCGGAGTTACACTTCCCCTGAACACACAAGTTCGTAGCTCGGGAGTGATCTTGGACTCATAGCTGAGTCTGGAACTCTAGGTTTCGGCGGTGGCCGAGGAGCATTTGCACAATTAAAATTTGTGCGCCAGTTGCACCCGTACCTTGGGAAGTCAGACTTGCCCACGGTAGTTCATGCTCTGGTTACATCCCGAATAGATTACTGCAATGTGCTCTACGTGGGGTTGCCTTTGAAGACTGTTCAGAAGCTTCAAATGGTCTAACGGACAGCAATCAGGTTGATCACTGGAGTAGAGTACAGGGAGCACACAACCTCCCTGTTATGTCAGCTCCACTGGCTGCCAGTCTGCTACCGAACACAATTCAAAGTGCTTGCTTTAGCCTATAAAACTCTAAACGCTTCCAGCCAAAGCTTACCTGTCAGGATGAATCTCCTTCTATCAACCATTGTGATTAAGATTGTCTGGAGAGGTCCTGCTCTCAGTCCCACCTACATCGCAGGAGTGTCTGGTGGGAACGAGAGATAGGGCCTTCTCAGTGGTGGTCCCTCAGTTGTGGAATTCTCTCCCCAGTGACATTAGAGCTGCTCCCTCCCTCCTGGCCTTCAGAAGGAAAGTGAAAACCTGGCTCTGGGGCCAAGGCTTTGGAGATGAATAATAGCCTCGAAATATGTGCAATTGATCTTTGGAACGGCCCTGGATTATGATTGAGAATGGTGTGATTTTAATAGCGAATGCAATGGTTTATATGTTTTAATGTGCATTTGATTTTAGTTTTTTAACTTAAGTGTATTTTAACTGTTTGTTGTCCAAAAGCACTGAATAGTTGCCATATATAAAGTCGCCTTGAGTCCCCTTAGGGTTAGAGAAAGGCGGGATACAAATAGAGTAAATAAATAAATAAATAAATAAAGCTTAAAATGCAGGGTCATCTAGCAAAACTGAATAGTGAGAGATTGAGGAGGATAAAGCTGCTAGTCAAAAAGACTATAGGCCAGTGGTTCTCAACCTGTGGGTCCCCAGGTGATTTGCCCTACAACTCCCAGCCATTTTACTAACTGTTAGGATTTCTGGGAGTTGAAGGCCAAAACATCTGGTGACCCACAGGTTGAGAACCACTGCTATAGGCAATCTCGAGGGGTATCTGATTCTAAATATTTGTTGCTGAGAAACACTGCTGAAAAAGCTGGGCTCATTAACTGGAAATAGATTTTTTAAAAACTGGTAACTCTGGCTGTCTTTTTGGTAGCTAGAATAGTCTCCAAAGTAGCCAACACTTAACCTATGGGGTAAGTGATATGACAAGGGACCTGCAAATGGGAAGGGAGATAATTGGTCTTTTTGCATGTTTATCAGTTAAGAGACCTGTGGTTTTCACCTAACTGGCAAAGAAGTTCATGGAACAAAAAAAACCCCTAAGAATCCTTGATTTAAACAATTTAGAAGAATTTAAAATAGTAACAATAATTTAATTTAAACTAAGTAAACACATATCAAACAGTTTGACAAGTTGTAATATGCCAGTTTAAAAACAGTTTAAGACAATTTAATACCATGCACGTGTACATTCTGTTTAAATCAACTAGACTCCAAATATTTTAGTAAATGCTTTACTCTGCATAAAGCTCTTCTGGACTCTTGGACCAGTTCTTAAACACGCTTCTGAAATGTGCTTCGTGTATTCCAAGTAGACTGGAACGTACTTAGTCTTAATCTTTTTTTATACTGGTTTTAAACCACTTCATTGGTTGTGTTGCAATAGCAGATTCCCAGATGTTTACACCTTATTTTATTTTATTTTGGTTATTTAATATTTAATGTTTATTTTACTTAAGTGATATTTGTCTTTACTGTTCTAATGTAGCACAAATCCTATATAAAACCATACTACATATTTTTAACATTAATATTGAAATCTGAAATACATACAGAAAGTCTTTACCCTCTCACAGGAGGGTGCTTCACCAATGTGCCACAGCAGAGAAATCCCTTTCCCAAGTTCTCCTGCCAAATATTATCCCATTGGTGGTGTACAGAGCAGAGCTTCTTTAAACAGATCTTAAACCTTTGAAACGTGTATATTGGGACAGGTGCTCCGTTAACTATCAAGGTTCCAAGATATTTAGGACTTCAACTTATCAACGGCTCCGTGAAATTGAACAGTAACTGTATTGTTCAATTCCTTTAAATCTAGTGATACATGGTTTCTAAATGGTGTCTCTGTCAGCAATTTAGGTGCTGACAGTATTACCCAATTCATCTTCAAAGTAGACCCACATAGAGTTAGTTGCGGTAGTCTAACTAGGAAGATTGAAGTGAAAGGATTAGAACAGCTAGGGTACCCATTCCCAAGAATCTAGGAATGCTCCTGAGCTATATACTCGTATCTCAGCTCTCAAGTGGAAGACAACTCCATCCAAAGAGATCTCTTAGCCAGTTTCTAGACCTACAGAGTTTTTTTGTCTTACTGGGACTCAACTTCTGTTTAATGACCTCATTCAGACCATTATAGAAGTGAAACACAAGTTCTTCATATGTGCAGACTCGGGTGACTCTAATGACAACGAAAAGAGTGGAGTGTCATCCGTATACTGATGGCATACCAACCAAAAACTCCTAATGATCTTGTCCAAGAGATTCATACAGATATTGGGCCAAACATGAGTTCAACAATACTACCTTCTGAAGCCTCACTGCAAACGGAACCATCATAACACGTCTTATACCCCCACCCAACAAAGCCATACAGTAGGATACTATGTTGCATCTAAAGCTACCAAGATATTGAAAAAAAGATAAAGGGGATAGAACTATCTAGAACAGGTAGCCACTCAAGGCACTGCAGGCTGTAACTAGTCTTAAAAGGGTCCAGATAATTCAATAATGTCTGAAGTTGCCCAGTCATCGCACACTCAAGTACCTTACATTCAAAAGGAGATATCAACAATAGGGCAGTTTAACAATAATTGGGATCAATATCTATATCTATTCTCACTATTCTATGTCAACAATGCCTTGACTGAATTACCTGCTCGATTCATTAGAGTATTCAGGAACCCTCTGAATTCCATAAAACTCTGGGGACTAACCATTTTAATTGGTCCCTTATCCATTCTGGGAAAGTTCACTACTACCAAACAAAATTTGACAACAAAGGAATCTGATCATGACAAAGGAGTTGTTGGCAACCTGCCCTCAAAACTAATCATCATAATTCACCCAAATGGAAGAAAATCAGCTTCACTATATGTACATGCAAAAAGAAAAAAAAGAATACAGAACCCTTAGAGGCATGGCCAAACTGGCAAGAAAGAGAAATAAGTGAAGACAAGAGAAATAAGTAAAGCAGTAATATAACATTGCACCAAGAAACTAGAACATTTCAAACCATGTTCTTGCCATTAATATGGTTGCCTAAGTTGGCCTTGAAACCAAAGAAAATAATTTTCTAGCCATGTATTTCACATTTTTCTACGATGGGCATGTCATCACACCTATTTTTGAAGTCCTGAGACCGTAAAGTACTTTAGGATTCTCCAGGAAAAAAAATTGGAGACACTTGCATATTATTTGTTGTTGTGTTAAGGTGAGAAAGATTCCAAAAACGAAACTTGAAAACTACGACTGGAAGTTTGAGGTTGAAGACATTTTAGTTTGAATTAAATTCCACACCTTGTTCTTGCTCAAGTAATGTCAAATGGCAGCATTATTTGCTGATGGAGTGGAAATTTTCTGGAGCACAAGTCCCATATAGGAGATATACGAATGTGTGACAACTATGCGCCCCTGAAGAGGGCTGCACCCTATAAATCAGACCATGAGCATTGACTAGTTCTGTGCTCCAAGTGAAATTACTATGGGTTGGGGGCTGCTCCAGAGCACGTGCCCTCCTGTTCGCTTGTCATCGGAGATGTTAACATTTCTGATTAATTCACAGACCTCTCATTTTATTCTTCATTCCTTTATCCTTGCTATCCTGCTCTGCTGCAGCTTAAAAGATTCTTACCGACCTGCTACAATAATCACCACCCACTTGTGTGCCCCCCCAACCTGGTGAAATTGTTTAGTGATGCCAACCGCGCTTTTAATTTGCAAGACATCAGACACAGAGGTAATTTATACCAACATCTGTTCATTTCTGACTTCTGAAACAAACTCGCACATGCTGCTACGAAATCCCATTAGGAACAGGAGACAGCCTTCTGCTATTCTGTATTCCTTTTCTCAATACACACTAAGGAGGCAACTAGGCTTTAAATTTCAAAACGTATGATGCAAAATTGAGGGAAGATCCTTATAGCTATCAAAGAAACCTTTCAATCTCATCAAGTGCCATCCAAATTTTGCAGAGAATTTTTCTAACTACCTTTGTGCCTTTGCTGTTTCAATCTTGTTGATCCAAATAACTTCAATACCCATGTCTTGCTAGTAACAGGAGATATATTCAGAATGTATAGGGACTTGATCGCAATATGCTAACATTCAGTATTACCCAGAAGTCATAATCCCACTAGTTCCCCCACCTTGCCTTTGAATATAGTTATATGCACCATTTTACAGGTAGTTCTTGTTCTGCCTCACTCCAGTTCAACTTTGTTAAAAAAATTATTCTAAAACATCTGAGGTCCTTTTCTCGCTCCCACCTCCATCACAAGCAAGATTGGTGGGGACAAGAGAGAGGGCCTCCTTGGTGGTGCCCCCCCCCCCCGGCTTTGGAACTTCCTCCCTAGGGAGATCAGGCTAGCACCCACACTGTCCATTCTCCACAAAGATCTAAAAACGTGGATGTTCTGCTGTGCTTTGATTAGACAATCCTTCAGGTAATTTTGGCCCCAACCGGGACCCAAAATCTTGTCCTCACACTTTACTTCTGTTCTGTACCCAAAGTTATAACGCTCCATCTTACATTGCCCTCTATCTCTAATGTTGCCATTTGACTTACGCACTTTATCCATCAGTCCTATCCTCACAATTTATTTGCACCATTCTGCCCACCCATGCCCAGAACTGATTTTTATTGCAGGTTCATCGGTTGTTGGTTTGATAGTTGCTCTTATATTCAGTTATAATGTTGCTGTTTTATTCTGTTTTATGCTGTAGTTTTTATATCCTAGTGTGTTATATTTTAACTATGTTTGTTCAGGCTCGTCCCCATGTAAGCCGCCCTGAGTCCTTCCAGGAAGATGGAGGCAGGGTATAAAAATAAAGTTGTTGTTGTTATTATTATTATTATTAGGCAGGAGGACAAGGAAATTCACATTCTCAATGCAACTACTAACAGAAAAGCCACAGTAATAGCTGTCATCACTGACATCCCACAAAAAGATGGGAAGCCTATTATAGTAGAGTCTCACTTATCCAACCTTCGCTCATCCAACGTCCTGTATTATCCAACTCAGTCTGCCTCCCACCCGGATCCACAGCTGTTTCAATACATTGTGATGCTTTGATGCTAAATTCGCAAATACAGTAATTACTATATAACATTACCTTGTATTGAACTGCTTTTCTGTCAATTTGTTATAAAAATGATGTTTTGGTACTTAATTTGTAAAATTATAACGTAATTTGACATTTAATAGGCTTTTCCTTAATCCTTCCTTATTATCCAACATTTTCGCTTATCCAACGTTCTGCTGGCCTGTTTATGTTGGATAAGCAAGACTATTGTATATGGAGATGGGACTCTGAATGAAAAGATAATAAAATGTATCAGAATCCATAGGAATATTTTTAGTGTGCCTGTTGCAAAGGACTTAACTGTTGGAGGTGGGATGTCATGCCAGTTTCATTGGACTAGTAAGTAACCACAGAATCTGTTCAGCATAAAACAGAAACACGAATAGCTGTATTGAGACAAAAATTTACAATCTATCCTATGTGGTACATCTATCACTACAATAGAAAATCAACAATAGATATCACGGCAATAGCTAGGTTACAAATTAATCTCCTCAGTTAGATGGAGAAGTGAGGGCACTGAAGACCGCAGAAAACACCAATTTAGGATGTAATCGGCCTAGGTTACAATAAAGCTGAGTATCTGAACAAATCCGCCCTTCCTGGGACTACCTAGGAAACAGCCATTAGGTTGCTATAAATAACAAGAGGCTCTTGAACCAGGAATTAGATTTTTTTTACTTTGGAATAGATAGATTTCAAACCAGGTAGTGCACAGAAGAGGCAGAAGCCAAAAACGGAAGCTTAATTTTCCAGTTGCTAGGAGGGTGGAGCAGAGTTTAATATAATCTTCTCTTTGGAACTTCAATCCCTCAATCCTGTATTTAGCCTTGTTGCCTTGGTCTCCCTTCCCACTACAACTGTCCCCAAGCTGCCTCCTGCAGTAAATTTTGTGGCTGCTAGTTGAAGAGATTCAGTAGTACAGATTGATTTCTTGCAAGTGAGGAGATGAGGGATTACCAAAAGCAGCCCTGGTTAACAAGATTGGGTGCAGAATCTCTTGCGAGAGCAGCCCACTCTGCCAGCGCTTTGCATCCTTTCACTATGACATATGGGTTTCATTACACAAAGATTTTCCTGATTTTAACTTTGAGGAGATTACATTAGAAACTCAGGGCTATCTTTACATCTGTAGCAATTTAAAGGTTAAGTAACATTTTTAATCAAATGACAAAGACTCATAATATTTGGCCTTCAGTCCAAAGTGGAAACTGTAACTCCGGATGTTTCTTCCAATGGCAATTTAATTAGAAAAGAACACTCTGATGGAGATTGGGCCTCCACTCTCATTGCTCCCCAACATCTCATAAAGAGCCTTCTCATACATATGGCAACACTGCAGTGTGATGTCATAAGGTTTGGATAATCAGGAAATAATGGAGGATTTACTCTGACAAAATCAGTAATGAAAATAGCAAGTTACGCTTATATAAGCAGCGATCATCCTGAAGGATTCCAAAGAGGGAAAACTATTAATGCACAAAGATACCTATCCTATCCTGATAATACAATTACGTATTCTGGAAAGGAAGGAAGGACTGTAGTTCAATGATAGATACATACTTTGCACAGAGAAGAGCTCAAGGTTGATTGCTAGAATCTGAGGTACAAATGGGGGGGGGGGGGACGACGACTCTAGAATATTGTTGAAGGCTTTCACCACTGGAATAACTGGGGTGTTGTGTGGTTTCTGGCCTGCATGGTCGTGTTCTAGCAGTATTTTCTTCTGACGTTTCGCCTGCATCTGTGGCTGATATCTTCAGAGGATCTGATGATGCTAAAGCAAATGGAATATATATACCTGCTACGGGAGGAGGAATCAGGGACCATGCACCTTCCACTTGCAGCTGCCCATGAGACCAGGAAGCACCCTGCTGCGGGCGGCGGAAATGAAGCCAGCCCTTCGCCACCTGTAGCAGCCACAGATGCAGGTGAAACATCAGGAGAAAATGCTGCTAGAACATGGCCATACAGCCCGGAAACCACACACCTCAATTCCAAAATAGATTAACTAATGTCCTGAATTAGTATGAGGCAGCATTTGCTAAGGTTATCTGATATGGAAAACAAACAACTATTTTTTCCAATGTGCCAGGGACTAGCACCACATTTGTGCCCACTGGCTACAATCTTTTTTTTTCCTGGGCACTCAACAAAGACTGGCAGTTGATGGCTCATAGACCAGCAGTGGTTGAGAGACCACCACTTTGGTTAGCATTAGTGTAAAACATCTTATCTAGTTCCCCTAAATCATAGTAACAGAAACCCACACTTTGTATGTATGTGAATTATCCAATAATATATACCTATGGCAATGAAGGTCAGAGCAGATATCTTCAACACTACAGTTTTACCGGCAATGTTTTATGCATCTGAAACATGGGCAACAACAAAGTTAGAGGAGAAAAAAACTGGCAGTGACTCAGAGAGCAAAGGAAAGAAGGGTGTGTGGCATGACAATCTACTTGGTGGCCCTCAAGTTCCATTCCAACTCTTCAATTCTGTGATGGAAACCAATGCCCTCACTGCAGGAGAAGATGCAGATCAAAAATAGGGCTCCACAGTAACCTACAGACCCACCAGAATACTGATCCTGGAAGACTATCCTACTCGGCCCACGAGGGATCTCCTAAGTAAGTAAGTAAGCAAGCAAGCATTTATAGTATAATTTTAAAACTTCATATTTCAAAGGAAATGAAAGGGGGGGGGGTCCCCTGGGAATACGGTTCTGCTATCACTGTTTTGGCTATATCAGTATAATAAGGTGTTTTCATACTACTAAAAAACAGAGATTACTTCTCATTTCACAGTTTTTTTCTCCCCCAAAGCAGCTTTATACTTTGTTCAGTTCAATTCTGATAAAAGGTTTTTTGAGCTATGTTTTTTATCTATGGAAGCATGACTCTCTCCTAAGTTTTATACCCATCACATCCTTTCAGTATGGAATACAGCTTATAAAAACCGTAGATAACGACTGGATATTTCTGGTGGTGTAATAAATAGCAATATAATCTCTGCCAGTGTTGTTTCATGGACCTTTTAAAGTGTTTCTGAAAGGACATTGAAGATGGCACACCCTCTATCTATACAAGGGCCACACTGAATCCATATCTGACTTCTTTTGAAATTGTTTGATCTAGCAAAAATATTCTTATACAACTATCATTCTTAGATGTGATCTGGGGAACTGTGATTTTTATTATCAGACAGAAACAACTCCTTTTATATCTACAGCATCCACAACTGCAGGCTAAGGGGAGTTCTGTTGAAAATGAATAGATCACAATGGTATGCTATTCAATAAGATAGCTATGTTGGCTAGTTTTTGCATTAAAAGTAACAAGATCAGGACACACCAATTCAGACTAACAAAGAAGGAGAAATTTCTAGCATAAGTTTTATAAGATCAGTTGAATTCATGAAATATAATCAACTTGCCCATCAACTGACATTTCAAAACTCATCAAAAATACTGATCATGATCAGTCTCATTTATGTGGGTGCCAATAACATGTCCAAGAACACCTCTGACAATGAAGCTTTGGACAGAACACAGAAGGGGTCTGAGGCATAGCTTGTATTTTTACCGATTCTGCTAGTGAAGGATAGAAGACTATTCAGTGACAGAGACATACTAAAGGTGAATGAATGACTGGTTATGTGGGTGGTATAGATGGAAAAGTTTTGGCTTCTAAGATCACGGTCTTCACTTCTTAGACAGAGGATTACTGGTTACAGATGAGTTATACCTCACAAAGGCTGGGATGTACTGTATGTCTGTAGCAAAACCATGGTGAATCTGATCAAGAGGGCTTTAAGCTAAATCCTTAGGGGCTGGATATGATAGATCAAACATCAGCTCAAACACCAGATCAGACATCAGCTCATGCCTACACCCTATGCCACTGGAGAAATTATACTGTTTAGCCGGTATTGTATCATCTGACATCCGTTGGGAAGTAGCAGCTTGTAATGAAAGGACCAAGGCATTGAAATCTCTGGCCCATCCTCTGTTCGGATATCAGTCAGCAAACCAACACCTTAAATCAAGAAATAGTTTCCTAAGAGCTACAGAGATACTTGCAGGAACACCTCAGCAAGCGAGGGGCAGGTTAAAACTCAGAACCTCAATCAGTGGCTGATACTAGATGAGAAATCCCCCCTGGGCACATAAGACTGTGTGACTTAAAAGGTGCTGAACAGACTGCACTCTGGCACCATGAGATGCAGAGCTAATCTTAAGAAATGGGGCTACAAAGAACATGATATGTGAGTGTGGAGAAAAGTAAACCACAGACCACTTACTATAATGCAGCCCAAACCCTGCCACGTGCACAATGGAGGACCTTCCTACAGCGACACCAGAGGCACTTGAAATGGCCTGCTTCTGCTCAAAGGAAATTTAGTATAATGCCAAGTTTTTAACTTTGTTTGTGGTTTTTCTATAGATTATAACTGTATTTTCAATTCGTCCCCGACATGATAAATAAATAGCTCAAAGACAAGCTCTAAACACAAGAATGTGACTTCTAGAGGATAAATTAAGGGAAAGAATGGGATCCACAGAAAAACAAATATTAAAATAACAGATGAGAGCAAACAAAGTCACAAGTGTCTATATACCAATGCACAAGAGGAGCTCGAAACCCTAGTACAGGAATGTAAATATGACTTTATAGGAATAACTTTAGTGGTATGACTCTCATGACTGGGATCAGGACTGCAAATCAAGATTGATAAGGAGTTAGTTGGAAGATGATTTTCACTTCCGGAAAACTATTATTTTATTCCTATATTCTCAAAATGTGGTGGTTAATGTTATCAAAGAGAGACAAATAAATTACAATGACTTTTAAAAAATGAAGCATGAAGTTAACGCTTGATTCTTTTGGCTGAAACACTGAGCCAAATATTATATTTAGAACATGTTAATTCACAATACTAGACATGAGAAAGAGAAACTTGATCATACTGGTATTTGCTTCAGTTCAGTATTTAATAATGAACTGCTGCAACATAGATTTATATACAACAGTAATATATCTAAGACTATAAACCCCTTTCCTGGGATTATGTCCCACTGAGCTCAGTGGAATTTCTTCTGAGTAGGCAAATACAAGATTACACTAAAATATTCAACTGGTATTTCATTTTCACAAGAAACTTTCAGTTAGTATTGGAGTGTTTTGTTGATTTTTTTATTGTTGATCTCCGTGATGCTCCCCCTCCCCCTCCACTCTGGAACTCTCTCCCCAAAGAACTAAAAATGCCTCCCACCTCCTTACTCTCTTTTTAAAAAACTGCTAAAAACACATTTATGCTCTTTAGCATATAGAGGAGAGAAGGTTTAGATCAGCTCATGTATAAGCTTCTCGGGCGGGAAATGGCACCTTATTCCAGCTGGGCAAGCTGTATAAAATTTTGTAATTTTTAACGGATCAAGGTTTGCTTAAATTTTTGTTGAAAATTTATTATGTTTTATATGTTAGATATGTAATGATTGACTGGTTTTGTTATAATTTAATCCAATTTGTGTTATAATTTTGTTATAGTTTGAATTTTCTGTTTGGGATCTGGGGGGCTGAATATTTTCTTCGTGGTGGATTTTGGCATTGAATGTTTGCCACTTGGTTGTTGTAGGTTTTTTCGGGCTGTATGGCCATGGTCTAGAGGCATTCTCTCCTGACGTTTCGCCTGCACTTTGGCAAGCATCCTCAGAGGTAGTGAGGTCTGTTGGAACTAGGCAAAAGGATTTATATATCTGTGGCATGACCAGGGTGAGACAAAGGATTCTTCTCTGCTAGAGCTAGGTGTGAATGTTTCAACTGACCACCTTGATTAGCATACAATGGCCTGACTGCGCCTGGGGCAAACTTTTGTTGAGAGGTAATTAGATGTCCTTGTTTGTTTCCTCTCTGTTGTTTTGCTGTTGCAATTTTAGAGTTTTTTAATACTGATAGCCAGATTTTGTTCATTTTCATGGTTTCCTCCTTTCGGTTGAAATTGTCTACATGCTTGTGCATTTCAGTGGCTTCTCTGTGTAGTCTGACATGGTGGTTGTGAGAGTGGTCCAGCATTTCGGTGTTCTCAAATAAAACGCTGTGTCCAGGTTGGTTCATCAGGTGCTCTACTATGGCTGACTTCTCTGGTTGAAGTAGTCTTCAGTGCCTTTCATGTTCCTTGATTCGTGTTTGGGTGCTGTGTTTGGTGGTCCCTATGTAGACTTGTCCACAGCTGCATGGTACACGGTAGACTCCTGCAGAAGTGAGAGGATCCCTCTTGTCCTTTGCTGAACGTAGCATTTGTTGGATTTTCTTGGTGGGTCTGTAGATAGTTTGTATGTTGTGTTTCCTCATCAGCTTCCCTATGCGGTCAGTGGTTCCCTTGATGTATGGCAAAAACACTTTTTCTCTGGGAGGATCTTCATCTTTATTTTCGTGGCTTGTTCTTGGTCTTGTAGCTCTTCTGATGTCTGAGGTGGAGTATCCATTGGCCTGTAGAGCCCGGTTGAGGTGGTTCAGTTCATCTTGGAGGAGGTGGGCTTCGCAGATTCTTTTTGCACGGTCTGCCAAGGCTTTAATGGTGCTTCTTTTTTGACTTGGGTGATGGTTGGAGTTTTAATGTAGATATCTATCTGTGTGTGTGGGTTTTCTGTAAGAGGTGTGACCCAGTTGTTGATCTGGTTTGTGGATGACTAGGACATCTAGAAAAGGCAGTCTTCCTTCATTTTCTTTTTCCATGGTGAACTGGATGTTTGGGTGGATACTGTTAAGATGGTCCAGGAACCCGTTGAGTTCTTCTTCTCCGTGACTCCACTTGTTTGCCACTTCTTTGTTAGAAACAGCTCTGAGTCCCTTTGGGGAGACAGAGCAATATATAAAGTTTTATTATTTTATTTATTATTATTACAATAGCTAATTGGATAATTCAGACAATTATCAGGCAAAAATACTCCCTTCTATATCTTGAGCTTGTAAAGACGGAAGAGGTACTACTTCAAAAATAATCGGAAATATTATGTTTAAGATCATAAGAAGAGCCATGCTAAATCAAGCCAGACTATTTAATCCAGAATTCAGTTTACAAAGAGATCAGCCAATTGCTAGAAGAATCCCATAAGCAGGATATGAATGGAACATTCCCTTCCTGCATATATTACCTAGCAGACATAACAGTTCTGGTACTGGATGAACTGATCCATGTAGTCAGTAGCTCACAAAAACTGTAGTCCAACACTGCTATTAAAATTGTTCAGGGTGGAGGTCACAATTAATCTTGTGATTGCGGATTCCATAGTTTAGCTATGTGCTATGGTAAAGAAGTACAGGTTGAGCATCCCTTATCCAAAATGCTTTGGACCATAGTGTTTCAGATCTGTTAAAAAATCTAATGCCCATATTTGCATAAATACACATAATGGATACCTTGGAGATGGGACCCAAGTCTAAACATAAAGTTCATTGATGTTCCATATATACTTTATACATATTAAACACACTATTTTTAACAATTTTGTGTGTGAAACAAAGTTTGTGTACATTGAACCATCAGAAAGCAAAGGTGGGTGTGAAAAATCTCAGATTCTGGAGTATTCAGATTTCAGGGTTCCCAATATGCGATGCTCAAACTGTAATTCCTTAATCTGTCTCAAACTCACAATTCACCTTCAGTGGATCACTCCAAATTCAAGTTATAATGAAATAAAAACTTCATATGTTTTCCAGTTTGTCCTCTGAGAATTCACATTAAAAATATTCAAATCATAGTCCCAACATCTACAATATATTTAAAAATCCCAACGTCACTCATCATAATATATAAAACACAGACTAATTGGCTAAAACTATAAAACAGAAAAATCTATTAATTCGTTAATTAAAAACAGAGTAATTGACAGAGTTAACACTTAGGAAAATGAACAGGAAATGCCTCTGTAAATAGGCCGAATTTCAGTTGATGGCAGAAATACTCAACACTGGGAGCTGGCAGACCAATGACCTGCACTGGATTGTGTACAAATAGGCAGTAATCATTATTCCTAGATCACATAACCCATGTGAAAGACAAAAACATAAAACTACTAGGATCAAATTTTCAAAGCATAGAACTACAACTTTTGTATTTCAACCAAACTAAATATTATGAGGAACATATCAAGAGTACCTCAACTTCCAGAAATTGACGACAGCCAGCTTGACCCATTCTATGACCCATGATCTCTATGGCACTTGGTGTGAGGAAAGAGTTACATCTCCTCTCCTTGAAGCCAATAAAACCCCCCTTGATTATAATTTAGATAAGAGCCACTGGATTGAATAATAATGACTGAAACTCCCTTGGCTGTTTCACCTTGAGACGTCCATCACTGGGTTAAACATGATGCTAATTGCATTTGGATTGATTAATTTCTCTCACTCCTGTCTATTCGAATAATGCTTAACAAAATAATCACAGTACCCAGAGCCAAATCTTCTCCGTCAAAGGAATGAAGCCATCAGAACCAGCAGAGATGAAAGAAATGAAGATGACCCGTAATTACTACTACGGTGATATCATTACCATATTATAGAAAATGAGTGTGGTGAAGGGGGAGAGAGGGGGCTGTGATTATTATTTATTTTTTAATGGAACCTTACATCCCAAGAATGCAGATCTGACACATTAAAGCATGTAGATGTACAGGGCTGCAGTCTGAGACCGGAGGAGGCATTTCATCTATTAAATTGCAAAATGCTGAGATCATTAAACTTTTAGATACATTACAGACTATGAGGTGGCATAAGTCACTCTGCCCTTTTGCTGCAGACGTTCTTCATATCTGAATAGCATTTAAAATCTCTATGGCATTAAGATACCCGCTGGTGAAACTGTAGTTAACCCTAACACTACAACCACCTTTACATTTTTGTGGTCTTCTTCAGAAGCTGTGTCAAATCTAGCTGTGATCAAAAGGAAACTGTCTGTTGAAGACACAATTATTCCCAAAACACTAATCTAAATCAATAAATGAACTGCTAAGTGAATCAGGTTATATATTCATTTCACAGCAGCACTGTAAGCAAGTTAAATGGTTTATTACTGTGGCTGCAAATAGGCATGGATATAAACCAAGTTTAGAGGAATCAGAATTAGGATTAGAAAGCAATGTTTTTGGCCTAGTCCTTCTTCCTCGTAATATCTTCTTATGCAAGAAAACTAAATAGCTTGGCAATTTTACACAGTAGTTAGCCACTTGTGCTCTGCCATTCTATCTGTAGTTTATACACTTCGATTTTTTCAATACTGCCTATGTCTGCCCCCTAGTTTCAAGCTGAGAAGAAAAAATAAGAAACAGCATAAATCCAGAAACATCATATCAAAAACTAGTCACTCTCAACTGTGCTAAATGATAAGGGCAACTGCCAACACAAATTGTTTTAAAGCTAGAAAAAAGACAGGCTGCAAATATATCCAACCCATTTTGTAACAAATTAATAACCAACACTGTAATGCTAGTAAGGAGATTGCCATCATATAGAGGTGTCACATGATGCCTTGCATTTATTTACCAAAATGTTTTCCCGGTCATAAACTTTGCTAGTCACCTAGAATAATTTTAACAAGATAATATATTATTTTATCATTGATTACTGCAGATGCAGACTGTGGCCAGGAAATCAGAAGACGCTTACTTCTTGGGAGGAGAGCAATGTCCAGTCTCGATAAAATAGTAAAGAGTAGAGACATCAGACTGGCAACAAAGATCCGCCTAGTCAAAGCCATGGTATTCCCTGTAGTCACCTACGGATGCGAGAGCTGGACCTTAGGGAAGGCTGAGCGAAGGAAGATCGATGCTTTTGAGCTGTGGTGCTGGAGGAAAGTGCTGAGAGTGCCTTGGAGTGCGAGAAGATCCAACCAGTCCATCCTCCAGGAAATAAAGCCCGACTGCTCACTGGAGGGAAAGATACTAGAGACAAAGTTGAAGTACTTTGGCCACATCATGAGGAGACAGGAAAGCCTAGAGAAGACAATTATGCTGGGGAAAGTGGAAGGCAAAAGGAAGAGGGGCCGACCAAGGGCAAGATGGATGGATGGCATCCTTGAAGTGACTGGACTGACCTTGAAGGAGCTGGGGGTGGTGACGACCGACAGGGAGCTCTGGCGTGGGCTGGTCCATGAGGTCACGAAGAGTCGGAGACGACTGAACGAATGAACAACAACATCATTGATTTATTATTTTATCCTCTGTATTTGATTGTATATTTTAAGTTTTTACTATTGTAAACTATTTAGTGTTTTTACAATATAAATAATATATAATGTTCTTATTTAAATGGAAAAAATATCAATAACTATCCTTTCCTAACCGTTTTGACTATAACCTAAACGTAGTAATCCTTCACTATTACATTTACCAACACAGAACCACCTTGTTTGGTGAGGAAGGGAGGGTTGATGAACTACAACCCATCCTTATCACCTTACCTTGCAGTAGCCTTCCAAAGTGGCTGCCACTAACATATGCAACAATGGGAATGCAATGTTTTAAAGGAGTTTGGGCTCATTGTGGAGAATGCAGCCATGGGGAATCCTGGAGAGGAAAACTTTTTAAATGTATGTGTAGCTTGAAAGCAAGCTTTCCTCTGTAATTTGGAAACATACCAGAAGGCCCAACCGTAAGGGTAAAAGTGCTGTTCATAGTCTACATCTTCTGTGTCCTACACATAACTGTGTTATAGCAGTTTCACTCTTGCACTGGAAATGGTACAACTAGAAGTGTGGGCAGAGGGTTTAGATCAGGGGTCCTCAAACATTTTAAACAGAGGGCCAGATCATAGTCCCTCAAACCGTTGGAGGGCCGGATTATAATTTGAAAAAAACATGAATGAATTCCTATGCACACTGCACATATCTTATTTGTAGTGCAAAATACACTTTAAAACAATGTAATAATTATAATGAAAACAATTTTAAGAAATATAAACTTATTAGTATATCAATGGTGACGGCCGACAGGGAGCTCTGGCGTGGGCTGGTCCATGAGGTCACGAAGAGTCGGAGACGACTGAACGAATGAACAACAACAACAAGTATTTCAATGGGAAGTGTGGGTCTGCTTTTGGCTGATGAGATAGGATTGTTGTTATTGTTGTGTGCTTTCAAGTAGTTTCAGGCTTAGGTTGACCCTGAGCGAGGGCTGGGTTAATGACCTTGGAGGGCTGTATCCGGCCCCCGGGCCTTAGTTTGAGGACCCCTGGTTTAGATGATAGCCAGCTGCCCACCAAGATGTAATTTCCAACAGCATTGTTGCCCCAGGGTAGGAAGTAATTGTATGTGATGCTATGTGAAATGGTACAAAAATGGGATTTTATATTATCTGAAATGGTTATGTGCAGAATACAATGGCAGCCAGAGGAAAGATGTGTCAGATATTACATAGACGAAGCAAGTACAATAGATTCTTGCTTATCCAACCTTCGCTCATCCAACGTTCAATATTATCCAACACAGTCTGCCTCCCACCTGGATCCACAGTTGTTTCAATGCATTGAGATGTTTTGGTGCTAAATTCGTAAACACAGTGATTACTATATAACTTTACTGTGTATTGAACTGCTTTTTCTGTCAATTTATTGTTAACATGATGTTTTGGTGCTTAATTTGTAAAATCATAAAGTAATTTGACATTTAATAGGCTTTTCCTTAATCCCTCATTATCCAACATTTTTGCTTATCCAACATTCTGCCAGCCTCTTTATGTTGGATAAGCGAGACTCTACTGTAATTATGAGTACCTATGTCTATATATTGAGGAAATTAACCTTTTATTTATGTATTTATTTACCCTATTTATACTCTGCCTTTTTCTACCCCCTAAGGGAACTCAAGGTGGCTTGCATATAGGCAATTATTCAAAGCCTTAAACACATACAATTCCAGTAACATTAAGGTTAAATTAAATTAAAATAAATACATATTAAGCATTTTAAAACATTTCATTCTATACTGAAATCACGCTGTCCATAATCATAGTCCAAGCCATTCCATAGTCATACACAATAACATTGCATTATCTGTCCTGAAAAGAAGCCAGCTACTCACAAGACCTTTTCAGGCCTAGAGTATATAATTTTACAGCAGTAAGTGTAATCATAAACAGATAAACAAACAAAAAATACACGGCTTAGTCTGTTAAATCCAAAAAGATAAGATTCAATTTCTATGGGACAATGAGCAGTGTATCCATTAAAATGCCAAATGACAGCTTGGCCTGCTACTCAGAAACATCCGTCACCCAGGCACCTTCAACTGGGATTTCTGCTGAATGACGTTTACTGTAGGTTAGTAATTAGTTTTTAGCATAAGAGTCCAGTGTGGTCGTTGTCTCCCCAGGAGAGGGAAACAGGCTAAGCAATTTTTAGATTATATGTTCTGATAAGACACAGACCACGGACTCTCCATAAGCAATGCAGGCCACCTGCTCAATGAAGCTGCCACAGGGGACTTCCATGAAAAGGTCTAATAATAGGGCTCAAAGCCTGGGCTGAATTTACATCCAATGTCGCAAAGTAAAAATCTTGTAGACTAAATACCATAAAAATAAAAAAATAAACCCAATCGATAAATACTTTTAATATTTAGTAACTATCTTGATACTAAAAGCAAGTACATTAAAAGATTGGCTGCAAACTGTACAGAAAAAGTGATTACCTAGGTTGGGTGGTTGGACCGCTTGTAAACCAAAGAACTGATTAATAAATAGCACACTAAAATCACAAAAACTGTTTTCAATCACAAGCACCTGTTGGAGAGAGGTCAGAAGTGATGGGTGAACCCAAGTCAGACTTTCTTTCTACTGATGTCTTTCCTCACATGCTTTCTTCAATTCCCTGACAAGTTTGGAAAAATAACTTTTTGGAATATAACTCCTCTAAGCAGCATGGTCACTGGTTGGGAATTTTAGAGAATGCAAAAAGTAATTTTTCCAGGGTCCTGTTCTATCATATAAAAAGTGGTAAAAATTTCACAGCAGCAGGAAGAAGAAAGAGAGGCAAGTGCAGTAAAAACTGGCATGAACTATGACCAAGAGAAGATACATTTGGGATGTAGACCTCCACTGTTAATGAGGAATAATGAAGTTAGTCACAGACTCTATGTTCTTCCTTTGGCAATATCTGGAAAAATGCATTTTCACCTAAAAAAAATCCAGGTGGAAATTGACTGGGATATCACATACCTTAATTATTTTCAGAAATGGCCATATTCAGAAAAAAAAACATAAGCAGCAGGACAAAGGGAGAAAAGTATCCGTTAAAAAGAAACAAATATAGAAAGACAGCAGAAGAAAGGGGAAAGATCATGGGTGAGGAGTCTCTGATCCATGCAAAGTTAGTATTCTATTAGTTATTTTGATAACATGATACACCAATACAAGAAGACAAGAATAAGTTTTCAAAAAGAATTCAAATACAAAGCGTTATGGAAGTTTCATTTGAGAGGTTGTTTATGTGTATATGTAACCACAAATTGCCTATCAACTTACAGTGAATTTATGAATATCATAGGGTCACTATGAATTCCATAGGGTTTTCTTAGATACGGAATACTCAGAGGTGTTCTGCCAATTTTGAAAAATAGCCAGATTCTGTCTGTTCAGCACAGATGCAGAAAGTGAAAGTATTATGCCACTGAATGGTATTGCAGGTCTCCAGTCATGCCATGGTTTCAAGTGTCATAGTTCAATGCTCAAGCCTCTCCATTTGCTGACTCTCATTTTATATATTACCTCTGTTAATAACACCAGATTCCTGTCTCCTCCAATGTCACAACCAGATATTTGGAAATATATATTTAATTGATGAAAGATCTGATTCGACTCAATGACTGCATCAAAATAGACTGTAACTTGGCAGGGAATTATAGTGTCTGAATGTCGTAATTATTCATTTTCCTGTTTTTTCCAACAACCCAAAATATGCTGATTTGTACAGTCATAAAAATAAAACTCAATTAAAAGTTTGGTTTTTTTTTAAAAAAAGAATGCAACAGCATCCTAGATACTCCAAAAAAATGAAATTGAAGCTAAACAGTGGGTCCCTTCTTTTCTTGAGAGTATATAGAACATAACTACAGTTTTGGAAAGAGAAAATCAGTATGTACTCTCAAATAACTCTCAAATAACACTTGTTTTTATCCATGTAAACAGCAATCAGGAAAGAAGACTTCTGGGGCATTCCAACAGGAAAAAAAGCTAAGTTATTGAATTAATGTGGTTTGATACTCTCCCAAACAAGCCTCTGTTGTTATGACATCTTTAAAGGAGGCCCTTCTCTGTCCTCACACTTTCTGGTAAGAAGCCAAAGCAAACTTTTCAGTAGCTGCTTCCAAGCTCTAGAATTCTCTCAGGCGGAGTCTGGACTTGTTCCCTCCTTGCTGTCTTCATTAGATGGGCAGACCACTGGGAGCTGAATAGTTTATTTATTTATTAATGGAAGTGTTTCAAGTAGTTTAATTCTACACATAATTTGATTATAATTAAACAATATATTTTGACCAGTATACTTTTCTCTGTATCTGTTTTAATTTCTGCAAGCCAGCATGAGTCTCAGATCTGGAGGAAAATTTAGGACACAAATATTGTAACACCAACACAGAATATAAAAATCATTAAAGCCTCATGTGAGAGTGAGCAGACTTTGAAGTACAGGCATCCTGAACTATATGAGGCTTTAAAGATCTAGACCGCAGGTGGACAAACAGTGACTTCCCAAGTATGGGCTGCACTGGTCCAGGCCACCATGGCCACAGATGAAAAGTGCTAAGTGTTTTGGAGGGCTGCACTTTACTAAGGTGCAGCCTTAGTATGGTGCAGCCCTCCAAAGCTAAGGAGCTAAGGGCTTTGGAGGGCTGCACTATGGACAACTATCCTCAGGTGAATATGCGGTTTGAATATTTTCTAGCTAGTATACACCACTGATTTTCAGACACTGTTTCTTCATGTGTGTTTTTGTCCATGTGTGTAATTATTTGGCAATGACAGTCAACTGAACTGGGATTTGGGAGGCTCTCAAGATATGTCGCACTATAATTTCCATTATCCCATCACTCCCCAGGATAACTAGTTAGCTAAGCACAAAGTTGAGGTAGACTACACTACATTTTTGTGAAAGCATCTCATTTCATGACACATCATGATCTAGCAGAAATGTCAGAGACTGTAGATGATTACATTTCCTGAGAACAGCCATAGTCATTAAAGCCAAATCCCAGAGTAACTGTTAAACACAGCACACATTTATTTAATTAAATACTGCTAACACAACTACTATAACAAGTTGATTATAGTTATCATGAACAGGGTGGGCAAAATGGCCTTTCCTCTGGAGTTGTAGCTATTCAGTGGGACACACCTACCGATTAATGGGAGCAATTCAGGTTGATGGAGAGCTATTTCTTTGGAATAAGGTACAAACAAGCCTGACCTTTTCTGAAAACTCGGGTGCAGAGGAAGAAACAGTTTCTGTACAAGACATGGGAAGATGGGATTCAGTTTAAAAGAACATCACAATTCTAGCAAAATTGGTATTGCGAATGCTATATATTCACAAAAGGAAGCTAATATGTATTGAGTCAAGACCACTAGTTCATCTAGCCTGCTACATTTAACATGGAGCAGCCCTCTAAAGTTTCAGGCTACTGCTTTACCCAGAAAGGGGGGGGGATTGGGATCTTTGCCTACATGGTGGCTATTTTGTCACTCCTAAGTTATAATTCCTCCCTTTCCACCACCTAAAGATGAGAAGGAAAATACTCTATTCTCCTAAATATTATAAAATAATGGAGATTATAATCAGAAGGAACTCTCCAGACACTCAAACACCATTGAACTTCCTGAGAAATTATAAAATGAATCAGATTTGATCAACATCGACATTAAAACAGAAGAACAGAAGTTGGACACTACTATAGAGGACCCTTTAACCCTCTTTTAATGTCACAATCATACACTGAAAACAACTTGACCAAATTAATTCTACTTAAATGCTTGCAGGGGAGGATTTGTGAAAGCACAGAAATCCAGGCACAGATGAAATGCTTAAATCCTCTGTATCCTTAGTAGAATCTTTTTATTGTCTCAGCGAATTAAGCAAAATGCTTTGAAGAAACTCTTCGTATCTTGGAAGGCTGTACACTGATCACACAACTCAATTCAAATCCTGAGTTGATGATTGAAAAAAAAAAAACCTCAGTTCAGAAATGATCTGAATGTGACTTCGGTATTAAGCATGAATCAAAATTCAGAACTAACGGTCGTCCCCCCCCCCCCCAATTGACTATTGTGTTACATAAAAACAAAAAAGCAAATGATAAAACGACTTCCTGTTTTGAAAAATGAGTAGTTTTCAATGTTAAATAAAGCTGTCACTCCAGGAAAAGCAATGTTCCTGAATTTTGGCTATAAAAGGGCAGTGTGGAGAAGTTGGATGGGTCAATGATTGCAAAAAAACAGCTTTGGGGGACAACGTGTAGGGCCAAGCTTATACTTTGCTTACTCTGATTTGGCAGCTGTCTAGAAAAAAAGTTTGTCCTGAATGGCGTAGTAAATAGATATTGTGTGTACTTGCAGATGACGTTTGCTTCTGTGGTAAGGTATTATGACATGGGAGGAAAATTCACTTCCCTCCTCTCACCCTGTGTTTTTTCCTCAGGAGTGGAGATCCATATGACAGTGTATGACATGTTCCAAGGGAAGAAACCTGAAGAATTTCTGAACAGCAGATGCAGTGGCTTGGACCCAATAACTGGATCCTGGCAAAATCAGTTTCATGCTTTTTAAAATAGTGAAAAGCATGAAACTGATTTTGCCAGGATCATGGTAACGGAAGCATGACCACTCATAGATTCTTCTAGGCCCAGGCCCATCTCATCTGTACTTGCCATCCTGTTTAACTGTCAGCCTTTCCAAGGGATAATTAGGAATCAGGCAATACCTCAAGTGTCAGTTTCGGATTTCCTCTAATTCAGAGTCAGGCAGGTGCTAAATTACCAACAGGAACTTATATACACTTAGTGGTATCTTCCTTGGAGACTTCTTCCATCCATATATATTTATTTATTCATTCATTTATTTACCATATTTATACCCTGCCCTTCTCAACCCGAAGGGGACTCAGAGCGGCCTTACAAGGAGGCAACAATTTAATGCCACACAAATGCATACAAATAAAATAAACAAATACATTAAAACCAGTCATTAAAACCATGCAGTCCAAAAACATAATCCAAGGCCTTTCCATTTGTTATTGCATTATTCCGTATTCACTTATTGCACTGATCAGAAATTACTGACCAAAAGCTTGGTGCCATAGCCACGTTATTAGTTTTTTTTTCCTGAAGGTCAAGCGGAAGGGAGCTGATCTAATTTTGCTGGCGAGGAAGTTCCATAGCCGAGGGGTTACCACTAAGAAGGCCCTGTCTCTCCTTCCCACCAACTGCCCCTGTGAAGGAGGTGGGACCGAGAGCAGGCCCTCCCCAGAAGATCTTAACCTCTGAGGTGGTTAATACAGGGAGATATGTTCGGACACGTAAGCTGGGCTGGAACCATTTTGGGCTTTATAGGCTAAAGCCAGCACTTTGAATTGTGCTCGGTAGCAGACTGGCAGCCAGTGGAGCTGACGTAACAGAAGGGTTGTATGCTATGTACACAGCTCCAGCGAGCCATCTGGGTGCTGCCCATTGGAACACTTAAAAGTTTCAGAACAGTCTTCAACATATAACTACTGTATTTTCTGGCATATAAGATGACTAGGCATATAAGATGACCCCCAATGTTTCCAGTTAAAATACAGAGTTTGGGATATACTCGCTGTATAAGATTACCCCTCTTCCAACGCACACCAAATAAAAATTTAAAAAGCATCAGATTTGATTTCAACATGGTAATTTTCCTATTAATGTACCTCCTTCCCTGCCTCTCAGATCTCGCACATGCACACCTGCAGCCTCCAGGAGCGAGATCTGAGAGGTAGAGGAAGCAGTATGGTAATAAGATACAAGGGCGGGCCAGACAGGTAAAAGAGGTGTGTTTTTCTAGGCCCAGAGCCACTCTATCTCTTTCTTCCATACCCCGGGCGCCCCGGACACCTGCAGCTTGCTCGGCCCTTCACTTATACCTTTCCGGTGAGGAGCCCCTTCACCTCACCATCAGGACCACATTAAGTCCACAAATTCTGATGAACGGATTTTCTTCTACTATACTTGTACAGCATCACCCTTAATGCTTTCATACAGTTGCTGCATACGGCAGGGATGCGGCTACTGCCATTTTTGAGCTCCCCTCACCATATGCAGCAACCAGATTCTCCAATCCGGACTGGAAGTTCCAGCACCCGCTCTATAAGACAATTCCCGGCGTATAAGACGACTCCCACATATAAGGCAACTCCCGCATATAAGGCAACTCCCGCATATAAGACGACTCCCACATATAAGACGACCCTTGACTTTTGAGAAGATTTTCTTGCGTTAAAAGGTAGTCTTATACGCCAGAAAATATGGTACATGTTCTTCCTTCTTGCCTTAAATTTCTTAAAATATTCACAAATCTCTTTCAGTTTTAAAGTATTTACACTGAATTTGAGCAATTGAAGACAATTTCCTTACTATTAATTCAGATTCTTCCCCGTCCTACAAACCAAAAAGAGGGCCTTCAAAATCCATGAGGTTTCAGGTCTGAACAAGACACTGTTCTCTGCTTTAAGGAACCAATTTTTTAATCCAGCACAGAAAACAAGGAAAACAATATAGACAAACAAAAGCAAGCGTGAAAGGTGAGCAAACCCCACAAGCCAAGCAACCATTATTAGTGTGTCGATAGCACACTTGTTAAAAATGTATATTTTAATTTTCTGTATTGCTAAAGGTCCCAATTTGCCCAGGGATCTAGCTAAGCTACCATTTTCTACCATGACAGAGTCTAATCTTTATTTAATGGATTTAGCATCTATCTTCACTAGAGTGGTCTCCAAGGGAAAGGGGAGGGAAGAATGAAGGGGCCTAGAAGAGACGATCAGAGCTCCCCCCCCCCCCTCTTCATCCATCCGGCGCTCATGTTTGTGTTCAAAATTCAATTACCTCCTTATTGATACTTCACAGAGATATTTAAGCTGCAAACATGAAGCCCTGATTTCCCAAGGGGCCATGCCCCTCTCTATTTCACTGCTCTGCTTCCCCCTGGGTGAATTCCTGAGGCGTCCATATTAATAGGTAATCAGTCACAATTCATTTATTAAACAGCTAGCAAGGTTTATCAGCCTGTCCTGATTAGCCGGAAGAAGCCACTGAGTTCCTAATTTATTTATGGAAATCTCAGTGTCTTTCTGAATTCTATTCAGGAACCAGGGTGTTAAGGGCATGGCATGCTGAATTCTAACCGGGAAGCAGCAGGCAGCCCAGGGAGCATGTGCCTCACCCTGAGAAATGCACCGTAACAGTGACCCTCAGCATGGCTAATGGATCAGGGGCTGAAGAACATGTTTCCATAGGGTTCACTAGATTACTCATCACCAGCTAGGCATTATTGCACACGTTTACATTATAAGCCCAAGAAACCTGCATTCAAATTGGCTGGCAATTGCCCCCTGAAACTCACCACGTTCCTAAGGATAAAAGAATTGATGTCAACATTCTAAGCATAAGGAGGGAAGTATGGAGAAAAAAGTATTAAAATCACTCCCAAACTTTGAAATAGTTTTTTTCAAAATAGAGTATTTTAAAATACAGTGTAAGAATAAATACACATCTTCACAAGGGATGCACAAAGGTTATCTACATTAAAAGCAACAATGACACAGTCATGCCACATTTTTACTATAATTTAGGCCCCTTCTACACTGTTATATAAAATCCAGGTTATCTGCTTTGAACTGGATTATATGGAAACGGAGACTCATATAATCCAGTTCAAAGCAGATAATGCAGATTATCTGTTTTGATAATCTGAATTATATGGCAGTGTAGAAGGGGCCTTAAAGGTTGCAAAAGACAATAACCCAGCTTGAATGCCTTTGAACTTTAAACTTAAAGAAACAATGGTTTGGGGCACACAGCCCTGTTTAGGCAAGTGGCACACACATATTATAAAACATAAAATCATGGCATTGGAAGACACACTGCATGGGTCATCTAATCCAACCTCCTGCCATGCAGGAAAAGCCCAATCAAAGCACACCTGACAGAGGGCCATCCAGCCTATGTTTAAAAGCCTCCAAAGGAGAAGCCTCTATAACACTGAGGCATAGAGTTCCAGTGTTGAACAGCTCTTATGGTCAGGAAGTTCTTCCTAATGTTCAAGTGGTATCTCCTTTCCTTTAGTTTGAACCCATTATGCCAAGTCCTAGTCTCCAGAGCAGCAGAAATCAAACCTGCTCTCTCTTTCTTATGTCAGCCATCTAATCTTTAAACATAACAATCATGTCTCATCGAAAGACTGGTATCCCTCTCTTTATGTTTATGTTGGTTAAAATTGTTCTTAGTTTTATATATCATATTGCACTTTCGTGGTTTTTTTGCATTACAAATAAGACATATGCAGTGTGCATAAGAATGCGCTCATGTTTTTTTTTTCAAACTATAGTCTGCCCCGCCCTTCCCCCAACAGGCAGAAGAATTGAGAACTGTCCCTTGCCTTAAAAAATGTATATCCCTGGTCTAGAGTGACCAAAATGTGGCCAAAAAAAACCCCTTGGAGGACCCTTGGAGGCATTTTGGAGCTAAAAAAAACCTGACTCCTGGAAGAACCATAACAATGGCTCTTTGAGGCAGGATGTGACTTGTATGCAACACTTGGCCCAGCTCTATCCTACATGGAAGGGAAAAAACATTATTTCTCTTGCATCAGGCATGGGAAACATATTCCATAAAGACACTAGCATAACTACCACCTTTTATATAATTTTCTTGATGACACTTTTTTTTCATGCTTCTGCAGTTCAGAAATTATAGGATATTTGAGGAGTCTTGATACAGGTCTACAGTCATGTTGTAAAATTCCTAATTTATAAAATCTTGTTTATTCCAGGATATTATTATTATTTCTTTGAGACTGACAGAGATGTCATGTTTCCAGACATTATTCTTGAACAACCTGTTGTTGTTGTTCATTCATTCAGTCGTCTCCGACTCTTCGTGGCCTCATGGACCAGCCCACGCCAGAGCTCCCTGTCGGCCGTCACCACCCCCAGCTCCTTCAAGGTCAGTCCAGTCACTTCAAGGATGCCATCCATCCATCTTGCCCTTGGTCGGCCCCTCTTCCTTTTGCCTTCCACTTTCCCCAGCATAATTGTCTTCTCTAGGCTTTTCTGTCTCCTCAGGATGTGGCCAAAGTACTTCAACTTTGTCTCTAGTATCCTTCCCTCCAGTGAGCAGTCGGGCTTTATTTCCTGGAGGATGGACTGGTTGGATCTTCTCGCAGTCCAAGGCACTCTCAGAACTTTCCTCCAACACCACAGCTCAAAAGCATCGATCTTCCTTCGCTCAGCCTTCCCTAAGGTCCAGCTCTCACATCCGTAGGTTACTACAGGGATACCATGGCTTTGACTAGGCGGATCTTTGTTGCCAGTCTGATGTCTCTA
The DNA here is from genome assembly GCF_037176765.1 of Anolis sagrei. Classification (NCBI taxonomy): domain Eukaryota; kingdom Metazoa; phylum Chordata; class Lepidosauria; order Squamata; family Anolidae; genus Anolis; species Anolis sagrei. The sequence goes on along the minus strand of NC_090021.1, from coordinate 303,841,366 downwards.
CTCTTGACTATTTTATCGAGACTGAACATTGCTCTCCTCCCAAGAAGTAAGCGTCTTCTGATTTCCTGGCCACAGTCTGCATCTACAGTAATCTTTGCGCCTAGAAATACAAAGTCTGTCACGGCCTCCACGTTTTCTCCCTCTATTTCCCAGTTGTCAATCATTCTTGTTGCCATAATCTTGGTTTTTTTGATGTTTAGCTGCAACCCGGCTTTTGCGCTTTCTTCTTTCACCTTGATTAGAAGGCTCCTCAGCTCCTCCTCGCTTTCGGCCATCAGAGTGGTGTCATCTGCATATCTGAGGTTGTTAATGTTTCTTCCAGCAATTTTCACCCCAGCTTTGCATTCATCAAGCCCCGCACATCGCATGATGTGTTCTGCATACAAGTTAAAAAGGTTGGGTGAGAGTATGCAGCCTTGCCGTACGCCTTTCCCAATCTTGAACCAGTCTGTTGTTCCGTGGTCAGTTCTTACTGTTGCTACTTGGTCCTTGTACAGATCATTCTGTCATTTTTTGGGTTGTATCCAAGCACTGCTTTAGCGAATTTCTTATTAATTATGAAGGCTACTCCATTTCTTCGATGTTCCCCTTGTCCGCAGTAGTAGATCTGGTGGTCATCAGATGTGAAGTGGCCCATTCCAGTCCATTTCAGTTCGCTGACCCCCAGAATGTCTATCTTTAGTCTTGACATCTCACCAATAACAACATCCAATTTGCCCTGGCTCATAGATCTTACATTCCAGGTTCCTATGGTGTGTTGATCTTTAGAGCATCGGATTCGTCGTTCACCTCCAGTACCGTCGGCCACTAGCCTTCCTTTCGGCTTTGAGCTAGCTGCGTCATCACATCTGGGGCTAGTTGAACTTATCCTCTGCTCCTCCCCAGTAGCATTTTGGCCATCTTCCGACCTGGAGGTCCCATCTTCCAATGGCATACCGACATATCTCTGGTTGTACTGGTCCATTTAGTTTTCTTGGCAAGGATACTGGGGTGGTTTGCCGTTGCCTTCCCAAGGGATCACGCTTGGTCTGACCTCTCTGCCACGACCGTCCCGTCTTGGGTGGCCCTTCACGGTTTCGCTCATGACATCATTGAGGTGCTCAAGCTCCAGCGCCACAACAAGGCGGTGATCCTTTGCTGGAGTGAACAACCTGAAACAATATGCATTTATTACAGGTTGTTTTTGTTTTTTTTGAACAACCTGTAATAAATGCATATTGTTTCAGAACTCAGTTCTCTAAAATGGATGTGGCAAACTCTGAGCAAATATAAGTTTTATCATTGCTGCCAATTAGATAACTGCATGAAACCAATCCAAAGTCTGGCAGAACCAAAATAAAAATGAACCATTCCACCTGCAAATAGATTTTAAACAAACATAGCTTCAAAAGTTATTCAAACTAGGGACTCAGCTTGAAGCAATCAAGCCAGAGGCTACTACATTAATAAGTCTTATTTGTACAAACTGAGCAATAGTTTAATAAAATTGATTTTTAAAATTGATTTAGTTAAACCAGAGTAAAATACTGATAAGACATCCTTGCATGAAACTAATTATGGTGGCTTCATTTGAGTAGAATATTTAGAGATGAGATATTAACTACTACCATACACAGTCAAAAGAGTTTAAAGAGCATTAGAACAAACATTTACATGGCTGGGTTGTTGTAGGTTTTTTTTGGGCTATATGGCCATGGTCTAGAGGCATTTTCTCCTGACGTTTCGCCTGCATCTATGGCAAGCATCCTCAGAGGTAGTGAGGTCTGGAAGTAGGAAAATGGGTTTATATATCTGTGGAATGACCAGGGTGGGACAAAGGACTTTTGTCTGCTGGAGCTAGGTGTGAATGTTTCAACTGACCACCTTGATTAGCATTTAATGGCTTGGAAGTGCCTGGGGGGAATCTTTTGTTGAGAGGTGATTTGATGTGCCTGATGGTTTATTCTGTTGTTTTGCTGTTGTAATTTTTTGAGTTTTTTAATACTGGTAGCCAGATTTTGTTCGTTTTCATGGTTTCTTCCTTTCTGTTGAAATTGTCCACATGCTTGTGTATTTCAATGGCTTCTCTGTGTAGTCTGACATGGTGGTTGTGAGAGTGGTCCAGCATTTCTGTGTTCTCAAATAAAATGCTGTGTCCAGGTTGATTCATCAGGTACTCTGCTATGGCTGACTTCTCTGGTTGAAGTAGTCTGCAGTGCCTTTCATATTCATTTACGTGACTTTTGACTATTACATGACTATTAAAAGGCCAGGAGTACATATGAAGATGTATACACAAGTAAAAGAGGAATACCAGAAGACTTGCTGAAACCTTGTTAAAGAGACATAGCAAGGAAAACATTTAAACCACAGGAAAATAGCTTTTATAATGTAAAAGAAGTTGATATTTCCTGAAACTGCAGGCTCAAACTTCCCTCATCACCACCACTAATAAAGAAACCTTCAGCAGATGTGGTCAGGACTACTGATGCAGGTTCAAGGTCCGTAAGATGGAACTAAAGAAGAAGGATTTCCTCCTTCTCCTCCTGAGGTGGCAGGCAGATATAGTAAGCAACAGCCAGGAGACAGGTGTTTTTAAAGTCTCTTCTTCAGTTCCCCTTTCTCCTCTTAGCTGGCTTGAGGGCGGGGGGAAGCAGCAGGATTTCTTCCTTCTCCTCCTGAGGTGGCAGGCAGATGTAGTAAGGAACAGCCAGGAGACAGGTGTTTTTAAAGTCTCTTCCTCAGTCCCCTTTCTCCTCTTAGCGGGCTTGAGGGCGGGGGAAGCAGCAGGATTTCCTCCTTCTCCTCCTGAGGTGGCAGGCAGATGTAGTAAGCAACAGCCAGAAGACAGGTGTTTTTAAAGTCTCTTCCTCAGTCCCCTCCTCCTCTTAGCTGGCTTGGGAGGGGAAGAGTAGCAGCAGGATTTCCTCCTTCTCCTCCTGAGATGGCAGGCAGATAAAACCTTTGTATATTAACTATGGAAAAAATGCTACCAGCGCATGAACCTACCATACCAACACAATCAAAAACAGAAGATAGACCAAGATAGATAGGAAATTTATCCACAAACAGTTCAGTTCATTAAAATATGCACATACTCAAAGAATCCATTATCTTGTCAATATAAGAAGTCAAATCCTGATGTCTGAGAAAGTCTTTTACACATTCTGTGACAATGACAACTAACTTGTGCCTGATACCGATACCTAAACGGTTCAGGTCCTGCTTATTTTTGAGATCGTATCTCCCTCTATGAATTGGCGCAGGCAAAGATCTGCTGGTGAGATGCTTCTCTCGCTCCCACCTCCATCACAAGTGCAGTTGGGTGGCTGTTCAGAATGCCCCCAAAAGGCTTTGGGGAGAATGGGAAAAAGACTGGACCACCCACTAAAAGTAAAAGTAAAGGTTTCCCCTGATTTTAAGTCTAGTTGTGTCCAATGGGGGGCGGTGCTCATCTCCATTACTAAGCTGAAGAGCCAGCATTGTCCGTAGACACCTCCAAGGTCATGTGGCCAGCATGACTGCATGGCACACCGTTACATTCCCACAGAAGCAATGCCTAACGATCTACTCACATTTGCATGTTTTCAACCTACTAAGTGGGCAGAAGTTGGGGCTAATAGCGGGAGCTCACCCTGCTCCCCGAATTCAAACCGCCAACCTTTTGGTCACAAGTTCAGCAGTTCAGCGATTTAACATGCTGTGCCACCAGGGCACCATTAAAAACAAGGCAATATTAAAGACTACATGAAGAAAGTACTGGAAGTATTGTTGTGGATCTAGAGCAATTAAAATCACTTCTGAGCCATTTACCAGTCTTTGCCAGCTACAGGTGCCTGACAACGCTGAGCCTCCTGATAGTCCCCAGAGAGCTATCACACTTCAATTACTATCACTAACATTAGTCATTACGGAGGCTGGCTGGGGTCCCCAGGGAAGGCAGCTTGTGATGACAATACCCAGTTTCTCCCTGTAAAGCAATTCATTAGGCAAAGGAGAACAGCTGGGACAGCCACGTGCAGGTTTGAAGAGGGCCCGCCCCACTGGGACCTGGAGCTCAAGACTCTCGGCTTGGCAAGGGAGGGCATCCCGTCCAAGCCCCATGACAGCTGCAAAGCCCTCAGGGGACCCTCCATGTTTAATCACTGCTCCTTAAGCTCAAGCAAGGCATTTGATTGAGAATGTAAACTAATGGCACTCCAGCTTGCAGCAGGTTATATCAGGCATCTGATAGGGGCTTTATGACATTTTTGTTATCTTGTTCTTGCTTGTAGGAGTTAATCAGGCACTTAGATACTGTCACAGAGCTCTGGCTCAGATATATTACACTCTGCAATACTTCAAGGTGCTGCTGAGGAAAAACAAAATAAAATAAAATTTAAATTAAAAAAATAAAAGCTGACAATTTAAAACTTAGGTAGAAGAGCTAGAATAATTTCTAGTAATATCATAAAATAGGTTGTCTTTGAAACAAACAATTGGAATCCTGGCTTAAAGGTAGTATCAATGTATGATGTGTTCTCAAAGCAAAGCCCCGACTTTACGTCTTTATTATACTTGCATCTCACTAATAATGTGCTCTGGGATTATGTACACACATATCTGATAATAGGTACACTCAAAATAAACTTCAAGTTCATCCTTCATTTATTTTAGTCACACATTATGTATTTCCATTCTAAAGATTGTGATTTGAGCCTTCGAAGGGAAGACACAGTATGCACACTTTAGGAGGCCTTGGAACCTCTTCCAGACACAGGTATAGTTCCATAGTACTGTATTTTCAACCAAATCTTCCCTATAAATTTCTATTAATTAAGGAATAAAACTGAACCTGAGATCACTATTATTGGAATAAGTGATCTTTGCTTGTTCATAAGTGTATGTTACTGAGGGACAATCATGAAACTAAGCAAGTTAGATTAGTCTAGGCTAGCTAGTTATCTATAGACACAGCAGACAGTGGTTGAATTTTGGGAAAATTACATACCTGACTGAACTAGCAGTTTAGGATTCATAATCTTTGAAAGTGACGGTTTCTCCCACAGCCTGAATGGCTAATGACCAAGATTTGGAGAACAGCAGGTGAGTGATGAGTGGGGGAGAGCACCTACACAGGCAGTTCAGTCTGTTGACTGGATGGGGGATTATGGGGTTTTTAATCCATGTGAAGAACTTGTGAAAGTTGGAAGAATCATATATTTAATTGTAACTTTTATCTTCTAATACAAATGTCTGTTGCCACCCGCCAACAATAAAACATCCAATACAGTGTTTCTCAACCTGGGGATTGGAACCACTGGGGGGGATCACGAGGGGGTGCCAGAGGGGTCACCAAAGACCATCAGAAAACATAGTATTTTCTGTTGGTCATGGGGATTCTATGTGGGAAGTTTGGCCCAATTCTATTGTTGATGGGGTTCAGAATGCTCTTTGATTGTGGGTGAACTATAAATTCCAGCAGCTAAAACTCCCAAATGCCATGGTCTATTTTCCCCCAAACTCCACCAGTGTTCAGATTTAGGCATATTGAGTATCCATGCCAAGTTTGGTCCTGATCCATCATTGTTCGAGTCCACAGTGCTCTCTGGCTATAGGTGAACTACAACTCCAAAACTCAAAGGTCAATGCCCAGTATTGACAATACCCAGTATTTTCTGTTGGTCATGGGAGTTCTGTGTGCCAAGTTTGGTTCAATTCCATCATTGGTGGAGTTCAGAATAACTAACTATAACTATAAATCCCTGATTTCAGAATGCTCTTTGATTATAGGTTAACTATAAACCCCAGCAACTACAACTCCCAAATGACAAAATCAATCCCCCCTCAACCCCACCAGTATTCAAATTTGGACATATTGGGTATGAGTCTCCCTTCGGGGGGGAGAAGGACGGGGTATAAATATAGGAAATAAAATAAAATATTTCTGCACTTTGATCCAGTGAATGGAAATACATCCTGCATATCAGATATTCACATTACGATTCATAACAGTAGCAAAATTGCAGTTAAGAAATAGCAACGAAAATAATTTTTATGATTGGGGGTCACCAAAACATGAGGAACTGTATTAAGGGGTGGTGGCGTTAGGAAGGTTACAAAACACTGGTCTAAAAGAAAAAACAGTAAAAAATAAACATACATTTAAAGGAGACCATGTACCTTTATGAGCAGAAATTATTTCACTGTACAGAGAGATAGGCTATTCAAAGCCAATTATGTGAATGAGTCACCCTATGTTGGGGAGGCCTCATTTGATGTTCAGGGGTGGGTGCAATACACTATGGAAACATTGGAGAGGAACCTTGGCTGTGGTGTTCCAGTTATGGGATGTTACCACCACAGAGACCTGGCTATCATCAATGTTGCCATCATTATGACACCAAATTAAAATGTATCAGTGCATTCAGGAGTCAGTAAATATCTGTTTAAGAATATACTGCATAAGCCATTCTTAATTTGTTTAAGCTTTCCGTTTATAATTCTTTTCATATTGACAATTTGCCTTTTTTGTTACCTATGCCCTACCCTAAGAAGTTTGGATATGGGGCATGATATAAATATTTCAGTAAATATATGTCTTTGTGTCTGCAAGTCTATGCAAGGTAGCAAACACTACACACATATACAGAGCTGTTTGTCAAATATGCTGATTTTTTCCAGCTATACTTAAGCTCAAATAGGTTGCGTATATAACAGATTTTGAAAGCTATTTAAGTATAACATGTGGAACTATAAATTGGAGACCATGCCATATTATACCAGAAAATACTACGCAAGAATCAGTGATAGGTTTCAAAGTTAGCATCAGGTGACACATACAAAAGCGAGTGAGCTATCAGACTGTGCATTATGCTCAAACACAGCCAGAAGGGGCTTTATTTTAAATTTTTCATTCTCCACACTCTGAATCTGTTTGGCAGGTGAATATATCAGAAGTGCTAGACCCAGCTTCCATTCTGGGTATTTGACAATTGAACAAGACATTTCACAGAAACATGATGAATAATCTTCAAATGTCAGAATTCCATTTTGTTACACCAAACGTCTAATAGTCCTCATACTCAAAGACAAGTCACAAAGTCTCACAAATGTCTTTGTCAGCCATCTCTATCAAATAACGTGATTTGAAGTACAACAGTAAACATTTGACACTTACTGCATTTATGGACATTAAAAAAAACCCTTCCTTTCTCTGAAAACCTGTTTTCTACGGACAGCAGAAAACAAAAAAACACTGTGAGATCAATATGAAGCATTAATCTCACAGCAATATTTAGTTCTGAGACACAGATTAAAAAAGATTCTTGTTATAATATATGCAAGTAATTTATACATAAATATTACACCATATTTTATACGGTTTACCAAATACACCACATTTCAATGTGAAGCAGCTTCCCTTTAAAACATATAGAAGAACTCATTCTTTAGCAAGTGGTGAAAGGAAGAGACAAGAGTGACCAATATCAAGGCTCAATTTCCACCCCAATAATTACAATCTAATATCTGGGTAACTTAATGCAAACCAAAGTGTGAGCGCTAGACTGCCACTAGTAGCAAAAAGTGTGTTCTTCCCCAAGAGGGGCCTGTAAAACAGGACAGTCACTGACAGCAGTACAATTACTGACACAGATACAGACTTTATGGACATGTTTATCTCTGCTGTAAATCCACACTCTCTCTCCACTCCGATTCACAAGTCATAAAGAAATTGCAGATAATGAAAAAGTTGGTGAAATTTACAGCATGTCGGAAACCTCAGACAGCCAGAAGAAATTAAAGAGCTGACTGGGGATAAATCACACAGGTACAATTAAAACTTCCCATAGCTCCTTCACTTCTAAAACTGGCATGCAATCCAATGGGGATGATAAAAAGTAGAGGTCATGATCTTCAGGTTGCAGATAGTTAAGAGCATTACATGTCAAAATTAGCCAATTCAAGCACCCTACGTTCACTCCAATTTCCAAACTGGTATTTGCATGGCTTGTTCTGGCAACGAAATTATGCTCAAGGCAATGCTGTGTGAGCAACAAAAAGAAAACTGAATTGCATTTACAACCATATCAAGTCTGTATTAAAATGAGATGCAGGGTGATCAAAATTGGGATGAGAAGGACAAAGTAAAAACAAGGTAGCTTAAAGCAGATATTGTACGGCCAATATCATAGTGATAATCGCAATTTCAACTCATAAAACAGAGTCCCAGCTAGTTTCTCTCCCTGATAGATGTCTGCTGTTAGTAGAACTAGGAAGAATGGGATTTTAAATTATTCCTTCTTCTCCCTGCACCCTCGTGAGTCCCTCAGTATCTTTTTCAGGGACTTTGGAACCCCATGGAAAAGATTTGGGGGAGGCTGCAATAGGATTTGTCACCAATAATAGCATCTCTTTCAGTTCCGTTAGTGGAAGTCTTCTATTGGCAGTGCAGGCATCAGACAAGCTGGCCTGTATCAATCTCATAAGATACCCAGTACTGGGTTGGGTATCTTGGTAATGGTAGTGATACCCAACCTAGTACTGGATATCTATGATATCTTGTGATATCAGTTCTGAAGCATGGGACTGGACACCTGTAATGTTTTGAAACATATATGCATATTACCAGGAATACTGGAATTCCCCTCATGGGGAGCTGGAGCTGACAGAGAGAGCTCAACCCAGTCTCCCCGGATTCAAACTGCTGACGTCCCACTGGCACAAGGGTTTAACCCATTGCACCACTGAGGGTTCCTGAGTTACTTACTAGGAAAAGTAAACTGCATCTTAGAACAAAAATAAAATCAGTATTTTGACATTATGCAAGCTACAAACTCTTTAGCCATAATACCAAATTTTGCTCACGAAAAACACATTTTGTTTTAGCCAAACAAACGTTTTGGCCAAAATTCTCCTCATCAGATAATGTGCGTTCTCACTGGTATAAATATACCCATGTAAAGTGTCTCACTATTCAAGTGTATCTCAATTAGCAAACTAAATGTGTTTCTGAGAATTCCTTTTTTCACAGAAACACTGGCAGAAATAACATGGAAAGGTTAAAGTTTAAGTTTCTACATGAGAGGAGATTTAAGTTCCTACATCACAGAGAAGTAGCTTGAACATATTTCTGTGGACTTTCTATTCCGAGATAAAACTATACAAGTGACATTAAATAACCAGATTGAGTAAACTGAGCCCCTGGTGGTGCAGTGGGTTAAATCCTTGTGCTGACAGGACTAAAGACTGACAGCTTGGAGGTTCAAATTCGGGAGCAGAACAGATGAGCTCCCTCTGTCAGCTCTAGCTCCCCATGCCGAGATATGAGAGAAGCCACCCACAAGGATGGTAAAACATCTAAACATCCAGGCGTCCCTTGGGCAACATCCTTACAGATGACCAATTCTCTCACCCCAGAAGTTACTTGCAGTTTCTCAAGTCGCTCCTGACACAAAAAAAGTAAACAAAAATACTTTGAATCTTCTAGAGACCAATGCTTCTTACAAAATGTATTCAGGAATGGTTTTGTTTTGGTTTTTTTCCTTTTACCAATGTCCACATTCTTATTATTTCCATTTTGGCAGCAAAACTTTTTAATATGTTGAGAGTAGCTGGCAAGGCAGACTGATCTCCTCAACCTTATCTTATCTGTTTTGCTATTCACATATCATCATCATCATCATCATCATCATCATCATCATGGATTCTGGAGGCAGCTGCTGTTCACTTTACATATAGTACGCTGACACACATGACTACAATAGGATCAGACTGAGCAGAATCCCATTCTTTTGCAGCACAAGGTTTATTGCGTTGTTCACTTCAAAGACTGTTTCTCTGGTCCCCTTTTGGTATTTTCCCTAGTGCTAGTCAAGAAAGAAGGGCGGGCTAGGCAGGCACAAAATTACGTGATAAAAAGAAGTTTTTCCTGAAAGGTTTTTAAACGGAGACATATCTGTATGGTAAGGATGCTCACGTGTAGAACTTAATGAGTGCCAAGCTTAGATGCAGCAACTTGAGCACTTACCAATATTTTGCTTATCTAAACGCATATATACACATTCTCTAATATATTTTAGGAAATTTTATGGTAAGAAAAGGTTTGGAACCGGTAGTTCACACAGCATAACAGTAATAATATTCACCACTAGCATTTGGAACTAGAAACTACATTTTCTCCACATGAAATCACCAAAAAAAAAATTGAAGATTAAATCTAGAGCCTGCATTGGCATTGATCTGCTCAGAATTTACCTATAACTATCTGCTATTTGTTTAAGGGATATCAGCTAGACCTACATTTCTCTCTTCAGGAAACTGACTGAATGGCACATAATGGATTTCTCCAGCCAATTCATGTTGATTTCTAATAAAACCAGTCTACACTAACACATTATTTTCTTAACATGCCTTTCTAACTCAATCACAGAGAACTTCAATTTCTGTTCGGTTTCAGAGCCAAGGGTCTTAGAACAGCTTATAATTGCAAAAATATCCATCAAAATACAGCAATATGATCAGGAAAACTCCACCAAGTTAATGTAATAAAGCGCAATTGTTGGTGTTTTTAAGGGGCAAATATGCAATTTTTACACTGGCACACCATTTAAATGGATAGGATACATTATTCAGACATGTGGAGTCAGATATTTAGATCAGAATACTAAATATAACTGAGGAAAGAGTGCCTAAGCATGGGTCAATGACTCCACAAGGAGCTGGAACTACACTGGACTATATTATTTCTGAGTACCATTTTTGGCTTGGTTACGGGCATTCTGAGGGGGCTGAAGATTCTGGGAAAGATAAGCAACCTAAACTGCCACAATTACAGGTAACCTGTAGTCATTTGGGAGCCATTTCATGTAGGCATGTATGTATGTATTTATTTAATTAATTTATAATCTTTCTCCTTGCAAAAGACCCAAGATGACATTTCAATAATTTTTTAGGAACTCTCCTTTTGTGGTTCTGGAGCCACAAAAATGGGTTTGGAGCAACACTTTCCCTACCCAAGCCTCACATTCTGCAGAAAAAGAATTCCACCTGCTGTTCTGCCATTGTCATTCTCCTTGGATTATCAGTGTAAAAAAAACCGCCATGTTTCACAGGTTATAAATTTTAATCCACACAATGTACACCATGCCATTGGATAATGAAACCCTGGATTAAGATGCAACCTGGGATATTTTATAAATGAATTATTTTTATCCCCATTAAGACATACAACATTATAAGGCACACAAGATGAATTTGTAAGTTTTTAAAAATGAAATGCAGAAAGATACACTTGACAGGATGGCTATCTAATACCTACTACATATTGTTTTAATTGAAGTAATTTTACTATATTTAAGGACAGATGGCATCTTTGTATTTAATAAGGTGAAACTAGGGCGGGGGTGTTGGGCGATACATAACTAAGGAATGTTCAGACTTTTGTATTCATTGTTCCAGGCAGAAGTGTGGAGACCAGAACAGTATTTTATTATAAGCTACCATCTCATGACTAGTTAAACAGTGCACTAATACTGTGTTCCAGCTGTGGGACAAATGTTCTTGTCCTAGCCAAGGCATATGAAAAACAAAAACAAAAATAATCAGAGCTGACAAGTAGTAGGGAAGACAAGATGATACCCCCAAACCATGGATAAACCAGAAAAGAATGATGTGATAGCAAAGTTGCCATCATAACTGTGGAATACCAATGCATAAAGAATGTGATACCAACTGAATAGCCTCCACCTGAATCATGGAATTCTGCCTGTACAGCATTTTTAATATGACTAGAGAAGTTAGCCTGACACCTCTCTATTGCAGTCACTTTAATTTGTAAACTGTCTCAAGTCCCAATTTTAGGGAAAAGTCATAGCACAAATGAAAATTGTGAAAGTTTAAAATGCCATTTAAACCCAAATCTACTTGAAAAACTCAACACCCAAAAATTTCACAGGCACAGTTTACAAAGGACTTGCTGTAAACTGTTCAAAACTCATTTCAAAACAAATGAACTATAATTCAAAATGTGCAATGTTTAAGAAATTTGATAGAGAAATTCATTTTAGCTACTCTGCACATAAAATCAAAACAAAAACAGGAGGCCTACAACAGAAAGCAGTCACCAACTGTACACATTTATAGGAGACAAAATAATGGGTTGCTGTGAGTTTTCTGGGCTGTATGGCCATGTTCCAGAAGCATTCTCTCCTGTAGTTTCACCCACATCTATGGCAGGCATTCTTACAAACTCTGAGGATGCCTGTCATAGATATGAGCAAAACGTCAGGATGTAATGCTTCTGGAACATGTCCATAGTGCCCAGAAAACGCACAGCAATCCAGTGATTCCGACCATGAAAGCCTTCAATAACACATTAAACAAAATAATGTTTATACACCAATTTTATAGCTTAATTAAAAACTATATAAAGGCAATAAACATCATACTGTTTTTTAAAAAGTTAAAGAACCTACAAAACTTAATAACAATGCTACTCAAAAAAGCCTCCATGGACTCTTCTATTCAAGATTGAAAAGCTACAAATATACTTTCTAGCATCAACTTCTATATAGCCTTCTGCTGCCACCTAAAGGCCAAAGGAAAATAGACCTTGTCGTAAGTTTATGGACTCATCTGAATGATATTGCACAAAAGAAACTAGTCCTTTGAAAAAGCAAGCTCATATTTAAATAACAAAAGTGTCTTAAACTACTTTTGGTTCTTGTTTCCATTTCCTTGTACCACTATAGTTGCACTATATTACTGGAAAGCGCACTAGAACTGGGAGAGATGCACTTTCTACCACATGGACAAGAGACATGAAAAGTGTATGCTGCAGCACACTACTGCAACCATTGCAAATGCACTTTAAAAAAAAAGTAAACACTGCTGTAGTGAATGGTAATCTACTCCACTACAAGTCATCACAGGTGGGTTGAACAACCTAGAATCTGGATCTGTGGGTTGCAGGCAACAAGTCAACTGCCAAATCTGGCTGCAGATTACTATACTGAAGGCTGGTGGCCAATCAAAAACAGTGATTCGAATCAAAAATCTTTTGCTTTATTTAAAGGCTTTTAGTAGTTTAACATCAAATTTCAGTAGTACAATTGGTCCCCAACTTACAGCAAAACAGTTTTGGGTGTCTCTACAACTGATATGATGCAGGAATTGAATGTGCTGTTAGATAGTTCACAAGATGAAATAGTGGGTATGGCAGAATCAGATACTCTCATGGGGAAAAAATCTAGAGCTATATAATCTAGTTGTGCCAGTAGTGTGAACTTGTGATTTATATGATCAGTGATTTATATGATCAGTGAAAGAGTGGGAAGATCACATTACCAAACAGGGTTTGTTACAAATAAAGTTTCCCACCTCAGACTTGTTTTCTCACTACCAGAAAAGCAAAGCCTTATACTAACAGAAATACTGAATGACCACTATAAATTAAAAATGACTTGGTATAAATGTTACTTATGTTTGAATTATCTTCTTACAAAGCAGCTCAGGGACTGCGGTCAGCGGAGGAGACCCTGCTCTCAGTCCCACCCCCATTCCAAGTACAGCTGGTGGGAGCAAGAGAAAGGACCTTCTCCATGGTCAGCTCCCACCTCTGGAACGCCCTCCCTAAAGAAATAAAGCTGCCCCCTCCCTCCTCTCCTTCAAACAAACAAACAAACAAAACAACTGAAGACCTACTCCTGCTCATTAGCATATGGAGAGGAGGAGGATGCGACACTGAGAGATCACTACAGGACTTTTGGGTGAGTACCATTTAGTAACTGCACTTAATCTAGTTTCTGCTAGCCCAATTACCATCACTGGCTACACAGGCACCCTACACAACTTGGTGAACAATAGTTGGCTTCTATAAATCAAGGTGGTTGTTTTTATGTTCAGATTTTATGCAATTATATAATTTTTGTTTGATTATGTTTGCTTTAATTTATTTATGTTAGGCTCTTTGTGTTGTTTTGATATGTGGGGTTCCTCTGGGATTATTATGTTGATATTTGTCTGTTTATGGAGGCATTGAATGTTTGCCGTCATATGTAGGAATCTGCCCTGAGGCCTCCTTGGGGAGACAGGGCGGAATATAAATAAACCTTTTAGAATTTTTTTCTGCAGTCCTTAGTTTTTCCTTAAGATATATCAAACAATAAACATATACTTCATAGACACAAAAATCAATATAATTCAATAATGAGTGTACATAAGAGTATGAAATAACAAGTGAAACTGCTCTCTGAGAAACTAGGATTTTCAACAAAGGATTTTCCCAGGCAGTAACAAGCTACACCTAAAAACTGTCAGGCCATCAAATGCTAATCAAGGTGGCCAATTGAAACATTCACACCTAGCTCCAACAGACAAGAGTTCTTTCTCCCACCCTGGACTTTTCACAGATATATACCCAATTTTCCTAGTTTCCAACAAACCTCACAACCTCTGAGGATGCTTGCCACAGATGCAGGCAAAATGTCAGGGGAGAATGCTTCTAGAACATGGCCATATAGCCCGAAAAACCTACAACAACCCACTCTTTGAAAGTTAGTTCATCATAACAATCAAACTTTTATAAGCTTCTGACAAGCTTCTAAGGAATCCCAATGTTCCTAATGTCTAGAATCCATGTTCCTTCATCTGGGAATTCTTAATATTTGAACCCTCATGCTTTTTGGACTTCAACTGTTAGAAATTCAAGTAGGTATGGCCAACGATAAAGGATTCAGGAATTGAAAACCTCAACATTTGGATGGCCAAAGGTTGAGAATCAATGCACAAAAACACAGAATGGTGTTTGGAGAAAATAACTGGGTGACTGGGATCACTGCTGGCTCTACCAGCCAATAAGCTTTAGCTGAAAATTTAAAGTACACATATTTGAGAATCCTGCTGTATTTCCTAAGATCACAAAATCCCATAAAATATTTCACAGAAGCATGAAAAAGGAAAATTAAGACATTGGAACTGAAACTTCAAAGCATTAGTGCACACAAAACTTTCTAGTAATAAAAACCTTAAGAAATACCCAGAGATGCAATGACTCTTTGATGCATCAGATACATTAGATTTGGATAGTTTAATATTTATTTTATGATCTCTGATAACAAGTACAAATGTTACAATAGACATGGGCTACTATTGTGGGTTTGGAGGACATAATTCTGCCTCAGGAGTCTCTAGGTTCAATACTGACTCCCAAAAAGCAAAACTAGAAGGGACAGAAGTGATTAGAAAATATAAAACAGTATGATGGAACCCTGAGTAGTATTGAAGATGTGAACTGCTAATTCGCAAAGTGTCCAAGCATGCAATTTCATCTTTTTGTCAGAACACAGACAATCTGAGAGCGCTGAGGAACACAAAAATATTCTTCCATTGCAATTTCCCTATTTATTTATAGAGTCCTTATTTATAGTGTGTTGCAAACTGTCAGAAGGACCAGCAAGTCAACATTTCTTAACTGCTTTGGTATCAAAAGCAGAATAAGAAAAGACAAGCACACACTTCATTTCACAGTGGCATGAGACACCATTGACAGAGCACATGAAAGACTGTAAGCTAGGAATAAACGCTAAGGATGCATCATCTTTACAGTGACTTAGCAACATAAATTCTAGCACATCCTTATTAAGCATGTAAAACCTTCTTGCAGTTTGTTGTTTTTGTTAATTGCCATCAAGATAGCTTTGACTTATGGTGACCTAATCAATAAGAGATCTCCAAGAAGTCCTATTATTAACAGCTCTGCTAACCTCTTGCAAACTCAGGGCCATGGCTTCCTTGATTGAATCTAAATACCTGTAATGGACTCTTCCTTTTTCTCTACCACCTTCCACATAACTAAGTATTATTGTCTCGTGATATGTCCAATGTACACTATCCTCAGTTTAGCAATGTTGGCTTCTAGGAGAAGTTCAGGTTTGATTTGTGGTCAAATTGTGTACAGTATTTGTCTTTTTGGCAGTCTGTGCGGGAACTCTTCTCCAGCACCTTGTCTCATATGAAATGATTCTCTTCCTGTTAGCTTTCCTCCATGTCCAGCATTATTATTGTTGTTGTTGTTGCTATTAATCCCGCTTTTCTCCCATGGGTGAGATTCAGAATCTAATTCACAATCTAATTTTCAAATCAGTTTTATTGCATGGATAATCCTAACCTTTCTGAGAGCAAAGTACTACAGTGTTTAGAAACAACATTGTTTTAGTGCCCGTACAATACTTACATTCATCCAGCCCCAACTGATACGCCAGATTCTGTAAACCTCGTACTTTTTCCATTAGATTAGCTGTCGTGAGACTGCCCAACTCTAAAATGAAGAGAGCATTGGTTAGAAGTCGTTGGCATTCAATATTTAGCAACTGTCTTTCATGTTGTATCCATATCCCCATCACTACTGTATGATCATAGCCTACTGTTTTATTCTATTGCTCAAGTCCAATTAAATAGATGCCAAATTATATGCATGTTTTTAAACATAACTGCATTCAAAGGCAGGATAAATTAAATTCTATGGGGAAGATTTATCACTTGACTTTTACTGGCAGAATGATACAATCTCTAGTGGATGTAAGACAATCTCTCCTTCCCACTGAAAGTAAGGTAAAGGTTTCCCCTTGACATTAAGTCTAGTCAGGTCTGACTCTTGGGGGGGAGGTGCTCATCTCAATTTCTAAGCCAAGGGTTCGGTGTTTTCCGTAGATGCCTCCTCGGTCACGTGGCTGACATGACTGCATGGAGCACCATTACCTTCCCACTGGAGCAGTACATATTGATCTACTCACATCTGCATGTTTTCGAACTGCTAGGTTGGCAGAAGTTGGGACTAACAGCAGGAGCTCACCCTGCTCCCCGTATCTGAACCAGTGACCTTTCAGTTAGCAAGTTCAGCAGCTCAGCGGTTTAACTCCTTGCACCACTGGGGGCTCCTACTGAAACCCCACGTCAAAAGTATTCTCTAGGAGGCTGAGAAATCTTCCAGACCTAGTTTTTGGGAAACCTGAGAAGTGAGAAGAAAGAAGTTCTGCCATGCTATCATGTTGGATATAAGAGCGGGAAAGTCACCATCCAAATACATATTGATGCAAATGCAAAACTGGGAATATTAAGTCAAGAGAACGTAGAAAAGAGATAAGCTAGAGAAAGGAAGAGATTGACTAGTCTTTTTTCTCTTTTTCACACACACATTCTCTTCTAGCATCGTAGGTATGATCACTACATTCTGTACATGTGGTCTCATGTTTGTCTTTTGGATATAAAAATGGCATGAGCATTTGCTGTATGCCTTCAAGTCATTCCCAATTAGTTTTCTTGTCAGGATTTGTTCAGAGTAGGCTTGCTTTTGCCTTTCTCTGAGGTTGACAGAATGTGACTTGCCGAAGGCCCCCCATGTGATTCCATGGTCGAGGAGGGATTTGAACTCTCGTCTCCAGAGTCCTAACCCAACACAAATCACTTCACCATGATGGTTGTTAGCCTGACCAGAACATCTATTAAAATTATGAAAAGAAAAACGAATAGAATTTGAAAAAGCAATGTCATCTCCTATGTTGCCACACTTCACAAAGATGGACAACTGTTCCTTTTTTCCATGTAACAAAATATGCTTGGGCTTTCCTTAGAGCTCAATACAATCTGCTCTCAATACTATTAACAGCTGTTCAGTAGTATACAATTCAAACATCTTTTTATTCATTTTAGACAGCTGATGAAAAGGTCCTGTGGCTGGCAGTCATTAGTTGGGTTCTGGCTGGTTGGAGTAAATGTCCCCCAGAGGATCTCAATGTATGGGACGGATTATATGAGAGAAGGCAATCCTGAAAGCAACCTGAACCCAAACCATGTAGGGCTTTAAAAGTTATAACCAGCTTACCTTTTAACATATCAATATCATCATTTTCTAATTCAGCCATCCATTTGGGAGGAGAACTGGTGATGGGCTATTAAAAAGAAATGAACACACACAAAGGGGGAGCGTCATAAACAGTTTGTTTTGTCAAACAGGGGCCAAGAAATATTTTAATTAAGTAAAACTAACCCAGAATGTCAAAACTCCATTTCAGCCAAATATTCTACTCAGCTGTATACAAGATGCTTACATTTCACCTTTGTCCAAATTTGACAGAGTAAATGCATAAACTTATCTCAAGACAACTTGGCTGAGGGCCCTTCCATACATGCCATCTCAGGTTTTCTGTTTATCCCAGATTATCTGGCAGTGTAGACTCATATAAAGCAGAAAACCTGGGATCAGATCCTGGGATAAAGGGCCTGTCTGGAAGGGTCCTGAGATGCTTTACTTTGCTATGTATGAAGAACATACATTGAGAAAAGCTAATTTTCCCCAGGGTCTCTTTCAACTTTTGTTTCAATACACCACACACTGTGAAGCATTACATGTTGTTAACTTGTGGTTTCATTGTGCAAAAAATCAGGAATTTAATTTTAATTTAAAAAAAACCTTTAAGGTGTTATTTCAAGAGAACAATTCAAGAATTTTGCACTGATTTTTTTTTTGAATAAGGTTATTTTCTGGTTCTGTCAATATGGTCAATACTAATATTTCAACGAAAACATGCAATGTCTGAGATTACTGGTGGTATTTTGACGTGTAAGGCATAAAATGTAAATGTAATAACAAAATAGTATTTCAAATATAACAAATAAAATTATCTGCTTTTAACAGAAATCCCAAAATCTGCCTCCTATTGAGTAGCAACGCACATGGAATTATGGCAATACCATACTAGCTTTCATATGGTTTGAGTTCAGTCTCCTAAGCCTAATAGGTTGTATCTAATATCTTAAAAGAATTACAGCAATAAAATATATTTATATTCATACAATATTGAATATGCATTTACAACTGCCTACTTCACACTTAAAACTTCATACTATTGGCAAAAAAACTGCTACTTCTCTTCCAGAGGATTCTGTTGGATATTAGACCATTCAATAAATGGAAAGAACCTATCCATTAGTGGAATGTCCTTTCTAAGTCAAATTTACAGTAAGGATGTAGAAGCAATGGTTATATATATATATATACACACACACGCTTATGTAAAATGGCATATAGTAGTTTTACCAGTGTCTTGTTTACCAGCATCTCAAAGAAAGAAAAGCAAACAAAGAAGAATGAATTAAGCAGACTAAAGGCATGTCTACACTGACCATTTAATGCAGTTTCAAATCAGTATGGAAAAAAGTGGATAATTATATGAGAAATCCTGGATCCAGGATTGAGGCTCAGATGGTGATTACACAGACCACTGACATGTATCAAAAACTTTATTTCGAACGCCTTTCTGTGAGCTTTTTGTCGGGCTGCCACATTTTGAAGTTAACTTCGAACTGCATTAAATAGTGTAGATGGAGGCTAAGACTATAATCTGATACACATTGCTCTGGAAGGAAGCCTCCTTTTACTAACTTGAACAGCATTGCTTCTGAATAGATATGTACACAATACTACTATAAATCCATGTTAGAAACTACTTACACTTTTAAAAGAAGCTGCAAATTCAGCAACACCTGGTACTGGAAGCAAAGCAGACAGTTACTGCAGTATAATTTCTGACATCATACAATTTCAAAGACATTTTAACAATATAACTACTTAAACAGCTGGAAGGATCCAGCACCCAGTCGCATCCCATTTTACTTTACTCATAATTCTGCAAACACTTAGAAACAAATGCAGTCATCGCTAATAGTCAACATGGATTTATCAAAAACAAGTCATGCCAGACTAATCTGATCTCTTTCTTCGAGCTGGGTAGATGCGGGGAATGCCATGGATGTAGCGTACCTGGATTTCAGTAAGGCCTTCGACAAGGTCCCCCATGACCTTCTGGCATGGAAACTAGTCCAATGTGGGCTAGGCAAAACTACGGTGAGGTGGATCTGTAATTGGTTAAGTGAACGAACACAGAGAGTGCTCACTAATGCTTCCTCCTCATCTTGGAAAGAAGTGACAAGTGGAGTGCCGCAGGGTTCCGTCCTGGGCCCGGTCCTGTTCAACATCTTTATTAATGACTTAGATGAAGGGCTAGAAGGCATGATCATCAAGTTTGCAGACGACACCAAATTGGGAGGGATAGCCAATAGTCCAGAGGACAGGAGCAGAATTCAAAACGATCTTGACAGATTAGAGAGATGGGCCAAAACTAACAAAATGAAGTTCAACAGTGACAAATGCAAGATACTCCACTTTGGCAGAAAAAATGAAATGCAAAGATACAGAATAGGTGACGCCTGGCTCGAGAGTAGTATGTGTGAAAAAGATCTTGAAGTCCTCGTGGACAACAAGTTAAACATGAGCCAACAATATGATGTGGCGGCAAAAAAAGCCAATGGGATTTTGGCCTGCATCAATAGGAGCATAGTGTCTAGATCTAAGGAAGTAATGCTACCCCTCTATTCTGCTTTGGTTAGACCACATCTGGAATATTGTGTCCAATTCTGGGCACCACAATTCAAGAGAGATATTGACAAGCTGGAATGTGTCCAGAGGAGGGCGACTAAAATGATCAAGGGTCTGGAGAACAAGCCCTATGAGGAGCGGCTTAGGGAACTGGGCATGTTTAGCCTGAAGAAGAGAAGGCTGAGAGGAGATATGATAGCCATGTATAAATATGTGAGAGGAAGCCACAGGGAGGAGGGAGCAAGCTTGTTTTCTGCTTCCTTGGAGACTAGGACGCGGAACAATGGCTTCAAACTACAAGAGAGGAGATTCCATCTGAACATTAGGAAGAATTTCCTGACTGTGAGAGCCATTCAGCAGTGGAACTCTCTGCCCCGGAGTGTGGTGGAGGCTCCTTCTTTGGAAGCTTTTAAGCAGAGGCTGGATGGCCATTTGCCAGGGGTGATTTGAATGCAATATTCCTGCTTCTTGGCAGGGGGTTGGACTGGATGGTCCATGAGGTCTCTTCCAACTCTTTGATTCTATGATTCTATAATTCATGTTGCTTCTACATAGAGACATAGTGCTGAGCAGCCACTTGCCTTTTTTTTCTCTGGCTCATCACCAAAGTGCACCTTCATGCAGTTTTGACCTGAAACACGTACAGTGCATTCCCTCCAAGTCCAATATGGCTAAATCAGGCATGGGCAAACTTCGCCCCCACCCCCAGGTGTTTTGTACCTCAACTCCCACAATTCCTAACAGCCGGTATGCTGGTTGAGATTTCTGGGAGTTGAAGTCCAAAACACCTGGAGGGCCAAAGTTTGCCCATGCCTGGGCTAAATATTATGTAACTACAACTGGACTGCACTGTGCCTAAGCATTTCTCAAGTTGGATGCATTTGATTCAGAAGTTCCTTCTCTTTACCCAAAGAGCTGTCATAGTTAATACTTTATCCACATTGTGAAGATACAATTAGAATTATAGGCACACAGACCAGTAAATGATTTCCAGTGCCAGAAAAACATATCCATCTTTGGTCTTTCCCTATTCCTGATATATTGGAAAGACCGTCCTCAATTTTTAAAATGTGGCACATTTATTTATACACAGCTCTGGGGGGTTTTAAGCAGAAACTGGATCTCTTCGGAGTGCTTTGATTATATTTTCCTGCATGGGAGGGATGACCCTTGTAGTCTCTTTATTATTCTAATCCTCAACAACAACTGTCAGCATCTCCCTAGGTGCAGAGAACACTTACTGCTTTACTGTTCCTTAAACTCACCCCTTTAAGTGATGACCTCATCATAGGGGTTTCTTGATGTGATCTATTCAGACAAAGTTTCCCATTGCCTTCCTCTTAGGTTGACTGTGACTTGCCCAAAGTGAATTTCTACAATTGAGGTGGGATTCAAACATTGGCCTCCTAAAACCCTAGTTCAGCACTGAAACAACTCTGCACCTGTATGTTTGCCCACAATGCCCTGCCTCATGTACATAGGAAGAATTATTTAAAGCTACAGACATGATTAGTGTTGCCTGGTTTTGGCCAAAAATTATTTAGCCGCTTGCGCTCCTTCTATTTGTATCAGTTTTATACTTATGTATGCAATGGCTTTTGACACAAAATAAATAAAAAGGCACTGAAACCTTTATATACAACACAAATAAGCAACTCTCTGCCATGGAGCATGGTGGAGGCTCCTTCTTTGGAGGTTTTTAAACAGAGGCTGGATGGCCATCTGTCAGGGGTGCTTTGAATGCAATATTCCTGCTTCTTGGCAGGGGTTGGACTGGATGGCCCATGAGGTCTCTTCCAACTCTATTCTATAAGCTAATTTAACTTGTGTAGGCACCTTTGTTTGGTGAATTTTGATAACTATTTTAGACCATAAATGAAAATACAAATATAATAAATAACCTTGGCATACTCTTAAAAATGAGGTTGGGAACCTGTAGCCCTGGTAATCCAGCACTAAACCAATATCCGTACTGGTTCCTTAGGCTAAAGAATTTCTGCCTGCTTTCCACATTTCCCATTCAAGTAAAACTTACATTGTTCTGGCCAGAGGTCTGGGGATGCCCGGTCCAACTTTTCAAAGCTCAGCAATGAAGCCTCCAAGTCTGCACCTAGAAAAACATCATAACTGAGTAGTGTGTGTGTGTGTGTGTGTGTGTACATATATATATATACACACAAACACACACAAAATATAGCACACTTAAAGAAACAAGTATTCTAAGCCAAAAAAAAAAAAAGCAGTAGCACAGAGTGCAGTTCAGGGTGTATAAAGAACCTAAATACAGAAATGTACAGAATCTGATCAGACATGAACTGAAATATAAAACAAGGAAAGTCCTTTTCCCTCTCCCCACAAAGCCTGCATAATGACGCTCTTGCCAATAAAGACGCACTCTTCTGCATTTTGATTTGGGAGCAAATCTAAATTCCGTTGAATTACTTCTGATTAAATACGAATTATATCAATGCAAGCTATCCCAGAAGCCAACCTCTGCCATTCCTATCTTCTATGAAAAGAAAGATCTAAAGCAACTTTATTTCAGCACAGGACAGACCTTTTGGTTTAATCTGCACCTGCTCTGGACTATTTTATCAACTACTTTTAGTGGTTTCCAGCAAAGGGTTTTCCTCACCTTGCACCCAGAACATTTTTTATATGATCATTTAGCCATGATCAAAGTATTAATCAGCACTTATTCCCACAATAGCAACAGGAGGCCACTTTGCATTCATTTATTTATTGAGGGTACAGTATTTAAAAACACACATCCCAGGCTCATTGGGCATTCAGCGACTACTTCATCACACAAGAGAATGAATCCACTTTAAATCCGCTTTCTACCTCCGTCAGAATTCTGGGGTTTGTAGTTTAGTGAGGCTGCTAATGGCGCCTCCCTAAACTACAATCCCCAGAATTCTGCAGGCTACCCCCCTATTCTGCCTTGGTTAGACCCCACCTGGAATATTGTGTCCAATTCTGGGCATCACAATTGAAAATAGATATTGACAAGCTGGAATGTGTCCAGAGGAGAGCAACTAAAATGATCAAGGGTCTGGAGAACAAGCCCTATGAGGAGCAGCTTAAGGAGCTGGGCATGTTTAGCCTGAAGAAGAGAAGGCTGAGAGGAGACATGATAGCCATGTATAAATACGTGAGAAGAAGTCATAGGGAGGAGGGAGCAAGTTTGTTTTCTGCTGCCCTGGAATCTAGGACGCGGAACAATGGCTTCAAACTACAAGAAAGGAGATTCCATCTGAACATTAGAAAGAACTTCCTGACTGTGAGAGCTGTTCAGCAGTGGAACTCTCTGCCCTGGACTGTGATGGAAGCTCCTTCTTTGGAAGTTTTTAAACTGAGGCTGGATGGCTATCTGTTGGGGGTGCTTTGAAAGCAATTTTCCTGCTATTGTCGAAGGCTTTCATGGCCAGAATCACTGGGTTGTTGTAGGTTTTTTCAGGCTATATGGCCATGGTCTGGACGCATTCCCTCCTGACATTTCGCCTGCATCTATGGCAAGCATCCTCAGAGGTAGTGAGGTCTAGGAAAATGGGTTTATATATCTGTGGAAAAACCAGGATGGGACAAAGGTCTCTTGTCTGCTGGAGCTAGGTGTGAATGTTTCAACTGACCACCTTGATTAGCATTTGATAGTCTGGAAGTGCCTGGAGCAATCTGTTGTTAAGAGCAATCTTTTGTTGTTTGATTAGATGTCCCTGATTGTTTTCCTTCTGCTGTTTTGCTGTTTTAATTTTAGAGTTTATAGCCCGATAAAACCTACAACCCAATTTTCCTGCTTCTTGGCAGTGAGTTGGACTGGATGGCCCACGAGGTCTCTTCAAACTCTATGATTCTATGATTACCCCAGGCAGGAATCAGTTAGGCTTTGAAGCTGCAAGGCCATCCAATGCTAATCAAGGTGACCAATTGCAACATCCACACCTTCCTCAAACAGACAATTCTTTCTCCCACCCTGGACACTCCACAGAAACATAAAGCTCACTTGCCTAGTTTCCAACAGACCTCACTACCTCTGGGGATCCTTGCCATAGATGCGGGCGAAACGTCAGGAGAGAATGCTTCTGGGACATGGCCAAACAACTCGGAAGACTCACAGTAGCCCTGCCTACCGTTAACTCTAACTGGGATTCTAGGTCTGAGAAGTGAAGGGATGCTCTTCAAAGGGTATGTGAGCTCTAGTTGTGAGTTCCAAGGCACACATACTCTCTTAGTAACCCAAACCTTCGCTCTGACAGACCTGAGCCTCAACCCTCCAGCCGAAGAGACACCAGACCCCGCCCCTGCACTCCTCACCTTCACCAGAGACCGCCATCTTGGCCCGTCACGTGACCCCCGGGTCCTCTTTCAACGCGGGACTCCCAACACCTCTTCGAAGAACCCCTTCTGAGGGTGGGGGGAAAGAAGCAAACGTCCAATCAGGTTCCGTCTAGAGGGGGCGTTCACGCCAAAGAGCCAATGACAACCCGCCGAGGAAGAAAACCGCGCGAAGTCGGCATCTCATTGGCCGCCAAAACTTCAAGGGGCGGAAAGGGTGCTTGGGATGAGGATGCCATTGGCCCGCAGCGAGGCAAGGGCGGGGCCTGCTGGTTGAGGTGGTCGGGGCTGTGTTTGAGCAGGGGGTCGCGCGCAGAATGGCGGCGGTGGCAGGAGCAGCTGTGCGGGGCGCCCAAGGAGGCCGCATGCATCGCCGCCTCTGGCTCGGGGTGAGGTCGCAGCTGAGGGCGGGGAGGCGGAAGGGAAGGGGGAAAGGCT
Source organism: Anolis sagrei (assembly GCF_037176765.1). Lineage (NCBI taxonomy): Eukaryota > Metazoa > Chordata > Lepidosauria > Squamata > Anolidae > Anolis > Anolis sagrei. The sequence goes on along the minus strand of NC_090021.1, from coordinate 303,816,201 downwards.
CGGGTCTGTTCATGGGCGCGAAGGCGGGGCTGGGGCTGGGGCTTTCCCCATTTTCCTCTGGGAAGGAAGGCAGGCAACAGCTGAGGTGAAGCAGCGTTGCTCCAGCGCTGGGCCTCTGTCACCGTTCGAAGCACAAACCTGAGCCAATGCTTCTCTGGGTGGCTTTAAGCCAGTGGTTCTCAGCCTGTGGGTCCCCAGATGTTTTGGCCTTCAACTCCCAGAAATCCTAACAGCTGGGAAACTGGCTGGGATTTCTGGGAATTGTAGGCCAAAACACCTGGGGACCCACAGGTTGAGAACCACTGCTTTCAGCAGAGGCTGGGTGACCATCTGTCGGGAGTGCTTTGATTGTATTTTCCTGCATGGCAGGGAGTTAGGCTGCATGACCCTTGCAGTCTCTTAACTCTCTGATTCTAATCCTCAACTACGAAGGTTGGATGAAAAGTAATGCCTCCACCTTCGTAACTCCTCAACAGATGGCAGAACTCATAGAATCATAGAATCAAAGAGTTGGAAGAGACCTCATGGGCCATCCAGTCCAACCCCCTGCCAAGAAGCAGGAATGTTGCATTCAAATCACCCCTGACAGATGGCCATCCAGCCTCTGTTTAAAAGCTTCCAAAGAAGGAGCCTCCACCACACTCCGGGGCAGAGAGTTCCACCGCTGAACGGCTCACAGTCAGGAAGTTCTTCCTCGTGTTCAAATGGAATCTCCTCTCTGATATGCAGCAGGTACTGGCTTGTTCAGTAGACTCTCCTCTACAGTTCCATTTTGGCGGGAAGCCTTCGCATTAAACGTTTGTGTTGTAAAAGTGCGAAGTATGGAACCCTGCGCAGACGGTCAGTCAATGCAACTTAAGCAACATGCAGTCATTGAATTCTTGACAGCAGAAGGTGTCACCTCAACACCTTTACATTTACTTGCCCAACGACACACAGTATTCACATCAGCACAACCACCATAAACAGCTTGCATTGTCTGATGAATCTCCTTTGGGGTGACACCTTCTGCTGTCTCATTGCACTGCCCCAAAGGCTTGGTCCCACAGCCAGGTCTTCACCATCCTTCTCAAGGACAGGAGGGAGGGGGCTGATCTTGCCAGAAAGGGAGTTCCATAACGGGGCAATCACTGAAAAAGCGCTGTCTCTCGTCCCCGCCAAGTGTGCCTGTGATGGTGGTGGGACCAAAAGTAGGGTCTCCCCATAAGATCTTAATCTTTGTGGTGGTTCATAAAGGGGGATGCGTTCAAACAGGTAAACTGGGCCGGAGCTGTTTAGGGCTTTACAGGCCAAAGCCAGCACTTTGAATTGTCCCTGGTAGCAAACAGGCAGCCAGTGGAGCTGACATAACATGGGAGTTATGTTCTCCCTGTACACCGCCCCAGTTATTAACCTGGCTGCCTCTCGTTGGACTATTTGAAGCTTCTGAACAGTCTTCAAAGGCAACCCCATGTAGAGCATGTTGCAGTAGTCTATCCTGGATGTACAACACAGATAAGCAATTCATAAACTAGCTAACTTGTGTAGGCACCTTTGTTTGGTGAATTTTAAGAACTATTTTCGACCATAAATGAAAATACAAATATCACAGAGAACCTTTGGGTACTCTTTAAAATGAGGTTGGGAACCTGTAGCCCTGGTCTCCAAGAATGCGAATCCAGCACTCAAAACACTATCCACACTGGTTTCTCAGTGGCTCTGGGACTGTCTTCCTGCATGACTCCAGTGCATTCTTGGAAAGCCAGGCCGAATCTGTGTCACTGAGCATGCAGAATTGGTTTAAAGATATAGTATTAATGCCACATTTGCTTAAAGATAGAGGTAATGCCACTTTGACTACCATGGCTCATTGCTTGGAGTTGTAGTTTGTGAGGCACCAGCACCCTTTGATACAGAAGGTGAAAGGTGTGATACAATTGCAGATCTCAAGATTCCATAACATTAGAGTCGTGGCAGTTAAAGTGGGGTGAAATAGTATTGTTTCTATAGTGTAGACCAGGGGTCCTCAAACTAAGGCCCGGGGGCTGGATGCGGCCCTCCAAGGTCATTTACCAGGCCCTTGCTCAGGGTCAACCTAAGTCTGTAACGACTTGAAAGCACACAACAACAACAATCCTATCTCATCAGCCAAAAGCAGGCCCACACTTCCCATTGAAATACTAATAAATTTATATTTGTTAAAATTGTTCTTCATTTTAATTATTGTATTGTTTTTAAGTGGTTTTTGCACTGCAAATAAGATCTGTGCAGTGTGCATTGGAATTCATCCATTTTTTTTCAAATTATAATCCGGCCCTTCAACAGTTTGAGGGACTGTGACCTGGCCCTCTGTTTAAAAGTGTGAGGACCCCTGGTGTAGAAGATGCTCCTCGAATCCAGGCATTCTTTGCAGAAATTTACTGAAAAGATCCACTGCCAACTGCACTGACTTTGCATTAGAAAACCAAAAAATGCTGTTTTGTTTAGAATAGGTCTGGGGGAGCGCTTGCATTGGGTTGCACCTATCAGCTGTGATTCATGATGGTTGCTGCAACAATGTTTGGAAGGGAACATGCTGTTTTGGACTATTTATTTATTTTGTGTCAAAAGCATTGCATACATAAGTATAAAACTGATAAAAATAGAAGGAGCACAATCAGCTAAATAATTTTTCACCAAAACCAGGCAACTGCGATCGCATTGTAGCTTTAAACAATTCTTCCTCTGAATGAGAGGCAGGGCATTGTGGGCAAGAATACAGGTGCAGAGTTGTTTGTTCTGCTCCACAGTCACACAAGGTGGAGGATTTTTTTAGGTAGTGCCATTTTGCCAGGTTTTCTTTTGACCTGCCAACTCCACTTCTGAGTCTGTTCAGAGACTTCCAAGTTGTCCATTATTGGTTTGTCCCTGGAGGAAGACCCATTGTTGGGGGGGGGGGGGTATTCCATTTGGGATTTTCTGGTTTAGCTGCCCAAAGGGATACTCTTGCTGTTGCTGGGGGAACATTGAGAGGAGTGGTGGTTCTCATTAAGCTTTTCCTTAATTTGAGTCTACTGGGAGGAGGCTGATAGCCATGCAGTGCAAGCCTTTCACAGTGTTCAACCTTATTTCTCTCACAGTTAGCAGCAACTTCCAATCGCACATCAGCTTGCTTGTAGAGTCTATCAACAGGTGTAGGTTTGAGACATTCTGTGATTATTCTGCATGTTTCATTCAGTGATATATTCACTTGCTTCGCATGAACAGACTTATTCCAAACAGGGCAGACATACTCAACAGCTGAATAAGACAAAGCAAAGGCTGATGTTCTTATTAATTTGGGTCTGCTCTTCATGTGCTTCCAATAAGTTTCTGCAGGATATTATTGCATGCAGCTACTTTGTGCTTGGTGTTCCTGTAGTGTTTCCTAAATGTTAATGTTCGATCTAAGGTGGCACAGAGATATTTAAGATGGAAACAGTGTTCGAGCTCTTGGCCTTCCCAGGTAACTTTCAATTTCCTATTGGCCTGACGGTTCTGTAGGTGGAAAGCACACACTTGTGTTTTGGTTGGGCTTCAGGTGATTATCTTTATAGTAGTTGGAAAGATCTTTCAAGACAGTAAGTTGGATTTCAATTGTTTCAAAGACTTTTGCTTAATTTGGACTATGAGAATGTAGATCAGGAATGGGCAAACTTCGCCCCTCCAGGTGTTTTGGACTTCAACTCTCAAAATTCCTAACAACCGGTAGGCTGTTAGGAATTGTGGGAGTTGAAGTCCAAAACACCCGGATGGCCGAAGTTCGCTCATGCCTGGTGTAGATACAGGTTGGCAAGCTCTCTTTGTAGACATCCTACATCAGAGTTGGGCAACTTCTAGACCACTGCTTCTTATTCAGGTGGGTCCTGACTTAGCTCAGTGCTAGGGTCACGAAAAAATGGCAACAGTAAAAGGTTTCTGAACGTCACCCATTTACACAAATCTGTTAGCAACAAGTTCAATGTTTTCAGTGGACTCTGTAGAAAATGCTTCAGCTGTACTTCCATAAAAAGGAAAATCCCCCTATTTAGCAAGCCTTACACATGTCTATTTTCCTAAATGTTTGCTTTCCCCCCTCTGTTTTATATACCTGGGGTCATGCAAACATTTATTGGGTAAAATGGTGAGTAGACATTTTTTTTATGAAGCCTTGTTCTAGGGAGTGTTCTACTTCAAAGTGCAGGCTTTAGCCTATAAAGCTCTAAACGGTTCCGGCCCAGCTTACCGGTTCGAGCGTATCTCCCTCTATGAACCATCTCAGAGATTATGATCGTCTGGGAGGCCCTGTTCTCGATCCCACCTCCTTCAGAGGTGCAGTTGGTGGGGACGAGGGACAGGGCCTTCTCAGTGGTGGCCTCTTGGCTCATGGCACTCCCTCCCCAGTGTGGTCAGATCAGCCCCTTTTCTCCTGACCTTCAGGAAAAAACTTAAGATGTGGCTTTGGGACCAAGCTTTTGACAAGTAATTGGAGGAGTGCAATAAGTGCCTATAAAACAAATGTGATTGAAAATGGAGCTGCCCTGGATTATGTTTTGGTTGGCATGATTTTAATTGTTGATTTAGCATTGTGTTTCTTCTAGATCTTCTGTGATTCCACTTTTATATAAGGTGTAGGGAAGCATAAGCCTTGCTTTGAAGGGGAAGTTGGGCTTTTTTTTTTTTACTGTGGTCCTCTAGGCCCAGTGGCTATAAAAACAGATTAGATATGGAGTGTGCATTGCCCACCATTAACCAATATGGCTATTCTTTACTGTACTGAGTTAGTTTTGTCTCCCTGCTATATATTCTTCTTGCAGATCTCTAGGAAAGTCACTCCCAACTGGCATTCTTCATCGTTCTTTTCATCCTCATCAGTGGTAAGTTTTTTCTGCTGTTTAAGTAAGGTGGGGGGTGGGGAGAGGCCACCATGCACTGTCAAGCTGGGCTTTTGCAGGGTAGTGACTAGCACTCTGGTGCATTCCTGGAAAGAGGAAAAAATATGTGTACCAAACCACTTCTACTGTATCCAGTGAGTAATACTAGAGAACCATTTCTCTCTTTTTTTGCTGGTTATTCCTCTTCCCATATCATAAAGGAGGGTTATTTCCATGACAGGGATAAGGGTGGGAAGGGGGGAATAACAGGGAAACAAAGAAGAAATTGTTTTTCTCTTTCAACCCACACTCCATTCCCATAAAATAGAACTTTTATATACTCGTGTATAAGTCAAGACATTTTAGTTGTACAATCAGGCCCCCCAAAAAGCACATTTTTAGTTTTCTCCCTGTAAGATGGACTACCCTTCTCTCTCTAGTGCCACTTAGTGGCCTCCTCCCAGATAATGGAACAGTACCTAAAGTAGTTTTCAGTCTAAATAATATAGTTGTCAGTAAATAGATGAGTCTGACCTAGTTGGTATTAAGATATAGCACTGACTAGAACTTTGTATTCCACAGCCAACAACCAAGCTGTTCATAGATGGCAAGTTTGTTGAGTCCAAAACCAATGATTGGCTTGATATCCACAACCCAGTAAGTGATGTTCTTTTCTTTTTGCTTATCTCTCCGAGTTGGATTGCGCAGTACATCAATGTAAAGAAGAATGAGGAAGTTTTATGGTGGCTCTCTAAGTTGTATTTCTAAACAACCTGAATTTAAGAAGCTGTCTTTGGTTGCGTTTAAAGGGAAAATTATTTAAGTGCTTTGTATAAGAACCTTGAATTTTTTTGAAGACAGATTATTTTCTCTTTTTTCTTATTGCCACCAGAATGATCAGGTTCTTTATGAAGGGAGAAGAAAGGTTTTGACTGGATAATTTTCAAGGGCTTAGAACTACTTTGATATTAACTGCAAAGCATACCGTAATACAGACCCATTCAGGGTATGGTCCCTAATGTTACTTTACTTAGTGTACTCTTGAATCTTCCTACTGGAAGAGAATACAACTGCTTTAATATAGAATTTTAGAACAATTTGGTATAAGAGAAATCTCTGAGGCTGAAGTATATGTTAATACTAGCAAAATAAAGTAGTTTCACTTTTTTGCCTCCTGAGAACTAGCCAAAGTCAGTCATTACCTATAGCTGATCTCTCCAGCTGACACTCAGTGCGGAACAACACATTTTGGGAGCTGCTGACAGACACATGTTTATACCTCTGGCATTTTCTGTGGGTGTTTATAAGGTTCAAGCTTATAAGACTCATCAGTAAAGGGGGGGGGGCTCCATCGTACTCTATATCACAAACAGCTGTCTGAGTCAGTTAGGATGGCTCTCTATTATAATGTCAATTATTTTTTGATTTGCTATTCTAACAGGCCACTAATGAGGTGGTTAGCCGTGTCCCAAAAGCCACACAGAGCGAGATGGAAGCAGCAGTGGCTTCCTGCAAAAAGTCATTCCAGAATTGGTCTGAGACATCAATTCTGAGCCGACAGCAAGTCTTTCTACGATATCAACAGCTCATCAAAGATAATCTGGTGAGGAATTGTGTCCTGTACTTGGATCATTTGCGGTAGTATGGGAATTATAATAACCCTTTTACTGTGAACAGAATCAAGTTTACAACCCACTTTGCACATGAAATAATTATCTTGCTGCTTATGGTCATCAGTGCCTACCTAAAGCCAAGTGCAGGAGATTATCTGCTGAACAGGGATTTGTTCATTTAGCAGATAAAACTGTTTTAGTCTCAGGTGAAATATTTTTGTTTGTGGGAAGAAAAGGGAGAAGAACCTTTGCCCAGCTAATCCACAGTTCCATCTTCTTCCTGCCTAGATTCTTCTTCATGTTAACATAGGGCCGTTGGGCTTTAGCTGAGTATGATATGACTATGAAAAATAGAATATCCATCTTAAAAATGAACACAGAATATAAAGCCTTAAAAATTAACACCTGTGGGGAGGAGCAGATTCCCTTTTCTTGCAAAAATAATCACATATTCATTTTGATTTAGCCCAAAGTTGTCCTAACATGAACTCGGCAGTTTTTGATTAAATTCATAGAATCATAGAATCAAAGAGTTGGAAGAGACCTCATGGGCCATCCAGTCCAACCTCCTGCCAAGAAGCAGGAATATTGCATTCAAATCACCCCTGACAGATGGCCATCCAGCCTCTGCTTAAAAGCTTCCAAAGAAGGAGCCTCCACCACACTCCGGGTGCTATTTATCTATATAGTAATCTGTCAGAAAAACACCTATCATTGATTTATTTTCCTGTTCTGTAAACTCTTTTCCTTCCTACACTGTTGTAACCTTATATTTAAGGATTCTCTTCTCTCTTTTTTCCTAGAAAGAAATTTCAAAACTGATAACCTTGGAGCAAGGGAAGACCTTAGCCGATGCAGAGGGAGACGTGTTCCGAGGCCTCCGTAAGCATATGTTTCTGTTATTGTTGTTGGTTCAGTTCTATATTCTCCCAGAGGTGGAATCCAAGACAGCTCATAAAAGGAATATTTTAAAAAAAAACCCTCATAAAACCATCACATTAAAAGTATAACATTATTTAAAAGGCATAAAAGGATAAAAAATAAAGACCACACATTAAAACTTGCAATAAAAAAACAGATCCATGCCTGCTGACAAAAGGACAACAGGGAGGGGGCCAGTCTAGTCTCTGATGGAAAGTTCTAGAGGTGGAATCAGCGACTGAGAAGGTTCTGTCTTGTGTCCTCACCAAACTAGCCTGTTACAGTAGTGGGACCACAAGAAAGCTCTACCCTGTAAATCTTAAGATTCTGGCAAGTTCATGGGACGCATGATCCTTCAGATAGTGTGGCCCAAGTCATATTGGGCTTTATAGATCATGACCTATTGCGCCCCCCCCCCCCCCAAAAAAAACTAGCAGCCATTAAATCTGTTTTAACAAGGGAGCTGTATGGTCTATATAACTTCCCACTGTATATAGAAAATAGCTTACATGAGGAAAATTGAGTGTTTTTGTGTCTCAGTAGTTCAGAAACCCCATGAATATAGTCTTCCTCATAATTCTCTTGTGATGGATTCGCTTTGTGTTACAAATGATATACTGTCAGTGGAATCCAGCAGTGCACAAGCAGTTCTGTTGCTAATAACGGGAGCAAATTTTGAGGATACATAGAATGTTGTATGGGGAAGTGGGGACTGTTCTTCCATCAACTTTGCTGACAGAAACATTTTCATAAACAGATGAACTTAGGAGTTTATCTAGCATTTTTGTTTTCTTTCAGTCTTGATTTGTTTGCTTCCCCCTTAGTTTTCATTGATCCATAGAAATGGGTGGAAACAGGTGTCATATAGTCTGACCCAAGCATGGACAAACTTTTGCCCTCCAGGTGATTTGGACTTACTGACTGTTAGGAATTGTGGGAGTTGAAGTCCAAAACACCTGGAGGCCGAAGTTTGCCCCTTCCTGGTCTACTCCTTTTTAGTTACATGATTTCTGACAGATGGCTGCCCAACCCCTGTTCATGTACACAAATGTAGGAGGGGCTGTTGTGTTAGGTTTCAGTATGTGGATTGGTAGTGTTAGAGAAGAAAAGAGTAAATAAATGCTCCTTGGAAGCACAGCTGGAGAGTTAAGAGATCAAAAGGGTCAAACGGGGTTACACTCCCCCTGAAGTCACAGGTCCGCAGTTTGGGAGTTCTCTTAGATTCATCGCTTACGCTTGAGGCCCAGGCGTCGGCGGTGTCTGGGAGGGCTTTTGCACAACTGAGATTTGTGCACCAGCTGCGACCGTACCTCGCAAAGGTTGATTTGGCCGGGGAGGTCCATGCCTTGGTCACTTCTAGATTGGATTACTGTAATGCGCTCTACGTGGGGCTGCCCTTGAAAACGGCTCGGAAATTCGAACTGGTCCAACGGTCGGTGGCCAGGATGTTAACTGGCGCGCCTTACAGAGAGAGGTCAAACCTCCTGTTTAAGCAGCTCCATTGGCTGCCGTTTACCTTCTGATCTCAATTCAAGGTGCAGGTGCTTACCTACAAAGCCCTAAACGGTTTGGGACCTGCCTACCTGTGTGACCGCATCTCCGTTTATGAACCCACGCGCTCCGTTCATCCGGAGAGGCCCTGCTTGCGATCCCGCCTGCATCGCAAGCGCGTTTGGTGGGGACGAGGAACAGGGCCTTCTCTGTGGTTGCCCCCCGACTCTGGAACACCCTCCCCAAAGACATTAGACTAGCACCCACGTTGGCAGTCTTTAGGAAGAGCTTGAAGACTTGGCTATTCCAATGTGCCTTTCCGGAATAGGAAAATCCCAGCACTTTGTCCCAGAAGCACTTTACTAGAGTTTAAGACTCTCTGCACATTGCACTTGCCCAGAAATCCAATCATACCACCTGTCACACCCAGCACTTTTTAATCTGTACCCATCACTGGCCCGGCCCTGGTTTTTACTGTGTAATGGTGTAATGTTTTGTTATTGCTTTATGTTTTTAATTTGCCTTGAATTGTATTGTTGTTGTTATGCTGTTGTTGTGTTGAGGCCTTGGCCTTTGTAAGCTGAGATGCTAGCGGGGTACAAATAAAGTTTAATAATAATAATAATAATTTGAGTTATTTATGGATAATGATTGCTGTTATAGTGAAAGAGCTTGATGACCAATTTGTGTCCAACTGGAGAACAGGAAGTTTGGGATATGTGTATGAAGAATAATTATTAGCGCCATCTTCCTGTGTTGCAGAGGTTGTTGAACATGCCTGCAGTGTGACATCCCTTATGTTGGGCGAGACCCTTCCCTCCATCACTAAAGACATGGACACCTACACCTATCGCTTACCCTTGGGAGTATGTGCAGGCATTGCGCCCTTCAATTTCCCAGCCATGATTCCTCTTTGGATGTTTCCCATGGCCATGGTGTGTGGAAACACTTTCTTGATGAAGCCTTCAGAACGCGTCCCTGGAGCTCTCATGTTTCTTGCCAAATTGCTGCAGGATGCGGGTGCCCCTGATGGAACACTGAACATTATTCATGGGCAACATGAAGGTAACTGCAGGTATTAAGAGTTTCCCAAGCTGCCGTGTATAGGTGGGATACAGAGAGATAGGTGACATTTAGATTATGTTATAGCCTTATGTTCTTTTTTAGCCATTTCAAAATAAATATTCTTTTGCTTATTTCCCATGTTAGTATTTCACAGTTACAGATTATAGTTGCTGTAAAATAAGCATGTAATTAGAGGCTGAGGGGAAATATTATTTTAGTATTTTAACTCCTCTGTTTGAAAGTGTAGCTGGGTGGTTTATTTTAAATATTTCATTCCACATCCAAGGCAAACCCACTCAGTTTCTTAATATATATCAAATAACTTTGACCATGCATTTAGTTTGAGAAAAAGGGAAATATGACCCGAAAGGGTAATAATACCTACATTTAGTGGGAACATCGGGATCCCTGTGAAATGAGAGGAATTAAGATTTTGTTGTTGCTAGAATATGATTGCTAAAGTATGAGGATTAGTAACGTACTTAACAATTTCTTTTTATTTCAGCGGTGAATTTTATTTGTGAGCATCCCGATATTAAAGCTATCAGTTTTGTGGGATCTAATCAGGCTGGAGAATATATCTATGAAAGAGGTTCTAAGCATGGGAAGAGAGTCCAAGCCAATATGGTAATTTAGTGGCATCTCTGTTTACAGAACTGTTTATGACTTGTCTTGCAAAACTTTTCAAATATAGATAATTCTGTGTTCAGAATGGTTCTTTTTGATGTTTTTGGCTACCTATGTTCTGATATAACAATATTGTAATAGAAGTATTACAAAGTATTTTTTAAAAATTTCTGACTACCTTTGGGTACGCTTTGTTTTGGTAATAGCAATAGATAGCTGGAAATGTAAATATATTCCATTTGCTAGATAAAAGTATATTGGGATGTAATTTTTCCCACTGCTGTCTTATCTATATGTTCCTTGAGATAAGCCAGGAAGTAGTTTCTTTGTTGATTGGTTTTATTTTAGGGAGCTAAGAACCATGGAGTAGTGATGCCAGATGCCAATAAGGAGAATACTCTAAATCAGCTGGTTGGAGCAGCTTTTGGAGCAGCTGGGCAACGATGCATGGCTTTATCTACAGCAATCCTAGTAGGAGAGGCTAAGCAATGGCTGCCAGAGCTGGTGGAGAGAGCTAAAAAGCTTCGAGTCAATGCAGGTACATTTTGGTAAAATCCATACTGATCATGAGCTAGCCCTGATTTATTACTGTATTTCTATCCTGATTTCCAGTATTTATTTCACAGTGTGGCTCTGTGTCAATAATGAAGAAAGACAGGCGCTGTCATCAGGTTTATGGACTGAAGAAGCAAGATGCATGGGAAGGGAAGAGGCAAATGTAGGATATCAAATAGGAGAAAGTAGTGTGCTCTAAGTGGCATTTTGTATTTAGTTAGGACCTGAATGGTCTGCCTTTACTGGTATTTTTGTCTAAGTAGTAGGAATTAGTAGAGGCCGCAGTAGCACAACGGGTTAAACTGTTGAGCTGCTGAACTTGCTGACCTGAGGGTTGGTAGTTTGAAGCCGAGGATCAGGGTGAGCTCTCGCTGTTAGCTCCAGCTCCTGCCAATCTAGCAGTTTGAAAACATGCAAATATGAGTAGATCAATAGTTACTGCCTCAGCGGGAAGGTAAAAGGCACTCCATGTAGCCATGCCAACCACACATGGACAACGCAGGCTCCTCGGCTTGGAAATTGAGATTGACACCTCCCATGGAACTGGAGTTGAGCACCACCTCCAGAAGCCATAGATCAGTGGTTCTCAACTTGTGGATCCCCAGATGTTTTGGCCTTCACCTCTCAGGAATCCTAACAGCTGGTAAACTGGCTGGGATTTCTGGGAGTTGTAGGCCAAAACATCTGGGGACCCACAGGTTGAGAACCACTGCCATAGATAAAAGAGGAAGCCTTTGCCTTTGTCTGTGTATTTGTCTCACTAATTCATTGTATCAAAGCATCTGTAATATTAGATTTATATATAAATACAACACAAATGGAGAAAAGCAATATATATTACCAGGCACAGATTTGTTAATGGGGCTATGCTGGAAATTCATCTACCCTTTTTTCAAGCATTTTTGATAGGAAAAAAACATTTTTATAAAATGTCCGTACGTTCTTTTTGTTACTTGATGGCGGTAACAAATTCCTCTCAGCAGCCCCCTTTTAACAGAAGGATAGCTCTAGCTTCTCTCCTTCTGTAATGATTGCAGATTAGAAGAAGGGAAGGGGAAAAAAAGAAATTTACAGATGTTGTGATACAGTCTGTTGTGGGTCTGAAATGGTTACGTGAAAGTTATTGTTGCTTTTTTAAGCGTATTTGTATCCCATTCTTCAGTCACAGTCTCTCAGAAACAGTTTGTAAATTATTGGTTTGACAGTTCCTTGCCCTCAGGATTACAATCTAAACTGGCCACACAATGAAAAAGGAATGGCAGTATAGGAGGGGATTAAGTCCAGCAAACGTTGCCCTTTGTCTTCCTTCAGGGTCAGAGCAGTGGCAGTTGAATGGAGGGAAAACCTTCCATCTGCTTCTAGGCTGGGCCTGATGGGGCTGGGTCAGTCTCTGAGATAGCCCCACCTGAGACACTAAACTATTTCTTCTGACACAATGTCTCAAGAGATAAGGTGTTTCACCCACCATAGTTTGAATTGATTTCCATGCATCCTACAATACTATAAAAAAAGGGGGGGGGGTGTTGCTGTATTTTTTCTGACCTGTTTTACAAGATATTAAAGCCTCTGCATATCTAGACAAGGAAAACAATTGGTGCATCAAGGAGAACAGTTACAACCTCAAAAAGGCTGTTTCACTGTGGCATGAAACCCCAAAGTATACAGAAATGAGGGATAAACTTTTCTCAGCTGTAATTCATCTGCATAAACAACCATGTATCCAACTGAAAATAATTTTCAGGCTAATGGTTCATACTTGTATTGGCTATGTACAAATCACTTGGGGTGCCTTGCAGTCTATCCAGCCCTATCCAGATTACTTGTTTACTGTGATATTTTGCAGAGGAGGCAGGGATGAAACCAGAAAGAGTCACTGGGTCATCTGGCAGAACCCAGTGCTTGGTTTCTTTCAGCTCTGAAATTCCAGGTCTTGTTTGATTAGATTGAAGGATTAATTTTAAGTAATGAAGATGACAAAACCAACTTGTGTTTGTAAAACCATGCCAGTCAACAGGTCCATATTTTTCTCCTAGAGATGCATTTGTTGCTTATTTAGTGTTATCATAGCCCTCCATAATACTTGCTGTTTTAACTCTTTCAGAAAATACATACATTGTGCACAGAATTAGTACATTTTCCCCCCAATAAGAGCTTTTTAGTTAAATTGTTATGTATATTGAGAAGGATTTGAGTATTGTGCACAAATGAATTGTCTGAACCACATCTAGAATGAACATGATGATGGTTTCTGAGTCTTAGATAGCTTCAGTGTTTGAATAGCAATGTTCCAGGAGTAAGCCCAAGAGTTTAGGGGGTGCATCCAGACTGAAATTAAATAGCACTATGAATGCCCAACAAAAAATCTATAGACAAAGTACGGTTGTCTTTTACTAGGATTTTAGCACTTTCTCTGTACTGTCATAGGAGACCAACCTGGGGCAGATCTGGGCCCCCTGATCAGCCCACAGGCCAAGGAACGTGTCTGTCAGCTGATAGACACTGGAGCAAAGGAAGGCGCTAGTGTTCTCCTTGATGGACGAAATATCAGAGTGAAAGGTTTTGAAAATGGCAATTTTGTTGGACCGACTGTCCTTGCTAAAGTCAAGGTGAGATATGATAGGAATCATTCCCCTCCCTCCTCTACAGGTGTCACTTTTTCCCACTTGGCTTCCATGGGATAGATGAAGTGGACTGACTGAAACAAATTTATCCATGTAGACTGGAAAATACAAGAATTATGTTTACTCAATATGTGGGGAGGGCTGGGGAATCTTGAATGTAGGTATGTAATGGAGGGTTCTATTGAATTTTAGCGAATCAGTATACCTTGGGTATATGAGGTTGACTGGTGGAGTTTCGAATGCCTCTTATATATCAGTGCAAACAATAACAATCTAACTGGGGTTATTGGATAGAGTGATTATAGGTGGCACTTACAGCCATTATAAGAGACATAGATGGCTACTGAAGAGCAATGACTTGTGAAGGAGTAGTCCTATAATAATAGTATCAAAATGAAATTTCTTTGATGTGAACTACAGTTAAGGTATTTTTGTTTTTACAGCCTAATATGACCTGCTATAAGGAGGAAATCTTTGGACCAGTTCTAGTGGTTCTGGAAGCCGACACTTTGGATGAAGCAATAGAAATAATAAATGAGAATCCCTATGGGAATGGAACAGCAATCTTCACCACAAATGGTGCCACTGCTCGGAAATACTCACATTTAGTCGATGTTGGACAGGTATGTAAATTGCAGTGGTTATGCTATATAGTTTGGGGTACAGTCTTAACTATAGAAAGTCATGGTTCAGCAATAGAGCATATGCTCTAAATTAGGGGAGGATTGCGAGTCTGAGACCACTTTTCTTCAGAGACCACACAGATGTCGAGAGCCTCCTCCACCACCCCCCAAAAAGAAAAAGAAAAAACAGGGCCTTTTGACATTTACTTGCAGGGTGCTCTTGTGTTATTGAACAGGTGACTTCTTCATAGGCTATTTTGGTCGGGAAAGAAGTCAGTCTAGTGGGTTTAGAGGGGTCAAAGGACAGAAACAGACTTCAGGGTTGCATTTTGCTCACCCATCTTTCAGTGCATGTAATTTAAAATTCAGTCCCTGACCTGTCCAGTAAGAAAGCTGGGACAGTTTTAAACAGCTGCTGCCAACCCTGAACTAGATAAACAAGTAATATATCCACAGAGCAGCTTTATATCTTTCAGCCTCAGCAATACTCTGTGAAATAGGTTGGACTGAATGATATCACACGGTGAGAGATTTATACTGCAAAATGAGTCTGTTTCCCCACATAGACATCCTTCCTGGACACCCAATTGCCTCTCAAGCCACGCCATTTTACTACTTAGAAACTAAGAGGCAAACTGAATTAAAAGTGTGTGTGTGTGTTATTAAAATTGCAAATAGTAACGGAGGTAGGAGTGAATGTACCAGGTTTGCAACATGTTTGCAACTGAAAAAAACTGAATGCAGTTCGATTGTCCTGGATGGTAGAAAGAGGTACCTCCCCCCCCCCCCCCACCACCACCACCAACAAGAGCAAGATAAACCTTTATCGCCCTATTTGACAAGGCTATGAAAAGAGAGAGAGCTAGAACTATTGATGCTACAGAAATATAGTGTGGTATTCTGCACTGTTTGTTAGAAAGATGGAAGAAAGACTTTGCCACCTCTGGAGTGGGCATGGTGTGTTTCCCACTGGAAGCAATGCAAGAGAAATGTATTTTTAAAGCTTCATGAATAAGGAATTTTTTTAAAAAAAACACCACCCTGCATAACTTTTTCTCTGCAAGCACAATTCTGACAAAACATAGGAAAAGGTGATGTTATACCTCTGGTCCATAGAATTACTCTGTCTAACCCTTTATTCCAAATATAAATAGCTTCAGAGTATTTTCGCCAGGATTTCAGCCAAAAAAAGAAAGGGCTGTATTTCTGTCTGAGAATCCAGTAATAATTAGATTCTTGATTCCAGGTGTGCCAATTTTAAATTGTGGAAGCTATATGTAATGATATGATTAGTGTCATTCTTGGTTTTGTTTTCGGATGCAAAATAACACAGTGATTGTGCAGTAAGTTCACAGCTGAGTGCACATTTAATTCCAGGCCAAGTAAATCTTGGCCCAGCTCCTCTTAGTGCCCTTGAACTGACCAGTTATTTCAACATTTGCCTGTGTAGAATAATACTGTTATCTTGACTTTTGTTTAGATTGGTGTGAATGTTCCAATTCCAGTGCCTTTGCCAATGTTTTCCTTTACTGGCTCTCGTGGTTCCTTTAGGGGAGACACCAATTTCTATGGCAAGCAGGTAATATTTCAGACTTTTAAAAATGTGTGTATGTTACTATGAACACCTGTTTTAATTGACAAAAAAGAACATAAAAGCCATGTTTGAGATACTTGGATGAGAATAGGCTTAACAACATTTTGTATTTCTGATAAATCAGGTACACGCAGTCCCCAAGTTACAAACAAGATAGGTTCTGTAGGTTTGTTCTTAAGATGGAAGAGGTACATTTTTAAGTGTAACTCCAGCTCTGTGTGTGTGTGTGTCTAAGCTTTGGATAGCATAGGGAAGGGTTAACAACTCTGTGGTGTTTCCTTTGCTATCTGTGTCCCTTTTCAGAAGATTTCACCACACTTTCTGTCCCTTTGATAATTGGATTTTGAAAAAAATGGCTTGTTGTGGAAACACCTTTTTCCCATGATAACTCTTTCAGGAGTGAATTTACCCTGTTGTCTCACCCCCGTTCTTAACAACAAGTTGTTTGTAACTCGGATACTGCCCATACTTGTAAGGAGCAGCTTATTTTGCCTCTAAAGTTGCTGTGGTTCTATATACCTAGTAAATGTTGGTTTTAATCTTGGAGCTTGGTACTGAACTCTGTCTTCCTCCTCAGGGCGTGCAGTTCTATACACAGTTGAAGACAATCACTTCTCAGTGGAAAGAAGAAGATGCCACTGTTGCCAAACCTGCTGTAGTAATGCCAACCATGGGAAACTAAAGCAGCTTGTTGTACTTGTTAAGAGTTGCTGTTGAAAGTATTGCTGGTCTATTATTCTTGGACGTTCCATGTTGCCCTTGGCAGTACGAAGGCCCTACATGATGGGCCCTTTATCTAAAATCAGACTGGCCAACATCCTTTAACACATTTTTTTTCTTTTATCAGCTAATCAATTTCATTTTTCTTGTAGAGGAAATACTCAGTTGTGAGTCATCAGGTAAAGGAAAATCAGATATATTTTTTTGCCCCATTCATGCTGTTGAGAATCCACAATCTGTATTCCATGGAATGTTGTGTTTTTGAGCACCAGATCCTGCAGTTGCTAATGTCATTGGTTTTATAACTTAAATATCTGGTTGTAATTGACTTTCTCAATTCTTCCCCAAGGAACTCTAGGGAATTAAAGAATCCGAGTTTCTTATAACAGGACTGAAAAGCAAATTCAACTAAATGAGTGTTTTAAAGATTTTCACATGCAACAAAAAGCTGTTCCAAGTTCTAGGTCTTGAAGGGTTAGCAAAACTGCACCTTCGTTAGAATGTTACTTTCCAACAAACATGGAAGTGGTAAAATAACTTCAGTTCCAAATGAACAGATGTGCCTACATACTATTTTTGCACTGAATATTTTTTTACAAGAAGAATGAGTGTGAATAGTTTCTTGGATGCTAGGCAGCATTTTTTAAAGCAGTTTCTTTTCTCAACACCCCTTTAACTGGGATGTTGCTTCCCAGTGCAAAAATGTAAGTGGGAAAATAAAAATTCTAGTACTACGCACAGGCAAGTTTGTCATCCTATATACAGCAATTACATATATGGTTTAAGATAGAAGTGCTGGACTGAACAACAAAGGGTGGTATGTATTGAATTAGCTAGATGTGATGGACAAAGTCATGCGTCAGCAGAATGAAGGATACAGCGGTGCAACTTTACAGTCCACAAAGGTTTTAACAGTTTTGAAAGACTCAAAAGTATTTCCTTCACCATATAATCAAGAAGATTGGTTTCCTTTAACAGTCTCTGTTTTGTAAGCAGCAAGTACTTAAATGAAATATGAACCTTTGCTGAAATTGTTATTCATCCATATACTAGATAATTTCACACTGCTGTTAATCATGAATAAAATCGCTGTTAAATGAAGACACTTGCCAATGTTCATCAGTCTATAATACAATACTGTTAGTTCTTTTGGACCATTTTTTTCAAATTATTAAATTGGTATATTAGTACATAAAGCTGAACTATGAGTGGAACTATATAATGAAGGCTTATTTCTCCCTGTGCTTGTGCTTTTCCACTGTCTTAATGTACTTCTGGGAATAAGTTTGATCTTCATTTCTCTCAAATGTGCCTTGTTCCTTTTATATAAAATGGCAATTGTTTAAAAGTAACCTTTTAAAAAGAAAAACAGCAGATTCCTGTCAGCTTTTGGGGAAACAGCAGTATTAAATGATCCATGCTTTTGACAAATACTATGCTGCCTTTAAGGAAAAACAAAAGCTTTCCCCTCTCCAAAGAGAAGAGAGACTGCACAAACCTGAGAGGCGGCTAGATTAACTGAACTTAAATTAAATCAAGTATTTAGAGCTACAATATCATTTCCCATTCTACCATCTTTCACACTTGTTATTTGTTCAGTCACTTCCGACTCTTCGTGACCTCATAGACCAGCCCATGCCACAGCTCCCTGTCGGCCATCACCACCCCCAGCTCCTTCAGAGTCAAGCCATCACTTCAAGGATACCATCCAGTACTTCATCTTTGCCTCTAATATCTTTCCCTCCAATGAGCAGTTGGGCATTATTTCCTAGAGTATGGACTGGTTGGATCTTCTCACAGTCCAAGGCACTCTCAGAATTGTCCTCCAACACCACAGTTCAAAAGCATCTATCTTCCTTCGCTCAGCCTTCCCTATGGTCTAGCTCTCACATCCATAGGTTACTACAGGGAATACCATTGCTTTAATTATGCGGATCTTTGTTGCCAGTGTGATGTCTCTACTCTTCACTATTTTATCGAGATTGAACATTGCTCTCCTCCCAAGAAGTAAGCATCTCCTGATTTCTTGGCGGCAGTCTGTGTCTGCAGTAATCTTTGCACCTAGAAATACAAAGTTTGCCACTACCTCTGTTTTCTCCCTCTATTTGCCAGTTATCAATCAGTCTGGTTGCCAGAATCTTCGTTTTTTTGACCCAGCTTTTGCACTTTCTTCTTTCACCTTGATTAGAAGGCTCCACAGCTCTTCCTTGCTTTTGGCCATCAAAGTGGTATCATCTGCATATCTAAGGTTGTTAATGTTTCTTCCAGCAATTTCAACGCCAGCCTTGCATTCGTCAAGCCCCGCACATTGCATGATGTGTTCTGCATACAAGTTGAATAGCTTAGGTGAGAGTATACAACCCTGCTGTACACCTTTCCCAATCTTGAACCAGTCGTTGTTTCATGGTCAGTTCTTACTGATGCTGCTTGGTCATTACACAGATTCCAGGAGACAGACAAGGTGATTTGGTATCCCCATACCACCAAGAACTTGTCATAATTTATTGCTTTATTTAAAACACTTTTATAGAATTGGATTGTATTTCACTCAGTTTTTAAACATCAAAATACAGTGCAAGTTCTCTGAACAATTGAGGAAATGTATCACTATGGAAAATGTTTCCATTTCTGAAAAAGATATCTGACCATAAATGATGTTCTTTAGAATAGGGATGCCTTTGAAGATAATCTGAAAGAACTGAAGTAACTTTTTGTTGCATAGAAAAGGAGGCAATGTCATAGTAGCAGCATAATAATATACAGCCCCAAAGAGGAAGTGTAAACATTTTTACTACAGTTCTTTCATGATTAACAGCAATCTTAGTCTGACTGCGGTGGTATAACCTGGATATCTGGAAGGACTGATGGTCTTCTCTGAGAGGCTGACTCTGACACAGGGGCTTGCTGAGTGATGAAAGCATAGACAGGGATCAGACCAGCAGTGCTGCAATGGAAAAATAAATCAGAAAATTTCTAAAACACACACATTTAGAGATAACCCAAACCTTTTGACTCTGAATGTTATACCTACCATTCCAATTGTGCTCAAATTTTTAATGTTTTATGATAACGGGGCTATAGCTCTTGATACACAGGGGTTGTAGTTTTACAAAGTCTCTAGCCTTCCCTGCAAAAGAGTGCTGGTGCCTCACCAAACTACAAATCCTAGGATTCCACAACATTGAACTAGGACAGTTAAAGTGCTGACAAACTGTGTTCATTCTACAGTGAGCATGGGCAGACTTCAGCCCTCCAGGTGTTTTGAACTTCAACTCCCAGAAATCCCAGCCAGTTTACTGGCTGTTAGGAATTGTGGGAGTTGAAGTCCAAAACACCTGGAGGGCCAAAGTTTGCCCATGCCTGTTCTACAGTGTAGGCGAATTCTAACAGTTAATTGTCTGAACCAAAATATTGCTGATAGTTATAGATAGTCCAAATTTTCAAAGCTCCTTAACAAATGTTTAAATACAGATGTAATGGTTCTGCTAGAAATAATTTGAAGTGTTGCCATTCTGAAATTTGTTCTCTTCATTATGACATCCTGTGAATAAATTAACTTTGGTTCCTCTCCCTCACTTTCAGAGCATTCAACAATAACAAAAAGGCTTTATATTTAATCGTTTATATAAATATAAAAGAGTTTGTTTGTTTGAAATGAAAACCACTAAGAAAATGAAGTGTGTATGAAACTTCCAAAAGGCAGTGACCCATACCTAAATACTATGCATTTCCTTGGTTTTATCAGCCTCCCATTTTAGCAGATGCATATACTTTTTAAAACTTTGTACTAGCACCTGGTGATTTGGAACACACAGGTATTTGACAAGAAAGAGGTGCAATCTGTGCTTAAAGCCACACATTATAGTAAGCAAATATATGGAATTGTGAAGACATTTCAGAGATGTGCTAGTCCACATACAATATCTCAAACTAGGCTTGATGGGTATAACATTGCATGGGTATTTATTGCATGGTTTTTAAAATTTTACTTTAGATGCCACAGTAGATGTTACTTTCTGTGACCAGAACTAAAATGGTATCATAGCTATTTGTGAGACATTTCTGGACCATTGCCACACACCTTACTATACAAACACCATCAAGGCTGCACTAATGTTATAGTAGCTCAGCAGACCTTGGGACAGATTGCTCATACAACTTGGAAAATGAGGAGTGCGTTTATAACTTATGCAGGCATTTCCCCATGTCTGCTTTAACTTAGAATGTAGGACATCTTACATTATGTAGCAAGGTGAAAGCTGATGGGAGTATGAATGTTCCTCAGGCTGGTATGGTTTACTTCTTGAGCCATGCAACTAACCAGATCTATTTTGAGTCCATCTAGCAATTACTCTCTTCACATAGTTTAGTCAAAAATACCATTTAAAAAAAGAAAAGAAAAGAAGTCCCTTAGAAGTGTTTTTTAGATTATTAGGACTCAAATGCTGCAAGAAACAAGATTACTACAGCCATGTCATCACTTACCTGACTTTTGTTTCTTCAGAATGAGTGGATGGCATTAGAGGAACCAAAGCTTTGCCATATTTCCTATAACACAAAAAAGCAGGAGAAATGCTCAATTTGTGGGTCATATTCTATTACACTATTACAGTGTGGCCCTTAGGGAGTCCTGGAAACAAACCCAATTGGAAACTATCTATACCAACAACTGGATAGTCAAATCCCATTATGTACAATGCCTTAGTAAGATGGTGTACATTATATAAAATGGCAAGATCAAGGTTTGCTACTAAGGTCTTTAAAAACATTTTCAATCTGTTGAATCTATGGGTACAAAAGATCAATTCTGTTTTTCCATTTTTATATTTTACTTCTTATGGGGGCTGAGAAAGAACAGTGCCAATCTGTTTCAAATTTCTGGACTCCTGTTTGTCTGAAACTCAGCTCTTAGATTGAAATGTTCTATTTGACACCTCAAAATACCCATGAAAAAAATCACTAGTTCTACTATCAGTACTACTAAAACTCACACAAGCATTTCTCCATTCCCAGTAAGTATTTAAACCATTTATAACTTTTTATAGTCTGCTGGGCAATAGAAAAAAGGCATCCATCACAACACTGGATGTAATAAACAGGACTTTACCGTAGTCTCATGCCATTCATTTTTGCAAAGAGTAATCGCAACACACTCTCCTTCTGCTCCCAAGTCAATTCAGAGATGTCCACCTTCCCCTTCTGAATATTCGTCCTACAGAAAAAAAAAAACCCATAATTTACCTGCATACATTTGTAATTATCTGGTCACTTACAAAAGAATTTTCATTAAAAATTCTTGGTTTTCCCAAATTTAATTTGATTACAAAATCTTAGAGTAGCAACGGATTGAATTACTTCATAGAAGAAGGAACACAATACATTAAACTGTATGAAGAGAATGTGGTTATTCATCTGGAATAATATGCTTCGTTTTGGCTATCCCATTAGTATACATAAAGAATCCAAGATACCTTAAAATATGCATGTAGAGAAAACAGAAAGAACTCAATTCTTTCAATTCCATTGGAAACACCATATGGATTGGGAATAGATCTCCACAGTCACTTATGGACCCAGTGCCAAGATTTTACCCTTGGAAGACAATTGTACTCTAATGTGAATGAATTATGAATTATACCCTATGTGGGAGTCCACAACATACGAGGGTAGAGAAGAGCAAACCACAGACTACTTACTACAATGCAACCTGAGCCCTGCCACATGCACCTTCTTACAGCAACACCAGAGGCACTCCAAGTGGCCAGCTTCTGGTCAAAAGACATTTAGTATAATGCCAAGTTGTTAAGTTTGTTTGTGTTTTTAAATACATTATAATTGTACCCTCAACTTGCTTCTGACACGATAAATAAATTCCCAAACTGGGGTACAGAACTATTCCATAAAGGCTGTCAGTATAGGGAACTGTCAATAAGGTAATCGATACTTCAGACTAGAAGTAATGCACCTCATTATAAATGTGGACCTTTTGTTAGTCTAACTAGAGTACAACCATTTAATCAATTATTCTTTTCAAATGCTTTCAACTTCATTAAACAATGATGGGGGACAGGAATAGGCCCTTTCATCTTCATCTCTTGACTGGAAAAGAGTAAGGAATGAATGAATAAGGTCCACATTTATTTTCAGTTCTGTCTTTTCAGCATCAGACAAATCTCCCATCTCTTGTGTAATCTGTACAATACTGATCCATTCATTCCCCTACCCCAAGACATCCCAAGCTTATATATATAATTTCACTAGCAGCTGTACATCATTTCTGCATCTACGTCACAGTAAACAAAAAATAAAACTTGCAGGTCAATCACATATACCATTTCTCTGCTTCCATAAGGTCCATTTGCACACTATTTGTGCTGTGTTCATTGTCATTAAAGGTCCTGATCTTGGGATATTCTTCTCTCCCGGCAAATGCTGCCATCATTCTTCTCTGATATGCAGCTTGAGCCACTTGCTTATAACACTTCCTGCTGGTTATGATCTCCTGTTTCACCTGGCTCAGGGCATGTAAGAAGAACTTCTCCACCTCAGTCCTTTCATCCAAGATATTCCTGGCCAGTTTCTTCACCCTGCTCATCTCTCTGTCCTTCATCTCCAGCAGGTGTTGCAACTTGTTAATTTCTATCTGGCCTGCTTGATTCTGTACTAAAGCTTTGTGTTGAGCATTCTCAAGTTCTATTTTAAATTCCCTGGCCATGTGACTAACTGCAGCTTCCAGTTTTTTCACCCTGTTTTCCAGCTCCTGGATCTGTGCTTTTTGTTCAGTATTTTGAATTATTTTTTCCCGAACCAAAAGATCATTGGTTTCCTTAAAAGCAAAACAAAAAAGTTACTTGATAATCCAACAACAGTTTATAACAGTTCAATCAACTAAACTACTGTACAATGCCATTATTTGTCTCAGCCACAGCACTGGACATTTTCCTTTCTAGTTTGGAGGCAATTGTAACGGTAAGTGCTCAAGCCAATTCAAATTCGGATGTCAGGACTGGAAAAAAGGCAGAATTCATATGAATAGAAAATTATTATTATTACTAGTAGTAGTAACAGTAGTATTAAACTTATGCCTTCTACACTATTTATGGGATTTTTAGACTAAATTTATGGGATTTAGTCTAATTTTATGGTTTTATCTATTTTTCTCTCATAAATATTGTATACATACTTGTTTTTCCAAATAAGGAATACAATAAATTTTGTGGGCTGCCAAATCAGTAAATGATTATGTGATGTTATTTCCAGAAGAAAGCCATTCTGACTTAGGGCACTTCCTGGGCCCTGAAGGATTTTTACCTGAGGTGTCCTAATGATGCTTCAAGTAAAAGTGAAGTAATTAGTGACAAAGCAGATAAACCCTGCTTCATACATACATGCATACATACATACATATATTACTAATATTGTGCTATGCTAATAATATAATATATTGTATGTACATATAACTTGTAAACCGCTTTGAGTCCCCTTTGGGGTGAGAAGGGCAGTAAATAAATGTTGTAAATAAATAAATAAGCCTGCTTTGTCACGAATCCGCATTGCCAGTAGTCTGTCCCCACAGCTCAATTTCTTCTTTGGACCCCCCCCCAACTTAAAATAAAAGAAAACCTTACCATGCTGCCATTAGGCCGCTCTGGAGCCTCCTGGACTGTACCCTTGACATACCAGGAGGCGAAGGGGGGACTGTTCCTGGGCACCCCCGCCTCCTGGTGATTCATTGGTATGGTCCAGGAAGTAAGTTTTATGTTAAGGCTTTTTTGGAGGAAGGGGTTGGGGTCACCCCATTCCAGCACGGAAGTTATCATGCTGGAATGGGGACAGCCCCTGGGAAAGCCCTGGCTTGGGGGTAGGTGTGCAGACTTAAACCTGCACAAAATCGGATTTTTTAAACCCGCTTCAATACATGTTTAAGTTAAGTCTGAAAGCGTCCTCACATAATAGAACAAGAGCCTCAGCTTTCCAAACACCTCAGCATATCAGTGATTTTACCCTTTATATGTAAAGGACAAGTCCTAATAAACCTGTACAAGTGGAAGTAGTAATAGGAAGAACCTTCTCCTGCAAAAGAAAGGCGTTGTCCTCCTCCAGTTTTTGCTTCATTTTCTGTAACTCTTCTGTTTCCTTCATGTGGTATCCAAGGGCTTCATGAAGACGAACATTTTCTATAAAAACTGCTTTCCCGGCATTATCCAGCTGCCTGAATAAAGGCAAAGGCAGTTTAGCACTTGATACCACAAACTTCCTATATTAATGGTTCAGACGTTTGGATCTACAGTTTGTAGATCCAGCATGACTTAATAGAAACAATGTTATGGAATACTTTAGAATTACATTATGTGTAGAATTATATTTACTTATCAGGAATGAAGCATCGAGATTTCATATAATTCACTGTATTTTAACATCCATGATTAAGGAACAAAGAAATCAGCCCTTACACAATGGCTTCATGATGGGCCCGTTCTGCCAGCATTATAATCTTCTTCTCTGCTTCTCTTTCAAGGCGTTGCTAGAAGAGAGAAAGAAAATAAGATTTTGAAATAAAGCTAGATACAAAACAGTTTTTAGCTTTCAAAAATATGTGGAGAAAGTGTTTGTTATTACTCTGTTTTCCAGAAGAAAACAAAAGAGATCACTGTAAATGTTGAAAATCAAAAGTTTGGATAGATCAGGAAAGATTCTTATTTGTCTTCCTAATACAAATTCAGGAGGTTCAGAGTTGTTTTCCTAGAAGTGGTGATATTTATCTCACTTAGGCTTCCTCCATTGTTACTACTGTGGAAAGATTTTAGAAAAGTCAAATTTACTCGTTATGAACTGGAAGGATCATGCACACGAAAGCAGCATTGAAATACTGTACCTTTTCTTCAAGGAACTTCCTCTCCAACACGGAGATTGTTTCCTGGTGTTCTTTTTTTATGTTAACCAAAGTTTCTTTTAGCTAAAATTTCAAAAAGCAGTCAATTATTATTTTAGCAATCTAAAGAGCAATTCAAAGAAAGTTCTCTCTAAAAAATCCTGCTCATGTCAACTCTTTCCTCACCCACTTTTTCTCCTCCCATGTGTTAGCTTTTCATCTGTTCAGTTCCATTCTCTTTTAGAGTTTACTCTCAACCTTCTGCATTTTTATCCACTAGTGTACACACTATAGATAGTGTTTCATTACAGCATAAGCCCTGTGGCCCATCTTGACACAGATTTTCTTCTTCCTCAAATTATTTGTACTGTTAAAAATCTACACCCAATTACCTTTGGAAATGTGTGTTATAACTTGTTTTATACTACATGCATTTCTTTTTACACTTCTCTAATGATCTGATTTCTACTAAAATGTAATTTAGCTATACATCCAAATATTAGATTCACCTACTAGGGTTTTTCTCATAATAAATGTATTTCTACCCCCTTTGATTTGAAGTTACCTGTATTTACTCAAATCTAGTGCACCTAATGTGCACCTCAATTTTCCAAACCTAAAACCAAAGAAGTATTTGCTGCCGAATGTAATGTGCAGTGGCAAAAAGTACACTTTTTGCAATTTGGCCAAAAAAGATGTGCATTACAGTGGCTGACTGCTCATTATTCCTTCTTTAAAAACTAAAGTGTTACAACACCAAAGCTGACAGCAATAGAAAAGAAAACCTTGGTGTGAATCTATGCTGTAGAACAGTGGTTCTCAACCTGTGGGTTCCCAAATGTTTTGGCCTTAAACTCCCAGAAATCCTAACTAGCTGGGATTTCTGGGAGTAGTAGATTAAAACATCTGGGGATCCACAGGTTGAGAACTACTGCTGTAGAATGAATCCACTTTAGGTGCCCTGGCTCAATGTCATGGGAGCTGCAGTTTTTGATCATGTGGGCTGCCAAAAAATGCTGATGCCTCAACAAACTGCAAATCCTAGCACTGCATAGCATTGAGCCATGGCAATTAAATTAGAGATGAGGTCCCTCAAAGAGGAATTCCAGGTGCAGTTCCTGAAGCACCTTTCCCTTTTGCTTTGGCTCAGCACTAAGATGATAATATTATGCAGCTTTAATTTGCATCTTAATTTTTGCGAAGTAATTTAGCCAAAAAAAGGTGAGCATTAGATTAAATAGGATAATTCTGATCCTATATCTCAAAGCTCCATTACAGAGTCGCATTTTGGCAGTGTACAACAAGGAATATGCACAGGGGCCTGCTAAAGGTTAATATAATAGGTGAGAGGAAGAGAATCCATGGTTCTATCCAGACTGTAAAGACACTACAAAAACATTTTTTATTAAAAAGACCAGGTGCATAATCAGGAATCACTGCTCATAGAAAACAGCAGAAATCTTCATCTGTATGGTAGGGGAAATATCACAGATCCTGTGATGGTTGCAAGAAAGTTTCTGCTGCCTGCAGTTGGAGTCAGCTACAATTTCCCTGCCTCATGATCTTTCCAGACTCAAGTGCTGACTGCAGGAATGATTTTGCAGATGACCCCCTGAGTGCTAGGGGGTCCTCCATATCTCTGAAACTAGCCATACTAAGGGAGGTGAGATGGATACAAAGTCAGGTTCTCAGCTGCAGCACTGGCTAGACACTCCTACCCCTGCTATGGCCAGGGAATCTATGATATGGTCATGTCGAGAAAGTCAACAAACATGTGCATGCCTTCTGGTATCCTTTTGCTTGTGCAGGGTGGAAAATATGAAATTCTAGCTTCTCAAACACCAATAATTTACTTACCTCTTCAAGTTCTTTCTCCATAAGGTCTTTCTTTTTGCGGAATTCCTTTATCATTTTCAGCTCAATTTGAATTAGACCAATTTCCTTAGCTTTTTTGTGGAATTTCTCTTCCATTTCCTCTAGCTGTTTGATATACTGTGCTTCCTGCAATTTTTTTGCATTTTAGAAATTTCCAAGTTAAGAATTTTAAAAAAGTTAAGAGGCATAGCTGGAGGTAAAGACTAATGAGGGAAAGGTACTGTAGCATCAACTTAACACGCAAAATAGTGTAGGGGAAATAACATAAAAAGGCCACCAACAGATTAAAAACTACCACTAAAGTGCTAAAGAATCACTAAATGAAGCTTCAAAGCAATATATCAGTTCTATCTCCAGCTGCATCAACCAACTAGTGGTAAGGATTGAATCTCTCTTACAATCTGAATTTAGATGTATTTACTCAAAAGTAAGTCTCAGAGTCAAATACAACTTATTCCCAAGTAAAGTGTGAATAGCTGGTTTATTGCCATAAAGTAATCATTACCATACTTTCGATCTTACACGTTTCCATTTTCCTAGCAAAGTAAAGACAAAAAAGCAGTTAAGGGCAACTTATTCTCTCTGTAATGAGGCAAGAGAGGACCTTAAAAAGAAGGGTTTGTATGTTTATTTAAAAGTAGTGTTTATTATATTTATCTGTGAAGCCCAACCCCAATGAATTTAATTGGATCATCAGAGCTACAGGTTACCCAGAGCTACATGTCAGAAGAAATGTCAATTCACCAGTTCTTCATTTTCTTCTTTGGCTTTTTGCTTCATATCAATCAGTTGCTGCTTAAGCTTGTCAATCTATATATCAAAAAGATAAAGTTAAGAGAAATCATGGTCATGTTATTTTGTTAGCAGATGGAAAAGTTCAGTAACTACTTCTCGGGCTTGTTCCAGACTAACAAACTTCATTAAAAGGTGAATAAAAAGTACTCTGTATATGATTGGTTGCCATGAAGTTACTATTTGAAAATAGTTTCTCCAAATTCCAGAAACCAGAGGAATTATTCCTAGAATTCAGAACCATATACATTGTACATGTTTAAGCATTGCAAATTTGGAAACACTAATATCTCCCTTGAGATTTTTTTTAAAAAATATTAAAAGTTTTCTTTATAATAACAGATATTTCAACATCCACCTAGAATATTTTCCCACAGTTTTCCATCAGTTAGCTTGTTATAACTCATGTAATTGATAAACATCATAGAAAGCTGCCTGTATATATTTTATTAATACTAGCCCCTAATAAATGGCTTTTCTATTATTAGTTTGCAGAAATCTTCTTGATCCTTCTTCAAAGCAGCTGCAATTTCCAAACAGGCTACCAGACAGAAGAAACAGAGTGCAACAGTGTTTTGGTCTGTTATTTTAGACACTTCACTGAGGATCTCCTCCCAAGATGAGTGCATAATACTGCATATCTGCCTTGCTGTTCCTTGGATAAGTAGTAATACAGTTTAATGTCTCAGACAATGTACCCTTGTCTTAGCAGAGATGGCCATCACAGTTGCCTCCAGGATTGACAAGTTATATGCTTACTTACTTAGGTGATCTCTTGTTGTCCGAGTAGGATATTCCTTCAGGGTGGGTCCGTAGGTGACTGTGGAGCCCTATTCTTGATCTGCATCGTCTCCCACAGTGAGGGCATTGCTTTCCAGGTGGAAGGCGGTCCCGGTCGGAGTTGGCTTGACGAGCCTTCCTCTTGGCACGTTTCTCTCTTTCGTCCTCCATTCGTGCCTCTTCAAATTCTGCAGCACTGCTGGTCACAGCTGATCTCCAGCTGGAGCACTCACAGGCCAGGGCTTCTCAGTTTTCAGTGTCTATGCCAGAGTTTTTAACGTTAGCTTTGAGCCCAT
Source organism: Anolis sagrei (assembly GCF_037176765.1). Classification (NCBI taxonomy): domain Eukaryota; kingdom Metazoa; phylum Chordata; class Lepidosauria; order Squamata; family Anolidae; genus Anolis; species Anolis sagrei. Next base: position 303,786,906 of record NC_090021.1, on the reverse strand, counting down.
CTTTAAATCTCTTTTCCTGTCCACCAACATTCCATTTTCCATTCTTGAGTTCAGAGCAGAGCAACTGCTTTGGGAGACGGTGGTCGGGCATCCGGATAACGTGGCCGATCCAGCAGAGTTGATGGCGGAGGACCATCACTTCAATGCTGGTGGTCTTTGCTTCTTCCAGCACACTGATGTTTGTCTGCCTGTCTTCCCAAGAGATTTGCAGGATTTTCCAGAGGCAGCGCTGATGGAATCGTTCTAGGAGTTGCATGTGACGTCTGTAGACAGTCCAAGTTTTGCAGGCATATAGCAGGGTTGGGAAGACAATAGCTTTATAAACAAGCACCTTGGTATCCCTACGGATGTCCCGGTCCTCAAACACACTCTGCTTCATTTGGGAAAATGCTGCACTCGAAGAGCTCAAGCGGTTTGGAGGATGGTCCAGAGAGTGCTGCGAGTCACTGTGTTGAATGCCTTTGCGAGGTCAATGAATGCCATGTACAGAGGTTGATTTTGTTCCCTGCTTTTTTCTTGGAGCTGCCATGCAGTGAAGATCATGTCTACTGTTCCTCTGGAATATATGAATATGCTGAATATATGCTGAATATATGAAGGTTGTGAATAAACTAAATATGTTACTTTTAACGATGTCTACTTTATTTTTGTCTCGTGAGAGCATGATACAGAAACAAGATGCTTTATGGGAGAGTATAATGTTTTTGGGCACTGAAAAAACACTTGTGAAGAACTGCTATATTTTGTGAATTGGCATAATCTCTGTTTCTAACAGATCAGAGACAAAAATATGTTATCTGTCTTTGTGCTGTCACACACTGGGCCTGTGCATAAGACTGTAGACAGGACATAAATTCCGTGTGCCCAACGGGACGCCGGGGCTGCCTCAGATTAAAGGCCCTTGGATTTCCTTAAAACAGAGTCTTTAGATTGCTTAAAAGTTCAACAATGTTCTTTATTGATGAAAACAAACAGGTACTTTAAGGCTTTCTTAACAGTCTATTGGCTCTCTCTCAATCTTGTCCACAGGGAACAGGCACTACCTTCATAACTGTATATTAGCTAATGGGGAAATCCTTAACTTCTAATCTGGGCAGTCTGTCTTTGCCTCTGTTGGTGTGGATCCCCTGCACCCAGTACCAACTGCTTCTGGCTTCCGCAAGTGACCCTTACCAAGCAGAGCTTTGTAGACTTCCAGGGGATAAAGAGTTCAGGTTTCAGTGATGGCTGACTGAAGTCCCTCAGCAAAGGAGCTGTAAGGCTGTATATCTTCCGGCCAAGCTGTGGGGCTGTATCTCCCCGGCCAAGCCATAGAAGGTGAAGCTTTCTACAGGAGCTCTTGGTATTATGTCCTGCGTGAAAGGCTTCTCTGTGTGGACTGATCCAAAAAAGGCTCCTATTCCCTCCAAAACCCCAAAAAGGGACAGGACCAGAGAACCTAACTATAATTGACAGGTGGCTTGCCCTATGATTGCAGCCAAAAGAAGCCACCTATCTGCAGAGTCCCTGAAACTTGGGGCTACAACAAACATTCAATGCAAAGCAAACAAAACTGGAGCTCCTGGTACAGCTGTACCTGCACAGTCTTTAATAACTGGAAGCCAAAATTGCCTTGCCTAAGCCCGGCCGACCCCTACCTACCATGTCGTCCTTTTCCAGATCCTGTTTTTTGAGGAAGCTGAGCACGTCCACGGCGTCCTTCTCCAGCCGCCTCGCCCTCTGCTCCAGCTCCTCGTTGCTGCGGGCCAGGCGCCGGGAGGCATCGCGGTACTCCTTGCGGGAGATCTCGGTGACCTCCAGCCGCGCCTCCCAGAGCGCCGCCGCGATTTTGGCCCGCTCGGCCTCCGACTCTTCCTTCAGGCTCTTGGCATCCTTGGCCTTGTTGCTGGCGGGGCCGGCGGCGCCCTTCTTGCCCCTGCGGGACGAGAGAAGCCACGGGCCGTGAGCCCTCCATGAAACCCACTCCTAGGCCCCGTTGCCGTGGCGACGCTTGGCTACCTACTTCCCGCCCTTCGCGCCTTTGGCTTTCCCTTTCCCCTTCATGTTGCCTCGCGCGCGCTCTTCCTTTCCCTTCCAGGCGACGCGTTACTATGGAAACCGGGCGTCGCGGGGAGATGAGGGAGGGAGGAAGTTTGATGACGTCACGCGCGAGGCGCTGACGTGCGACGCGGGACCGGCGAGATGTGGAAGGCAGAAGGCTTTGACAAAGCGGTGAGTTGGGCGGCTTGGCGGCGCTCCTGAGGGACCTGCGCCTCTTTCGGCTCTTTCTCTCACCTCTGAATGCCACTCTAGAGCAGGCCTGGGCCAACTTGGGCCCTCCAGGGGTTTTGGACTTCAACTCCCACAATTCCTAACAGCCGGTAGGCTGTTAGGAATTGTGGGAGTTGAAGTCCAAAACCCCTGGAGGGCCCAAGTTGGCCCAGGCCTGCTAAACAGACTCTCAGGATTCGATAGCATTGAGCCATGGCAGACAAAGCGGTGTCAAACTGCATTAATTCTCAAGTGCAGACTTACCCTTAGCATTGGTGGCACTCTTTTCCTTCTGTATACTGGATGTTGGCCCGCTTCTTCCAATAGAAATAGATTCATTCTTTCCCCTCAACTCCTTACTCTGCCACCTGTTGCATTCAAAGGATAATTGGTTTATATATTTTTTAAAATCTACCTCAGGCCCCTTCCACACAGCCATATAACCCGAAACATCAGGGCAGAAAATCCCACATTATCTGCTTTGGACTGGGGCCCCTTCCACACAGCTGAATGAAATCCCACATTATCTGCTTTGAACTGGAATATATCATAGTGTGGACTCAGGGCCCTTCCACACAGCCATATAACCCAGAATATCAAGGCAGAATAACCAAAATATCTTCTTTGAACTGGGTTCTCAGAATCCACACTGCCATATATCCCAGTTCAAAGTTGATAATGTGAGATTTTATTCAGCTTTGTGAAAGGGACCTCAGATAACACACTTCAAAGCAGATATTGTGGGATTTTTTGCCTTGTTATTCCAGGGGCCTTTCCACACAGCCATATAACCGAGAACATCCACACAGCCCTATATCCCAGAATATCAAGGCAGAAAATCCCACATTATCTGAGTGTAAACTCAGATATCCCAGTTCAAAACAGATATTCTGGGTTATATGGCTGTGTGGAAGGGCTCCATGGCAGAAAAGCCCACAATATCTGCTTTGAATTGGAATATATGGTACTGTGGACTCAGATAAACCAAGCCCCTTCCACACAGCTGAATAAAATCTCACATTATCTTCTCTGAACTGGAATATATGGCAGTGTGGACTCAGATAATGCAGTTCAGAGCAGATATTGTGGTATTTTGTACCATGATATTCTGGGATATGTGGCTGTGTGAAAGGACCCTCAGAATAGATGTCCCAAATGTCCATATTAATCTAGAAAATAATAATGCCTTTATTTTTGGTTTTTTGACACACTAAATTTTGGATGCTTTTGGACATCACTTATCCAGAATTCCAAGATCCTCCATAATTGTCCACAGAAGTGGCAATGATAATGACATTTTTGCTTTCAGGGCCCTTCCACACAGCCATATAACCCAGAATATCAAGGCAGAAAATCCCACAATATCTGCTTTGAACTGGGTTGTCTGAGTCCACACGGCCATATATTCCAGGTCAAAGCAGAAAATGTGGGATTTTATTCATCTGTGTGGAAGGGGCCTCGGACACTTCAGTGTACACTGAATTTGTAACACTAGAATCAATGCGGTTTGACACTTTAATTGCTATGGCCCCATGGTATGGGCCAGAAGTCTTTGGAAAATAGTGCTGATGCCTCACCAAACTACAGGCAGTCTCCAAGTTACAGACAAGTTAGGTTCTGTTGGTTTGTTCTTAAGCTGAATGTTCATATAAGTCAGAACAGGTACGTTTTTAAATGTAACTCCAGCCATGTGTGTGTGTGTGTGTATAAGCTTTGGATAGCATAGGGAAGGGTTAACACTCCTGTGGTTTTTGTTTTCCTGTCTGTGCCCCTGTTAAGAAGATTTCACCTCACTTCTATCCCTGTGATAATTGGATTTTGGAAAAAAAATGGCCTTTTGTGGAAACAAGACTTGGTGATAAAGCTTCAGTGGAAACACCTTTTCCCCATGAAAACTCTTCCAGAAGTGAATTTCCTTCCCTAAGGGTAGATTTCTCTCACTTCCCATTGTCTCACCCTCATTTTTAACTATGAGTTGTTTGTAAAGCCTATGTTTGTAACTCTGGGACTGCCTCTATACTATCTTGAAATTAAAATCAAAGGTGATTTATTAATTTTGAAATGCATGCATGGGTTTTGATAATTTATGCTGGTACAGTTCCTGTGATAACAATAGCACTGAACCATGGAAGTTAGAGTGGGGCCAAACATCCTTAATTAATTCAACAGTGTAGATGCACCCTCAAAATGGATTTGGTCAGTATATGAGTTGTTTGAGAAAAGGATATTGTCTTTATTTTTGGATTGTAGATACACTACATTCTGGATATTGTTGTACAGGATAGGCAACCCTTGTCTGAAACTCCCAAATACTTTAAAATTGCTTACATGGGTGACTGAGATAGTGTCACCTTTGCTTTCTGATAGTTCAGTGTACATAAGCTTTGTTTTATGCACAAAATTATTAAAATATTGTGTGTAAAACTACCTTCAGACTATTTGTATAAGATGTCTATGAAACATAAACGAGTTTCATGTTTAGACTTGCATCTCATTTCTCGGATGTGCCATTATTTATATACAAGTATTCCAAAATCCCCCCCCCCCCCCAAAATCTGAAATACAGAACACTTCTGGTCCTAAGCATTTCGGATAAGGGATAATCAAACTGTGTAGTGTTTTAGGGATGTTGAGCTGCAGCACTTTCCAAGCAACAACCCCATCCATTGCTGCAGTGCTATTTGAACTTGCAAAGTGTGTCATAACAGAATGAGTCAACAATTTTTTTCTGTTTCCCTTAGTCATCACAACTTAACTTTGTACCTTTCTGATGCAACAAACATCTGACTTGGTAAATCATTTTCTCAGTGGGCAGGCATTCTCCGTGGAGCTTTTGCGTGCCTGCAATGCGGCCCTTGAACCTTGTTGGATAAAAAACATCCAACCTGGACATATTTTCTTGTTTGTATTTGGTAATGATAAACCTAGGTTCATGAAAGAATGAATTGGCTTAAATTTTAACAGGCAGTTTTCTTTCTCACACGGTAGTTCTTTTGCATTTGTACATGAAACCAAGGAAGTGGTAAGTCCTGATGTAGTTATTTTCTTTGAGATGAAATCTTTGGAATAAAAAAAAAAAACAGCTCCCTAAATTGCAACTCTGATTAAAGATGAGATCATGGCTTTGACTGGATAATAGCTATCATGGAGCAATGTGTTACAATATCTGATAAAGTAGATTGGAGTCCAAAAAAAGAAGAAAGAAACCATAGGCAAGATATCTATTTTTCTTATTTAGTCTTGAAGGTGGTACTTAAATGAAGTTATTTATATTGTGTGTGCAGATACATATTGCTTTACAAAAGGATGGATCCCTGCCACGGAGAGGTCTATTGTGTAAATCCTACAAGTAAAACAACAGAGAAGGTGGAGGGAAATGGAGATATGGGAAGTAGGAATATGCACTTATTTGTGTCCATAATACAAGGGCATGAGTGGGGAATATCAATATCCAGGTTTCAATCTGATCTTGGGTTTTCCAAGCCATGTGGTGTTATTACTTCTTAACTGCTGAGTTTTGATCCATTCTAAAAAGTAGAAATGTCTCTTCTAAATCTTAGGTCCCATCTATACTGACCATTTAATGCAGTTTGAATCTAGCTTCAAACTGTGTGGCCAGACAACAAACTCCCACAGAAGTGTGCAGAAGAAACCTCTTAAAGTGAATCAGTGCTCTGTAGTTTGTGTAATCACCATCTAGGCCTTAAACGGGTTCCCAGATTTCCTATGTAATCATCTGTACAATGAAACCATTTTCTTCAATACTGGTTTGAAACAGCATTAAATGGTCAGTGAAAAGGGGGCCTTTGTTACTGAATGTAAATGTTTCATGATGAAACAACCTGTTGTTGTAAATAGAATTTGCTTTAGCCCCATCAGCTGGTAGAATCCCCCTGATAATTCTGAAATTGAATTTGGGCCTTGTCTGACAAAAGATTCTCCATTGTTGCCGTGATTGAGAGGTCGTGATTGAGAGGTCGAGGCAAAGGCTTAACTAGAAAAACTGGAGTTTGAGGAGGAATTTGAAGGTGGTAACTGGTGGCATCACATAGGTATACTATTAAATATCCCTAGATAAGCATTTCTCAACCTGGTGGTTGGGACCCCGGGGGGGGGGCGAGGGGGTGTCAGAGGGGTTGCCAAAGACCATCAGAAAACACAGTATTTTCTATTTGTCATGGGGGTTCTGTGTGGGAAGTTTGACCAGATTGTATCATTGGTGGGGTTCAGAAAGCTCTTTGTAGGTGAACCATAAATCCCAGCAACTACAACTCCCAAATGTCAAGATTTAGTTTTTTCCAAACTCCACCAGTCTTCACATTTGGCATATTGAGTATTTGTGCCAAGTTTGGTCCAGATCCATCATTGTTTGAGTCCACAGTGCTTTCTGGATATAGGTGAACTACAACTCCAAAACTCAAGGTCAATGCCCACCAACCCCTTCCAGTATTTTCTGTTGTTTATGGGAAAACACAATATTTTCTATTTGTCATGGGGGTTCTGTGTGGGAAGTTTGGCCACATTGTATCATTGGTGGGGTTCAGAATGCTCTTTGGTTGTAAGTGAACTATAAATCCCAAAAACTACATCTCCCAAATGGCAAGGTCTATTTTCCCCCAAACTCCACCAGCGGTCACATTTGGGCATATCAGGTATTTGTGCCAATTTTGGTCCAGTGAATGATAATACATCCTGCATATCAGATATTTACATTAGAATTCATAACAGTAGCAAAATTGCAGTTATGAAGTAGCAACGAAAATAATTTTATGGTTGGGGGTCACCACAACATGATGAACTGTTGTATTAAGGGGTCGAGGCATTAGGAAGGTTGAGAATCACTGCCCCAGATGAACAGTTCTCAGGTTTGAAAGAACCCTGTTAAATTTATGCTTTTCCTAAGTCTGCCCTAGAATATTTATATAGATGATTCCAAGATGTCAGGATGCCTATTCCAAAGCTGTTGTCTCCAGTTCGACATTGAAGTACATGATTAAGTACATGAAGTGTCTATGTGACCTTATTAATCAACCTGATTATTATCTGTGAATGTGTGCTAAGATAGTATTACTGCAATTGCTTAATGAAGCAGAATGAATTCCTTGTAGTATTATTTATTATGCTATTATTCTGCCATGCCTGCCCTGGGAGAAATATGCTTTTGCTATACAGTAGTCTTTCTCTGTATGCCAAATTCAGGCTTGAGTAGCAGGCTGTTTAGTCATGGAGCAGACTTTTAAGAACAAAATCTGATTTGATCTGATCTTTTCTTAAGGTTTATTTAAAAGGGTTTCCATGTTATACACATAGCTACTTTAATTGGAGCCCCTGGTGGCGCAGTGGGTTAAACCCCTGTGCCGGCAGGACTGAAGACCGACAGGTCGCAGGTTCGAATCCGGGGAGAGGCGGATCTCCTTCTGTCAGCTCCAGCTCCCCAAGCGGGGACATGAGAGAAGCCTCCCACAAGGATGATAAAAACATCAAATCATCTGGGCGTCCCCTGGGCAACGTCCTTGCAGACGGCCAAATCTCTCACACCAGAAGCGACTTGCAGTTTCTCAAGTCGCTCCTGACACGACAAAAAAAAGCTACTTTAATTTTATTGTGCCCTTCAAAACATGGCTGAGTAGGAAAGAATTGAAAATAGTGCAGGAAAATCTTTGCCTCAAGTAATGACCTACCTCATTTTATAGTATTCTCTTTCATTATTGAAGCTACTGTCCTTTACTGTTTTATTCTTTTAATGTTCAAGATGCAAAAGCTTTTGGCATGGGGAGGAGGGGGGAAAGGAAGTCCCAATTGTGTCAGCGCTAGTTCATATTTCATTATTGGATCTGTTGGCCAGTATCTCCATTTTTATAAACATACTTAATGTCTTTATTTAATTAAATTAGGGATGATGTTCTGCATATGCTTTCAAGGTTGTTTTGGCTATTTCAAAAGTCGAGTAACGGTTTCAGTTGCTCCTGTTGCTTTAATAAACTGTCACTTTTGCTATCTTGTGGCTTCGTTGTGGAAAACCAAGTTTCTTCCTTTCAAGAAGCTGGGGTCAGAATTCGGTTTACAAGCACTTTCTCTAAGGCTTGAGTTCATGCATTAGAAACTCGTGGTTTATTTTTGAGACCGACAGCATTTTTGGTTATTGGCTTGGTTTGGTTTTGCTATTTCATTCTGGCAAAATATAGACTAGATATTGTTATGATACCCCAACTCCTCCTAAGACATGAGCATAAGGTGTTGTCAGACTGGATATTGCCCTTATTTTTCATTAATGTGGAAATAAGGTGGTTCTGATACAGCTGCTCTTGCTGTTTGGACAAACAGATCTTCCTGAATTAAATCTAGTTGGAAAGCCAATACAGGCAAGGGTTTGTTTTTTTTTTTAAAGGTTAATAATGCAAAGGTTGTTTTTAGTTATGTATAAAGTTGAAAGAACAGCATTAAAGAGTGTTGATGTTGAAAGAGAGAAATGGAACAAAAGTCAGAGAGTAGGCAAGATTTCTGAGTGGGAGGGACAGTAAATTGAACAGGAGCCAGTGGGTGGATCTGCAAAAGAAGGTGAAGAGTCCATCAAATAATAGACTCAGGTGCCAAATATCGTATCTGTGGACATAGATATAATCAGAAGGCCAGTGAATAGGGAGTGAGAACAATATACTATAGTAATTAAAGTCTGATGCAAAAGGTAGACTTTGAAGCTTGTTTGAAATTAGACAACACAGGCAGAGGTATGGACAGATAAGAATCTTTTGAGAAGTGAACAGATACCCGTGTAAATGGAGACAAATTGAGTTATCTAACAGGTTAAAACAAGTTGTTCCAATAGGAAGAAAAAAAATCTTGAACAGAACGAAATAAAGGTGTTATTTCCCAAATGTTTTCTCTGTGAAGATGAACAGAAGACTGTGTAATGATGTGGGGTCCTGACTTTTATTATAATAAAGAGCAAGAAGGCAAAAAATGTTGTGCATTTGCTGCTGCTATATTATTATGTAATGCACCCTTGTCAAAGAATGGTCTGTTTTTAGAAGGCAGATTTTGTAAATTTGTGGTGACCTGAAGAGCTTTGGACATTTTATACATTATATTTACTTTCTCTTTTATGTTACAATTATTTTGGGAATGTGCAATATGTCATGCTGTTGGTACTACAAACCAAAGATTAACAGAGAATTTCCATCTCTGAATGATTTGCATCTGATTTGGAAGTCAACGTTATTCAAAGATAAAGAACACCCTGAAAGGAAAGTTGGATAAGAAAACTATAGCAGAATACACTTCTTTGTTCTATCCCTTTAGGGACAGTGTACCTTAGGGATGAGGGATATAAGTATGGGCGAGGATTACTTCCACTTGCAGTCTGGAAGGCTGGAAAGCCACACATTTCTGCTCTCTTGGCAATTGTGGAAGAGCTTAGAATTGTATATTTTGCTCTCCCTGTAAAACGATCTCTCTAAGCAGCTGGCATCCCCAGAAGATGAGTCTCCCATTGTTTTTTTTAAATGACATTCGTGTTCTGTGTCCACGTCAGCCTTCTTGTAGTGTGGTAGGATAAGAAGGCTCTGTCTGATTACAATTTTGAGTTGAATTACTATATTCATGCCAATGATCTAGCTTGGAGTGCTGCTCTATTAAGAAATTATTTGAGTTGTAACTTTGTTAAGTGCAGGGGAGGAATGTTTGCATATGTATTGAATTAGTTGAAGGCAGTCTGAGAATAAATTGTTCTGTAAACTCAAAAAGAGCAGTTCTGATAGTCAACATAAAAAATCCCCAGTGTAGTACTGCAGCATGAAGTAGGATACTTACATTGGTCTCTGCAAACAGGCCAACATTTAAGGATGTGGAGAAGTTGTGGCTTTATAGGTGCTGAGCTGATACTTGTGCTCTATCATATTTTTTGTCTCCAGGATCTTCTGCAGCTTTGGAAATCCTGACTGAAACAACAGCTTGCAAGCACCATGGCACTTTCATGGATCACAGCCATTGCCTTATTTGCACTTTCCTCCATTTACTGCATAGTTTCTCATCCCAACCGAGAAATGTGGTTTCAAGACTTCTTCCCACTTAAGGTGTGCCCTGCCAATGCCAGCGAAAAAACATTCTATGGCATCATGTTTGATGCAGGAAGTACAGGAACACGAATTCACATTTATACCTTTAAACAGAAAAGCTCAGGTAAGATTGTGTGAAAAGGTTCTCCAGGTTAGATGTGTGGGGGGTTTTTTTAAAGAATAATGCCAGGGGAAGGGGAAGAATTGTATTATGAATGTATTCTAAATCTTGGCTAATACTCATACCGATTGGCTTGTTTATCACCCAGATTTTGGAAAGCTAGCTTATTTATGTTAGAAATTCTTAAGTCTTTTTTTCTCTCATTGTAATTGCAGTCTTGCTTTTTTCTAGCTTTTGTCACTTTTTATCAGTTTGTAGAAAATTATATGTTTTTTTAAATAATTTTTTTTGTTTCATTTGAATTCTGTAATTGGTATGCTTATTTGAGAAGATTTTTATTTAAGGGACAGGGATAATAATTTTGTCATAGAAAGCACCAAGGGATTTTGGGATTGAAATACTTGAATCAAATAGTTTGACAAAGATTGTAACATACTAGTGACGTAAGAACTAATTTTATGCCATCTATTTAATTCAGTTTCTGAAGCAAATTCTTAGGTTAGTATCAGTTATCTATGGGGATGTAAAATACTTTTTCTTAAGGTATATTGGCAGAAAGGAAAAGGATGTCTCCTAACTTAGAAAGTGATACCGTTTCATAAGGAGCCCCCAGTGGTGCAATGGGTTAAACTCTTGTGCTGGCAGGACTGCTGACCAACAGGTCAGTGGTTCGAATCCCAGGAGAACAGGTTGAGCTCCCTCTGTCAGCTCTAGCTCCCCATGTGGGGACAGTAGAGAAGCCTCCCATAAGGATGGTAAAACATCAGACATCCGGGCTTCTCCTGAACAACGTCCTTTCAGGTGGCCAATTCTCTCATCCCAGAAGCGTCTTGCAGTTTCTCAAGTCACTCCTGACATGGGAAAAAAAGATGCTTAGCTGGGAAAAGAGAAAAGGGTCACTGTTCAGGAATTGTTAGATAATATTTTTCAATTCTTTATTTTGATAGTTTGGTCTTTTGATATTTCATTTGATTTATGTTCTTGGTTACCCTTGAACTTCTTTTTGCGTCGGAATTCTCAAACTTCAAATTGTCCTTTTCTAGAATATAGAAAGCACTATGAAATTAATGTTGTTGTCATAAGTTGACAGGCAACTTGAAGGCACATATATACAAACAAGATAGTCCTGGAGCTGCATAGTTACATCCGCTGCAGTACCATGCTCCAAATAAATCAAATGCAATGGGCTGAAATGCATGCTTGAAAAGAAACAGGAGGAGGAGGTGACCTTGATACTGGAATGACTTGAGACTAATGTAATTAAATCATTGACTCTTTGTTTCTGCATGAAAGAGAATTGAAACTAATATTCTGTCAAACATGAGTGAGCATGCTGACACAAATGTACTCAGGTGCAGGTGGAGGAAGAAATACACATTGTACTGGTAGTAAAGAAAGGGGGTAGGGGCATGACAGGCTAGGAATGCAGATAATGCAAGACTTCTAATCAAATTAATGGCAGGTTGGACTGTTTCTGCTTGAAAAAAAGAGGGTTTCTCACTTAAAAAGCATAATGGAAGCAGAGTGCTAATTGGGAACAAATGACAATGGACCATAACATCTTGTATGGTACTGCCTCTCCCAAACAGTAAGCTCTTCACACTTACTGCTGTTAGGGGCATAGGATCCCATGAAAGTGAGAAAACTGGAATTAAAAAGTGCGTTTTTTAACCTGAGAGAATATCTTTCTAGGAATCTTTTGCCAGAGCTTGACCACCAAATCACAGAGGACGATCTACAGATATTTAGAGAAGTTTCTCTCTAGGTATCTTTAGGTTTTCCAGTGCAATTCTATGGACTGAATTTTCTACTCATTTACTGAGAAGGTCTACAGCTGTAAATCCAATTACCGGGCCACCGTTTGCAGAATGTTCTGTTATGTTAAGAGTTTCCTTTTATACTGTCACTATTATTTGGTGTGGGAAAATAATATTAATCTTGATCTTCACAGCACACATGTACTGTAAACATTTCAAATATATCCTTCCTGATTGTCAATAGTTTGGTCATATACTGTATGAAAAGAGTGATCGTTATATATATTTTTAATGTAATCTTTGCAGAAAGGTCTGCAGAGTTAGAAGGGGAAATCTTTGAATCAGTAAAGCCAGGTCTCTCTGCATATGCTGATCAGCCTGACAAGGTAAGATGGGATTTTGTGATTATTTGGCTACTTTCTTCATTATTTAATACAGCTATAGGGAACTATAACCCTTCAGGTTTTTAAGGCATTTAATGTATAGAATCATGGAATTATAAAGTTGGAAGGGGCCTCATGGGCCATCAAATACATGTGAAAGTTTTGTCTTAACTGATGTTGTTATTGTTTAAAATGCTGATGTAATTTTACCTCTTTTTATATATTACGGCACTTATATGTGCTTCTGTAAGCTGCCCCGAGTCCTTTTGAGAGATAGTAGCAGGGTATAAATAAAGCTGTTGTTGTTGTTTGTGATTATAGGTTGCATCAGTAAAAGTGTAGTATCGAGATCAAGGGACACCACAGTCCCACTGTTTTCTGCTTTAGTCAGACTTCACCTGGAATACTGTGTCCAGTTCTGGGTGCTACAATTCAAGAAGGATATCAACAAGCTGAAATGTGTCCAGAGAAGGGTGACCAAAATGGTAAAAGGTCTGGAAACCATCCCCCATTAAGAGCAGCTTAGGGAGCTGGGTATGTTAAGCTTGGAGAAAAGAAGGTTAAGAAGGGACTTGATAACCATGTTCCAATATTTGAATTGATATCATAGTGAAGATGGAGCAAAGACGTTTTCTGATGCCGTTACAACCCTCAAACTATTTAAAGAGAGCAGTCATGTCACCCTTCAGTCTTCTCTTAACCAAGCTGAACATGCCCAGCTTTTTCTGCCTATCCTCATGTTTTGTTCTTCATACCTCTTAGAGTCCTTGTTGCCCTTCTCTGAACCCACTCCCATCTTGTCTGTATCCTTCTTAAAACTAGGTGCCCAGAACTGAATGCAGTACTATATATGAGGCCTGACCAGAACAAAAACATAGTGGGAATGTTCCTTTCCCTCAAGTTCTGTTGATGCGGGCTAGAAGAACATTTCCCTTCTTTACTGCTACAACAAAATTTACTAAGTTTTAGGCATTGTAGTCAGCAATGAAGTACAAACATCCTAAGAATATCTGAAGGACCAAGTTGTCCACCTTCAGCTTAAGATAAAAAGGAAAACTAGTGACAAAAAGGGGAAAATTGAGACAAGTTAAAAGAATAGTGGGCACATGATAGTTGTCAGGAAATTTGTAAGACCAGTCATACAGTACCACATTGTAAAGGAAATTGTATTTCTACAAACCCACAGTATATAATAAGCTGCCTTATACTGTATAAGGTCAGGATTCTCCTCCGTGTAGTCCATTACTGCATGCTGTAATTAGCTAGTAGTTCTCCATGACCTACCATTTGATACTTTTAACTGAAGATGTGAGGAATTGGCCTGGGACCTTCTGCAGGTAAAGCATGTGCAGTCCTACTAAGCCGCACCTTCTTCCCACACAGAACATCATCAGAGGTACATAAAGGAGGAAAATAGACAAATCCCTGCACTGAAGGAGCATTCAGACTAAAATGAAGTATTAGCAATAGAGGTTTTGGTTGAGAGATGAGAACAGTAAAGGATGTCTGGTAGCAAATGCAGCTGCAGGTATTTTAAACAGTTTGGAAACAAAAAGTAAAGAACGAAGTCTTACAAAAAAGGTTGAGCTTTAAGGTAGGAACGGAAAGAAGAGTAATATTATAAAGAAGCTTTCAAACTAGTACTGAACTCAACATCATTGGTGTTACTATCTTGCTTTCTGTTTATCTTTAGGGAGCTGAAAGTGTCAGACAGTTGTTAGACATGGCCAAAGAAGCTGTTCCACATAGTCACTGGAAGAAGACACCAGTAGTCTTGAAAGCCACAGCTGGCCTGAGGCTGTTAGCTGAGCACAAAGCCCAGGCTCTTCTCTCAAAGGTAACATAGGCTTGTATGTCTTGTAGGTGGGGAGACACCAAGGTATGCAAGTCAGACAGGTCCTTGATTGCTTCTGTAGGTATCTGCCTTCACTCTCCCTCTCTCTTTAAAAAGGTCAAGTGTCTGTAAGTACTCTTGTTTTGGTTTCTGGTATTTAGAAGCTCAGGGAAAAGTATTAAATCTGGACTGCCTTGTTTTACTTCCCACTGCTTTTTGTAGAAAAGGAAACTTGTGACATATACACTCAATTCAGTGAATGGCTGCAAATTCTAGCAATATCACCCAGGTTTTTTTTCTTCTTTTCCACAGATCAGGGAAGTCTTTGAGGAATCCCCCTTTTTAGTTCCCGATGATAGCGTTAGTATCATGGATGGCACTTATGAAGGTGGGTCCTGAAATGTAAAAAAAAAACCCAAAAAACAATGGCACTGCAGGGAATGGGTGGGGAGCAGGAGGGCCTACAGAATCAATACAAATAAGTCAAATTGTGAATAGTAAAAAAAAGGTGGTTGGAGAACATGGAGTGCTTGTGCTGAGTTCATCTGCCACCTGTGGGAATTCTGTGTATGCATAGTAGCCATCTTGAGTCCCAGTGTTGGGCTGGAAGTGGGATACAAATAAAGTAATGATTAAACACAGTTGATTAGAAAGATACAATATAAAGAATCCTTTCTTGCACTAATAAAATATCATAAAATAATTACCACTAGATAAGTTGTTCTTAACCTGTGGGCCACAGACCACCAGTAGGCCACGAGGACAAAAATCTGGTCCGCAAGCCTTTCTCTTTATTTTATTTTATTTCTGCTCCTTTCACGCCTACCACTCCTTCCCTGTCGTTGACCATGGCATATGTTCTGTATCAGAAACAAGTTGATGTGGTTTATCCAATGCAATTTTCTGAATCAGCACCCCAAACCGAATCTAAAGTTGAGCAAAAACTGATTCGTAACCCTTTTGGTACTAATGTTGGAGAAGTGGTCCCTGGTCAAAAAA